>NC_134539.1:88182972-88527745 GCF_050624435.1 Tenrec ecaudatus | reverse complement strand
AACCCAGCCTCCCACCCCTGTCATGATTGCATCCTTAAGGCCTGCCTCCCCCCACCCCCCATACAATCACTTCCATGTCCTATGTGCCAGGTTCCCCTTACATGATCACCATCACGCCTTCCCTGCTTCTGTCCCCACATAGTCACATCCACATCCCACGCATGGATGGCCTCACACTCCCTCCACGTGGTAGCTGCCATCCCTCCATGCCTGATCCCCCACTTAGTCACATCCGCACCCCCTGCATGGAGGCCCCACACTCCCTCCACGTGGTAGCTGCCTGGGTCCTTCATATAGTCCGCTCCATGCTCTTGCGGGAGTTTCCCCATCTATTCACTTGGGACCCTGCATACCCAGTTCCTATACCTGGGTCACGGCCACTGCTGCAGGTTTGGGTCTTTCTCGTGATCGCCAGGCCTAGGTCCTGCCCCGTCACCGTACTTTCTCTATGTCCAGAACCCCCCTTTTGTCATGGTCACATCTGCTGTGCCCAGGTTTCCTCACATGGTTACCTCCAGGTCAGTGACCCCACCATGGTCACTGTCATATCCTCCATGCTCAGGTGCTCCATTAACCTCCATACACTTCATGCTCAGGGCACCTCCACATGCTTCACTCCCAGGTCCTCCTACACAAGCACATTTTCAATGCCTAATGACTCAGCATGATCGTCTTCCTATCTTTCACACCTGTGTCCCCCCGCCCATGGTCACTGCCATGTCCTCCCTATCTGAGCCTCTCCACTGGTCCCAGCAGTCTCCATACCTAGGCTCCTCACATGGTTCTCTGTGCCCGAGCCCCTCCCACCATCACCTTTACATCTTCCATGCCAGTTCCTTTTACCAAGGACACAGTTATGTCTCCTAGGCTGGGTCCTTCCCATAGTCAGTGTCCTGTCCTCTGGGACCAGGCCCCCCAGAAGCTCACCATACTTTTATCAATGCCCAGAAGCCCCCATATGGTCTCTGTCACATCCTCCATACCTGTGTTGCCTCATGTGGTCACTTCCATCCCCTCCACACCTGAATCTTCAAGAGTCAATGACATGTCTTCCTGGCCTGAACCTCGCCACAGCCACGTAATTCCCCTACACACAGGTTTCCATGACAGCTTCCAGGCAGGCCCTGGCTTCCCTCACAGGGTCACCCCCACATCTTCCCTGTCCTCACCTTCATATTCTCCACATCCTCCACCAGGGTTACCTATGCCAGCTGTTCTCAACCTGTGGGTCGTGACCCCTTTTGAGGTCGAACAACCCTTTCACAGGGGTCGCCTGATTCATAGCAGTAGGAAAATGACAGGAAGTAGCAACGAAAATAACTTCATGGTTAGGGGCTCATCACATGAGGAGCTGTTTTAAAGGGTCTCGGCATTAGGAAGGTTGAGAACCACTACCTTATGTCCCCCAGGTGTGCCCTCCCATACCTGGGTTTCCCTGCAGAGTCACTGCCTCCATGCACTGCAGACCGGTGGCCCCACTAGGGTCACCGTCACATCCTCCGGGCTTGGGTCCATTACACAAATAGCTAACCATTTTTCATTTCTAGGTGTCCCACACAATCACTGTCACATCATGCGTTCCTGGTTCACCCCCTCCCCACTAGCCACCCCCAGCATGATGACCACCACAGTCATGGCCACATCTTCCATGCTGGGCCCCCACACAGTCACCATCCATGTCTTGAGTGTACCAGAGTCACCTTCATACCCTCCATACAGAAGTCATCCCACAGTCACCATCACTGCCTCCTTGCCTGGGTAATGCCATGCTTTCACCGTCATGTCCTCCATGCTCATGTTTTCCCACATGATTGCCTCCAGAGCCTTTGTACCCCAAAGTCTCCATCAGGCCAATTCAAGCCTTTTAGGTCCAGGTCTTTCCCACTGGCCATCATCACATCCTCCATTCCCAGTTTCTCTCACATGGTCACTGTTAGACCAGGTTGACTAGAGAAACAAATCCAGGGACACTCGTATATGTGTAAGAGAGACCTTTGTTAACAAACCCAGGGACACGGGAACAACAAGTGATCTAAAATTGATGGTGAAGAGGGTGTAGGAGGCCTAGTAGGACTTGATCAAGGGCAATGTAACCGAGAAGAATTACTGAAACCTGAATGAAGGATGAACATGATAGTGGGACAAGAGTAAAGTAAAAGGAAATAGAGGGAAGAACTAGGAGGCAAAGAACATTTATAGAAGTCTAAATACAGGAATGTACACATGTAAATATATGACGATGGGAAAATCTATGTACATACCGTATATATTCATGTATAAGCCAAGTTTTTCAGCATATGTTTTATGCAGTGTTTGAGGTAAAATTAGGTGCCTCGGCTGATAGGTCAGCTTATACTCGAGTATATACGGTATATTTATAGGTTTAGTATTAAGGTAGCAGATGGACATTGGGCCTCTACTCAAGTGCTCCTTCAACGCAAGAACACTTTGTTCTATTAACCTGGCATTCCATGATGCCCACCTTCCTGACACGGTCACTGAAGACAAAGCAGGTGCATAAGCAAATGTGAAGAAAACTGATAGTGCCCAGCTATCAAAAGATATAGCTCCTGGGGTCTTAAAGGCTTGAAGGTAAACAAGTGGCCATCTAGCTGAGAAGCAACAAAGCCCACATAGAAGAAGCACACACCAGCCTCTGTGATCACAAGGTGTCGATAGGATCAGGTATCAGGCATCAAAGACCCAGAACAAAAAATCATATTGTGAATGAGGGGGAGTACGGAGTGGAGACCCAAAGCCCATCTGTAGGCAATTGGACATCCCCTTACAGAAGGGTCATGGGGAGGAGAAGCCAGTCAGGGTGCAGTATAGCACCGATGAAACATACAGCTTTCCTCTAGTTGTTTAATGCTTCCTCCTCCCACTATCATGACCCCAATTCTATTTTACAGATCTGGCTAGACCAGAGCATGTACACAGGTACAGATCAGAGCTGGAAACACAGGGAATCCAGGACAGATAAATCCCTCAGGGCCAATATTGACAATAGCCATACCAGGAGGGTAAGGAGAAGGTGGGGTAGAAAGGGGAAACCGATTACAATGATCTATCTATAATCCCCTCCCAGGGGGATGAGCCACAGAAAAGTCGGAGAAAGGAGACATTGGTCAATGTAAGACATGAAAAAAAATAATTTATAAATTATCAAGGGTTTATGAGGGAGGGAGGGAGGGCGGAGGAAGGAGAGGGGGAAAATGAGAAGCTGATACCAAGGGCTCAAGTAGAAAGAAAATGTTTTGAAAATGATGATGGCAACAAATGTACAAATGTGCTTGACACGATGGATGGATGAATGGATTGTGAGTTACATGAGCCCCCAATAAAATGATCTTTTTAAAAAAGAAGTATATATCAAGCAAACATCCAAGCCCAGTTCAGATCAAGTTCGTAAGTCCGATCCTACTACATAAGTCCCATGCTGGTCCATAAATCCCTCTTCAGACTCACACAGCCACACACAATGATGTGGAATGCAGGAGGGATCACAGGCTGGTGGGTGTAAGGTCTTGTAGATCCAATGACAGTGGAAGTTTCTCCAGGGTTCTGGCTGCCATCAGCATGGCTCAAAGTGGCTTGTCAACAGGTAGATGAAGCAGAGAGGGAGAGAGGGGCCAGCCTCCAATGAGCTGTTCCTCTTGCCCATGCCTCCAAATGAGGCCATTATGTTGAGACTTAATTGACAGGCTAAACTCCACCCCTACACTTTATCGAGTTGACACAAACTTATGTAACCACTACAGTCACCTCCATGCTTTCCACTGCTGGCTCCTCCCCACATGGTCATTGTTGTGCCCTCCATGCCTGGGACTCTCCATGTAGTTCCTGTCACAGCCTCCATGTCTGGGTTCCCCACATGGTCACCTCCACAACCTCCCTACCCAGATTCCCTGCCCCTGCCAATCGCTGTTCTATCTTCCCATCCAGAGCCTCTGTCATGTCTTCCAGGGCTGGGTCCTCCCTCCCATGATCATGCTCACGTCCTCCATGCCTGAGTCCCCCAACAGTCACTTCATGTCCTCCATATTGAGTGTCCCTCACAAGCCACCTCATTCCACATGCCCAGACTCTGTGCCCCAGCCCTCACCAACCACCAATCACTGACCTTCCCGTCTTCTGTACCTGGGGCTACCCCAAGGTCACTGTCATGTTCCTCATGCCCAGTTCTCCACATGGTCACCACCATACCTTTTTATGCCTGGGTCCTCTCATGTGGTCCCCACAGTCTCTCCACATAGTTACTCACTGTCAAAGCCTTCATGGCTGGGCCCCCCTACCATTGTCACCATTATGTTTTCCAACCCAAGTATCCCTATAGGGTCACTGTCATACTGTCTAGGCCAGTGTCTCTCCCTCCACAGTCACTATTACATCTCCCCTGGGATCCTTCATACCTGGGTATCACTACCCTCACCCCCATGGTCATGGTTAAGTCTTCCATGCCGGAACCCTCCTACATGGTCACTTCTACTTAATCTCACCCAGCTCCCCCATCACAGTTGTCTCCATGTCCTTCATGAATGTCCATTGTCCCTAATGGTCACCTCCACATCTTCTTTCCCTGGGTTCCCCACAAGGTCACTGTCATAAGTCCCACATAGTCACTGTCATGCCACCTGCCTAGATCCCTTCCCCACCCTTCCAAGGTCTCCATCCCAGCATCCACAGCCCAGTTCACATGGTTCCTTCCATGTCTTCATGCCTAGGCCCCTTACATAATAAAACCCACACCCTCCACATCCTGGTCCCCATTTTCAATACTTTGGGACCCCATCCGAGGAGCCCTGGTGGCAAAGTGGTTACGTATTATGCTGCTAACTGCAAGGTCAGCAGCTCACCACCAGCCACACCATGGGAAAAAGACTGGCTTTTCTACAGTCTCAGAAACCCACAGGGGCAGTTCTACCCTATCCTATAGGGTCGCTATGAGTGAGCATTGACTCGATGGCCGTGAGTTTGTTGAGCCCGCCCCCCCACCCCCATCCACATTCACCTCTACATTCTGCACCTGAGTCATCCTCCCACCTGAATCATCACAGCCCCCTGCCTAGGTCTCCTCACATTGTCGCTGGCAGGGACTCCACCCCTCAGTTTCTCACATGGTCTCACAGGGTGCCTCTGCACAGTCCTCTCCTTAGTCTCTCAGCCCCAGTCTCCCCACATGGTAACTTCCACCCCATGTCCACTGTCCCATCTTCCTCCTTGGGGCCTCCCCACCCGGTCACCTCCATGTCTTCCATATGAGTCCCCAGCATGGTCACATCTTTCACACAGGGATCTTCCATCAGGGCCACTGGCATGTCTCCCAGGTCTGGGTCACCCCTGTGGGCATTGTCATATAGTCTCTGTCTGGGTGCCTCTGTACCCTCCAGATGGTCACCTCTGTACCCTCCGCATCTGGCTTCCCCACGCAGTCTTCCCTTCACGTTTCCCACCTTTGGGTCTCTCCCAGCAGAGCCCCCTCCCTGTCCTCCACAGCAGCAGCAGGCTCTCACCACACATGTCTGGGTTTCCCACATGGTCACCTCCATGTTCTCCATGCCTGGGTAGCAGCCCCCCTCCGCCCTTCCCCCAACATTATTCCATGGCCTTCATGTTCAGTCCTTACCCATGATCATCCTCAGGTCCTGCATACCTGGTTTTCCCACCAGATACCCTTCACACCTGGGGACTCCTGCATTGCATTGTCACCTCATCCTCCCCACTCCCATCCCTTCTAAACACCATGGCCACTTGCAGTTCCTGGGTTCCTCCCACTGTCACTGAGACATCCTTTGTACCTGGTCTCCCCTCCGCCCCCACCAATTCTGGGTACCCTTCATGGCCTCCATGCCCAGATTTCCAACATGGTCACTACCACACCCACCATGACTGGGCGCCCCTCACAAAATTACCTCCACACAGGTCAGGGGAAGCCAGCCCCTAACACATCATTTCGGGTCCGGTAGGCACAATTGCACAGCGATAATAAGTAAAGATCATAGTAAAGTTATAGAGAGCATGAGAGATAGAAGAGAAGTATTGAAATAAATGGAGTCAGACACGATTCATGGTAGCATGCGCACCTCAGCCCCACTTGGTGGTCCACGTGGAGGGAGAGAGAGACCTTTAATGCTAGCCCAGGCTTTTATCTTCTCTGGGGACATGCAAGCTCCCTAATTACAGGTGAGGACATACATCACAGGAAGGGGTTGTGTGATAGGCATAAGCGTGACAGGAAGGGGATGAGCTAGGGGTGTGTCCATAAGAATGGGGAGGTCTAGGGGTATACATGTGACAAGATGGGCGGACCCTAGATTCAAGATGGCCGCCTAGCCTTAGTCATCCTTGGGCAGGTTTGACCTCTCTGGGGTCTCCTACAAGGAAACAGACAACTACTATCCTTATCAGAAGGGAGTGGGCCCTACTTGTGGGATAAACAGTGGTGTCTGCTTGCTCTAGATGGCTGATACCTCTTAGGGAGAACAACCCTGATCTACTTCTGATGACCTCCAAGTGTATAGTCATTCCCAAGCAGCTAAGCTTGGCATATAATTGGGGGAGACAGTTTGGAAAAAATCCTTCTGTATCCCACAACACCCTCACGACCAGCCCCTCCCACATGGCCACCTCAGTGTCCTCTACAACTGACACACATGTGCGCACATACACACATGGTCATGAACATGCTCTCCGTGCCTGGGTCTCTTCACCCGGTCTCCCTCATGTCCTCTAGTCCCAGGGCTCCCCCATGGTCACGGTCCCATCCTCCCTGCTCTTAATTGGCTGACTCCCCTCAGGGGCACTGGCGTGTCTTCCTCACCCAGTTCACCCCTAGACACTCATCTCTGTGGCCCTGGAGGCTCTGCCAAGCGAGGACACCTGGGGCTCCTGTCCTCACACTTGAGTTCTAAAGGGGGGTGGTGGTGGCACATACCCATGTCCCTCCACGTACCAGTCCCTGTCTTTGCCACAGCTCCTGAGACGGGGGCTGGCGCCCCATGCCTGAGGTGGAGGCCAGTCTGGGCAGTGCCAAAGCCTCCTGTGGGACTCGGGTGCCTGCTTCCAGACCTCAGTGACTGGCACAGACCCACAGCAGTGGTGCGGTTTCTCCTTTCTTACCCCACATCAGCTCAATACCCAAGTGGGGAGAGCCCCCGCCCATGTCAGTCCCTGCTTCCGGGGGGTGGGGGGCGTGCGGCTCTTGGGCACCTGCCAGGAATCGCTGCTGCTCCAGGCCGTGCCCCCTTCTTGCCCGTGGACATGAATTCTGGCTTCTTCTACAGAATGGAACAAAGGTCGCCAAAGCCCTTTATTACTTTCTGCATCTGGAGATTGTCCCGGGGTGGGGGAGGATAGCGCCAGGGCGGTGGCTGGGGGTTGTAGCACGTCCCCGTGCAGACGCCGTCAGCGTCCAGCGGCCTCCTCCTGCGGGGGCTTGCGGGCTGACACACACCTAGTCGAGCGTATCGCTGAGCTCCAGGTTGTCCAGCTCATTCTGCATGTGGTCAATGTACTGGTTGATCTCCTTCACACGCCTGCGGTTCCTGGTGATTTCATTGGTGTGAATCTGTGCGGGGGACAGACAATGGCATGGCCTCATCAAGGACGAAGCTAACGCCTTTTCCAGAGTCCAGTGTGATGGGAGACTGCCTCTTTGATGTTTGCGCTGTCTCCGGCGCACTTTACCCACCTGCCCCCATCATGTTTGGATTTGACATCTGAGACCACCAGCTGTCTGTCAGTTGATCACACTGTGGTGGCTTGTGTGCTGCTGTGAGGCTGGATCCTATACCACAGGTGTTCCAAATGCCAGCAGGGGCTCTGTGGTGGGCAGGTGTGTCCAGCAGCTTTGGGTTCAAGAGCGGCTGGGAGGCAAGGCCTGGGGGCCTGCTTCTGGTTCTTGGCCACAGAAAACACTGTGCATCCCAAGAGGACATGGTCCCCCACCGTGCTGCGAGAGGGCCCCCCAGGGGGTAAGGCAGCAATGCTTTCTGGAGGCAGGGGTCAGGAGAATGGCAAGGGACCGGGCAGCATTTTGTGTTACGGCACCCGGAGCCACCGTGTCTGGGAACTGACTCAGGGGCTGCGAACGGGACATATGAGGGCGTTTCAACAAGTTCGTGGAAAGCGGGAAATGCCATCTTCTCATTCCAATTTTCCATGAACGTTTGGAAGCCCCTTTGTATATTGGAAGTAGGAGTTATAAAATGAAGCCTGTCGACTTAAAGCCTCTGAGTGGGGCCTTCTGTCTGGAATTCTACCACCCTCCTTTTCTCCCCTTCTGGATTTTTCGTGAGAAATGGTGCACACAGCCGAGGGAGAAGTTCCACACTCTCTGGCTGACTACCGGGCCCTGCCCACTGGACCCACCTTGTCCACCAACTGCGTGCACCACGAGTTGACTCTGGTGATCAGCTCGTCCTCCCGGTTGTCAATCTTCAGCAGGTGGATGTCATGGGAGGCGCCCACCGCGTTGACGATGGTGTCTTTGTCCACAAAAAGCTGGTGAGTGAGAATGCCCCAAGGGATGGTGTTGGCTCACTCTGAGTACAGCTGTCCACCCTAAATGGAAACGGAGCCCAAGTCCTCGGGACTGGGGAGGTGGCCCCACAGTTGCCTTCGGTGCCTGCTGCCTCCCAGACCCAAGCAATTGCAGGGTTGCAGGGAAGGACAACCCAGGGTGCTGACTCAGAACCCCAGCTCTGACCAGGCGTCCTCCTGGAAAAGGCAGGTGACAGCCTTGGATGGGGGAGGGGGCAGCCAAGACAGCACCCCCTTTTCGCTGTTCTCTAGTGTGAGCTGCCCCCAAACCTCTCTTGGTCAGTGAAGAACTGGAGCCTCGCTCAGGACTGGAGCCCACTCCCTGAGGACGGAGGGTCCCACCAGTTGACGCACACTCAGACTGCTCGGACCCACCATGCCTTCACGCGCACCAAGTGGACTCTGGTTCAGTCTGGTATGTTCTCTGACCTCCTCTTGTTCCTGACCTGGCTTTCTGTCAAGAAGTCACGGCCTGGCAAGCTCCAGATGTTCACGCTATGACTGCTGCGTGGGGGGTGGGAGGTCGCTGTCCCACAGGACTGTCTCCCAGCGCTGGGGAAGGCTTCCCGAGCATTTGGCAAGCTGCAGCTTCCACTTGGAAGGTGCTCTGACGGACGGGAAAGGCCCCAGGACTTTCTAGATTGCAGCGAGCACGGCGAGGACGCTTGCTTCTGGTTTGCACGGTCGCGGTGAATGTAGTGGTCTCCAGAGGGTATGTTCTTGGGAATCAGGGTGTTACTGTTTCTGCCCCAAAAAGTATTCTTTGGACAAATACGGCAGTGAAATTCCGCACACCTGTGGCAGGCTACAAATAAGTAGTCCCCCAAAGATAGAGTCTGTGAATATTACCTTATATGGCAAAAGGGTGATATTATTTTATGTGGCCAAAGGTCATGAGAAGAGGAGCGTTCGCCTCATGGGCCCTGAATTCAGACACGCATACACACACACACACACACACGCACACAGAAGGAGCCCGTGCGATCACAAAGGCAGAGACGGAGTACGGTGGCAACAAGCCGAGGCGCACCTGGAGCCACCAGAGTAATGAGCAAGGAAGGGATCTCCCCTTGGGCGTCTGGAGGGGAGTGCAGCCCAGCTGACACCTCAAGTTTGGACTCCTGGCCGCCAGGACAGCGAGCAAGTACACTGCTGTTGTTTTAAAGCTCCAAAGCGGTGGTGTCTTGTTACAATGGTCGCAGCACACACCGTGCCTCGGAGGTTCTGGAAAGGCCTAAGAAAAAGGAACGCAAACGTTCCGTTTGCTAATGGATTGAGCACAGACTACTTCTTAGAGGCATGCCATTCGCATGGCGGGGGCACTCGTTTTCCCATGGAATTCCAAGTGGGAAAAGGCAGGTTAGCTGATGTGGGGAGTGCAGTCTGGGGAACCAATTAGCAGAGTCCCATGGGAGAAGTGACCAGGAGGTGCTAGGTTCTTCCGCTGGGCAGAGACAGCCCAGGCAAGGCCCTTGGGAGGCTTGGTGATGTGCAAAGCCTGCTTTCCACAGAGGGGCCATGAACACTGCGTGGGCTTCCTGCAGAACGATTTGCCTGAAAGAGCCACCAATTCCACCAAACCCTCAAGAAAGACCCCCTACATTTGTGTGAAGATGTTGTCTACATAGAAGACAAGCTTCGTAAGTGGTGCAAAGCAACAGGAATGAAACTTAGAAAGGTAGGTTATGATAGCAACTGCTATAAAACACACACACACACACACACACACAGAAATTGTGATGTCTATAAGATACAAATTAAAGAGCACCGATTTAAAGGGATAGAAGTAAGAAAGGAGCCCTAGGGCTGTGTGTCCGGCTAACCACAAGGGCATCAGCCACTCCCCTGGGAAAAAGACGAGGCTGTCTGCTCCTACAGCGACTGGGGGCCTCAGAAACCCAAAGGGGCAGTTCTCCTCTGTCCAGTGAGGTATCTGTGAGTCACAGCTGACTGACGGCAGGGGGTCTGGGGTTGGTTTCAAGAATCAATGGGAGAAAAAAATAACAATATACCACAAGGGTGTCTTACCTTTAGGGGCCTTGGGTGTTGGATGTTTCAGCTCTCCCCTACCCCCACTGCCTGGGAACAGCTTTCCTAGGTAAAGGGCTGTGGATGCTCTTCTGGTTTCTGCTGGGGTGAGCAGAGCCTGGGGAAGGCAGGCCGCCAGACCCAAGGGGCCTGTTGCTTTGCTTCTTGCTGGCTTGCACAGCCGCGGTCCAGCCCAAGGGAACAAGCCAATTTCTTTTTAAGCTTCTTCAAGGGGGCAGGGAAGGGGGCTTTTGAGAAGGGCACAGCTGGTGTCCATCCCTAGGACCACTGTGCTGCTGGTGGTCCTAAGTACTGACCACCCCAGGCCCACATGGGATCCTATTATCCTGTCACCTGCACAAATACCTAATGGCACTGTGTCCCCTCGCTGCAGAGATCCTTCCTCCCTCAGCTCCCCTGAGAAGCTCAGGGACTTGAGTTCAGGGAGCTGTGCTCAGGGAGCTGCCCAGATCCCACCTGGCCCTCCCTCCTCAGAGCCCCAGTACACCGCCTGCACGCCTTCGCCCCCGACTGGGCCTGGCCACTCCCCTTGTGCCTTGATGGCCACCTGGGACGCTCTCAGGGACTTTGGGTGCAGCACTGACCCTGTCTCACCACTGGACATGGGTGTGGACAGTCGGAGCCTTGGGCAGGCGTCTGACTTTTCACTGCTGCTGCCATGGGAGAGAGACTTGGGGCTGGGGATAGGCCCTGACCTGACTGCAGCCACACCGGCCTCTGTGCTGGGACCTCTTGCCTCACCAGCTCGGGATGGGTCCTGGACCGGGCATTCTGTTCTTGCCTCCAACACCTGGCAGGGCTTGATGATAGAGAGTCGGGCTGGTTTGGCAAAAACTGGTAACAGTTACCCAGCTGAGTGAGAAGAGATGAAAAGAGACCGGTGGCCTCGGTGGGTGGCTTTTGGATCAGAATTCACTCATTGGAGATCAGGTCATAGGAAGGCGCCGGAGTTTTCATGCCCGGTCCTACGTCCTCCTCTGCACATGCCCGGTCTGGCTACAAACTCCGTGGGCATATCTGTCAAAGGTGCGGAATCAAGTTGTCCGAGTTCCTCTCGCAATTCCACAGCTTGTGTCTTTGCACAGGTTGCTCCGCCATGCAGTGCCTCAGTTTCTTCGTCTGTGCAAGGGGCCACCATGAACCCCGGGGACTGTCTGCAGGCAGGACACACTCTGCCCCCTGAGAAGAGCATGCTCTGCTATGCTGCTTGCATCCGAGGAGACTTACGCAACAGTGTCAAGTTCTAGGGGATGTCTCTCGCTGCAGCTGTGGGAGTTCTCAAAGGCTGAGGCACACCCCAGCCCCAGTCTCCAGGGGGAGGCCCTCAGGTTCCCATGGCCGCCCCTGTGAGGCCTCAAGGGAAGCACTGTCCCCCCACCTCCAGTGGCCCAGGTGGCTCCTCATCTCACAGGAAGAGCTGCACTACCGGAGATGGTAACCGGGAGTGTACAGCAGGGGGCCTGAGCCCGCATGTCACTGGCTCACTGGAATTGAAAGCCAGACCGGATGCTCACAGCTGTGGGATCTCAGGCAATCTACCAACCAAAGCCCTCCGCCTCAGGTGCACCCTGTTTCCCATCAGTAGGGGGCAGTGGTGGCTCAGCAGTAGCCTCTAGCTTTCCAAGCAGGAGACCAGGGTGGCCTGCCCAAAGCACCGCAGGCGCCACCGCCACAGCATGCCTGTGGGAGCGGGAGTATGGCTATGATGCTGAACAGGTCTCAGGGGGAGCTTCTCCCGAGACCTGCTTCTGAAAAGCAGCCACAAAAACCCGCGGCTCACCACAGTCCACGTGTCACCAGCCATGGGCATGGTGTGCACGGTGTTGCTCTCTGTTGTGCGTGGGGTTGCGGCTGGTGGGAGTAGCTGAGGACACCAACACCCGGTGGGTAAAACGGCAATGACAATGGCCCCTCTGGGGCAATCTCCTTTGGAGAATTCACCGAGATCGCACATGCCCAGCATGCGGCATCAACCCTCACGTGATGAGCCTTGGGTGGCCTCACGCAGTGTTGGTGGCCCGGCCAGCCAGCGAGGCGGCCTCCTTCTGCAACAGGTAGCTGGTGCCCTTCCAGCCCAGGAGCACACAGGTGTCATGAGGCCAGCCAGACAGCCTCTCTGCTGACCCTGGGCCAGCATTCTCCTCCTGCGCACGGTTCAGCCTTGTCCTGCCAACTGCCATCGGCCCCCTCGACCTGCCCATCTGCAATCTGGAGTGCGCTTTTGGCAGCCTCACTTTCTGATCTGGGAGATGGCTCCTCCCTGACTCTGGTTAGCAACAGTGAGCGAGGGTTTAGGGATGGAAGCCCGCAACCAGGGCTTCTTGGTGTGTGGCCCTGCCACCCACAGCTGGTTCTGGAGCTGGGCATGCCAGCTCCCTTTGCTGGGCCGAGCTGCACCTGTTGTGAGGCAGAGGCTCAGGGATGCCCCACCTGCTTGCTGCACAGCCCACTCTGACTCCACTGCCAGGCCCAGCACTGCCACCACAGCACGGTGGTGAGGGAGGCAGTCCCTGCCCCCTGCAGACTGCTGGAAACCCAGACCCGGGCTGGGACCAGGGAAGATAGGGGTGTGAGAGAGATGAAGTGATGGGAAGCCCTCTCTTGGGAGCTGACATTTGAGCTGAGATCTGAATGACAAGGAAGAGCTGGACCCCCAAAGCGAGTGAGACCTGGGGCGAGAGAGTCTGTTGGATGGAGCATCATCTGCGGTGGCAGAGATGGGGGGGAGGTCTGGTCAGCCATGGGAGGGCTCTGGGCAGAGCAGCTATTGTCTCCGGCTACTGTGGGAGACTCCTGAGGGGGCCCTTGCAGTCGTCTGGGTGCTCGGTGGGTGGTAGTCTGGGTGGTGCTGGGTGGCGGGTGCTGGGTGGCAGGGCCTGACTGGTGAGGGGTGAGGGGGGCGGGAAGGGGATGAGGAGAGGTGAGAAATGTGGGTCCTGGGAAGATGTGCGGGCCCATGTCCTCTCTTAGCAGGCTGACCTGCCACTGCAGCACCCTTCACAACACACAGCACAGGTCCGCAGAGATGCAGGGCGGAGGAGACCTTGGGGGGTGAGGGAGCGGGGGACTCAGCCTCTCTGTGTGAGCCGGGATTGTCTCCATGGCCCGTTATCTGAAAGTGGCCCTTTATCTGAAAGTTCCAGGAACCCCCACAGTGACAAGCTTTGGAGCACACCTTGCAGGCTCCACTTCTGCAGGTGCGGACCCTGAGGCTCTGCGAGGGCCGGACGAACCTGAGCTCTTACAGTCTAGCGGTGCCCATGACTCCCCTCCCCCTGCTCACCGCCCGGACGTCGTCAGGCAGGTCGTCATCGAACTCGCCCTTGACAATCTTCTCCAAGGTGTTGATGGCAATCTCCAGGAGCTTCTCGTGGTGGTGGTTCTCCAGGTCCCGGCACTGAGCCATGGTGCACTGAGAGTTAAGCAAAGGAGGGGCGGCAGGTGGGGTGGGGGTGGGCCAGCTTGAGGGGCACGGACAGGGACCTCCAAGCAGGACTGAGAACCCGCTCTTCCAGCAAGGAGAACATAGGAGCAGAAGGGTGTGCTCTGAGCCATGCACATCGTACCAGCATCCAGGGCCACCCAGACCCCCACCGCACCCCTGTCCTCATAGCCCATCTCTGTCCTCCATCACCTCTCTCCATGGCCATGGCCACCCCAGGGCCAGCCCTCCACCTCCTGACTGGACATGTCCCGCCAGACCTCTCCTCCCTGTGTCAGCTAGAACCAGCGTTCAAAGCATGGGCCTCGGCCCACTGGCTTAGAACCACCTACTGCTCCTGAGGCGGCGGCGCTCCAGCTGCAGGTCTAGGATGATGCTCGTGGTCTGCTAGACTTGTGCCTCCCACCCTCCACCCCGTGGCCCTGACTCGGTGCTGCTCACCTTGTTCTTCCATTGCCACTTGACACAGCCACACCTGCTGTCCCCGCCCGATTGCCTTGTGGGGCAGGATCCAGAGTGCTTCTAAAGCCCAACAGTTGGCCCCACCCCTGTCTGAATGGCAGGGCCCTGAGCTTAGTGGCAGCAGGGAGGCAACGCCCCAATCCAGGTATTGGCCACGCCAGCTCCTATCCGGGTATTAATCAGACGAGCTCAAGCTCACTGTCAGGCATCTACAGGGATCCTTCATGGGGAGGGGCCTCACGCCCAGCGTGTTCACCCACTCATGTCGAGTCACCCCACAGTGACTTTAGAGCACTACTGTCCACACGTGTCACCGCTTGGGGACAGGCATGCCAGGACTCTCCCTGGTCAGGGTCATGCTGGACATCTGCCCAGTGACTCCCATAAGGCCAGGGTCTGATGGGCATCTGGGGGACACTCTCAGACCCTGCCTAATCGATTGTTGGGAGGTAAGCTTTCCCCTGGGTGAGCAGTAAGTTTTGACATTCCTCTAAGTTCAAAGGTGTAGATTCGCAAGACTGGCATTCGGCGTGAACTGAAGTTTCATTTTGGTGGTGGACAGCTTTCTGTAAATCCAGTGGGGTGTGGCTATTCCTGGGCAACACTCGGGTGATACCATCTCTGTCTAAACTCCTGTGTAGGGTGCTGGTGACAGTGGGAGGGAGGACAGGTGTGGGCACAGCAGGCAGTCACCTGGAAGGGACCTTCTTCTCCATGTAACACCCCCACCCCACCCCAGAAAGCTGCCAGAGTGACCCCACAGTCCAGTGGTGTCCAGAGGGTCTCCATGGGTAGGATATAGGCTTTGCACATTTTCGATAAAGAGTCCCACCAGGTCTATGATGTTCCTCTCAAACATGTTTATCGTTTCCTGCGGATGACAAAGAACAGTTAGCATGTGTTTTTCCTGGGGCCACAGCTGGATGGCATCTGCTCTCAAGCTTCGCGGTTCAGACCTGCTTCCACCTTACTGGAGTGCTGGGTCTGGTCCCACCTCTTCTCATAGCATTTACCCTCTGGCCCCATCAACTCCCTAGACATGCCCTGAATGTTCACCGCTTCCTTTACGCCGTTGCCTGGGCTAGTCTGTGTCCCCCCTGCCCCACAGAGCCCTCCCCACCCCCAGTGCAATGCCACAGAAACAGGGAGGGCGTTGCCTTCCAGCTCTGCCATCACGGCCAACTATTGGGCAGCACTTCGCCTCCTGGGGCCTTCCTCCTTCACCTATAGAATGGGTTTTTCCATAGCACGTGGTCGCTGCAAGGTGCAAAGGCGTCACGTGACCCAAATGTGCAGTGAAGGAAGCCCCCCAGGCAAGGCTGGCAGAGCCACACGCTGCTCGGCAAGGCCCAGTCCCTGTGCCTGTGGAGGCACAGTGAGTCACCGGGCCTGCCGCCCTGTCGCTCAGGCAGGGCCAGTCCCCTGAACAGCTCTAGACCAAAGGGGCTGCCGCCAGAATCTAGACTAGGCCTGGCTTCAGGCTGGGCCAATCACACGCTTCTCAGCTGTGTGCAAATGCAGCTGCGACACGCACAGCTGCTGGAGAGCACACGCTGGCCTGCACTTGGGTTCTGGGGAGCTTGTGAATGAAGGGCCCCCTGCTGGAGAAGGTGGGGCAGCTGTCTTGCCTGCCCAGAGCACACTTGCTGTGTGCTGGAGAGCTGGCGCAGCCCCGTAGAGACAGAAGCTATTGGCGGCCGTGTAAAGTCTGCCCCGTCTGGCCTGTGAGGGGCTGATTAGGCGTTATCTCCTGGGCCAGTCATGGCAGCATCTGAGGAGATCCTATTCATCAACCCACTCAGCCCCATGGCTTGCGGCCTCGGGGACATCTGTCACTGTGTGCCCGTGAATCTTGAAGAGCCCTGCTTAGGGCGCATCTGCAGTCTCCTGGCCTCTCCACAGTGCACCCAGGCCAGGCTGGGGAGTAGGGCCGTTTTGTCTCCTGTGCCTTTCTGTGGCTCCTGGGGCTTCGATAAACCTCTCCCTACTGCGGCTGAGCCTCACCTCTCATTCTTCATAAAAGAATCCATTCTCAAATCCAGCCTACAAGCACACAAAATGCCAGGGCAGGACTGGCCGGCCAGAGCCGGCCTGCAGGTCACCCCCTTGTGGAGCCTGGGGCTCAGAACGGGGGCGTGCACACCGCTCACCTCCAACTGTTCTACCAGCTGCATTTCCAGGGACATGAGCACATTGAAGAGCTGCGTGATGTTCTCGCCACAGTCCACGACCTTCATCTCAATGGCGGGCGTTTCGGACTCCTCTCGAATGGCATTCAAGTTCTGCAAACAACGCCTGTGCTTTAGGAATCTGCAACGCACTCGAAGCAGCTCATGGCGGGTGGCAGTTGGCTTGGTAGGTAAGAGAGTGAGTTCTGGGCTCAGACCACCAAGTCCACGTCTTCGTTTCAGTTACTGACTCTCCCCGTGCCTCAGTATCCTTGCCGGCAACACACAGCTCTCCTGTGATGAGCGCCGGGAGAATGCGTACAAGGCCCCAGACCACAGTCAGCTGGACTGAACTTGAATCCTACCTGGGTTGCCTCTTCGCATGTGAGTCTGATGAGCTACTCCTCTTGCCTAAGTGTTGGGTTTTTCTCACCTGTGCTTCAGAGTCTGGGTAAATGTGCTTCTCAGAGAGCGAGTATGTGCAACTGGCACATGGGGGCCTTGAGGCAACGGTTAAATGACCAGCTGCTAATTGAAAGGACCCATTAGCCGTTCTGCAGGAGACTCATGGAGCAGCTCACTGCCACAGAGAAAACCCTGTGGGACAGTTCCACTCCTTAGAGACCATTAACCCGTCCACGCAATCAGCGATTCTGACGTGCGTGAGCTCAGCGGCAATGACTGCACTTGTTATGGGGCGCTACCATCTCACTACCTTTCCCCGATGACGCCCCCACCATGAATGGAAACAACGCTCCCCTCTCCCCGGGCTCAACCCTGGTAGCCACTAGCAAGTCCTACATATTTGCTTAGCTCATCTAAGTGAAATTAGACAGTAGTTCTCCTTTTGAGGCTGACGTATTTCAGCGTATTTTCAACATGTATTCTGTCAATTCCAATCAGTTAGTCAGGCCTTCCAAAGTTCTTAGCATCGACCAATTTTCAAACAATATCATCCATGTCATATGCAAGTCCATAAAAGAAATGTTTACTTGGGTTTTAATTGATTCTACAAAGGCGTTCAACTGTGTGGATCATCACAAACCACGGATCTCATTGTGAAGAATGGGAATTCCAGGACACTTCAGAGTGCGCATGCGGAACCCGTATGCCGACCAGCGGCATTTGTTTGAACAGACCATGGGTTAAAACCAGAAAAAGCGTGGGCCAACGTTGCATCCTTTCTCCATACTTATTCAGTCCGCATGCCGAGCGACTGACAAGCTGGGCTGTGTGAGGAACGGTGAGGCACCAGGATTGCTGGAAGGCTTGCTGACCACCTGGGACGCACAGAGCATGCGGCTCTGCTTGCTGGGAGCGAGGAGGGCTTGAAGCACTGACTGAAGAAAAAGACAGCCTGCAGCCTCCAGCTGGATTGCGACTCAGCGCAAACCCAAATCCTCATAGCCGGACCAACAGACACCAGGACACATGGAGACAAGATTGCGGCTATCCTGACCATTGCGTGGCCTGGATCCACCATCAGCTCTCACGGGAGCAAGCAGCATATTGCCTTGAGCAAGTCTGCTGCCCAAGTCATCTTTAAGATATATTAAACAGTAAGCTCTCCCTTTGAAGACTCAAGTGCGCCTGATCCCAACCAGGGTACCGTTAATAGCCTCATCTGGATGTGAAAGTTGGACAGTGAAGAAGGAAGATGAGGAGAATTGATGGGCTTGAATTGGGGGGCTGGCGACGAGTATTGAAAGCACCAGGAACTATCATAAAAATGAACACATCTGTCTCCAAAGAAGTACAGCCAGAATGCTCCTGAGCAGCAAAGATGGTGAGACTTCTTCTCAAATACATGGGCCGTGTTGTCAGGTGAGACCAGTTCGTGGAAGAGGGCAGCCAAGACAAGAGAGCGCCCAAGACAAGAAGGATGGACACAGTGACTCTGACAATGGACTCCCACAGAAGAGCTGTGAAGAGGGTGCGAGACGGACAGTGTTCTGTCCTGCTGGACCCAGGGTCCCTGGGAGGCAGAAGTAACTCGACAGAACCCAGCAACAGCAGTGAGTTCAAAACACATCCACGCGGCATTTACCCTCTACGGCTGAGTAACATTCCGCTGTGTGCATGTATCACACTGGGTGAGTCCATTCCTCTATTGGCAGACATTCTGCTTGTTTCCACCTTTGGGCTGTGCGGAAAAGCGCTGCAGTGAACGCTGGTGGACAG
Source organism: Tenrec ecaudatus (assembly GCF_050624435.1). Taxonomy (NCBI): domain Eukaryota; kingdom Metazoa; phylum Chordata; class Mammalia; order Afrosoricida; family Tenrecidae; genus Tenrec; species Tenrec ecaudatus. The sequence goes on along the minus strand of NC_134539.1, from coordinate 88,508,902 downwards.
GCTTCTTTCTAGTCCCTTTCCTGTCTCCTTCACTTCCGGATAGTGGTACCTAGGGGTGCGATTGCTGTGTGTGGGAATCTTCACATGCAGTGACAGCTTGGCTTGCCATGTAAAAGCGAGCGAGAGAAAAAAATTTAGATGGATGGAACCCCTGTAGCTGGAGGAGGCATCTGTTCGCCCCACCTCCCCCAACCCGCCCTCCACCAGCAGCTGCTTTAGCCTTGGAACTTGGCGCTTGGCAGCCAGAGCGATAAAGGGTTCTCCTTGATCAATTTAACCTTTGCTGACTATGAGGTAAACGTGATAGACATCCTATTTCAAGACGGACGGGCTCGGGGGAAACCAAAGGGGAACACTGTCTGTATGTGCAGGAATTGGACCCACTATGGAATCATTTATGTAACCATGTCACCATGCTTTGTGGGGGGTTGGCACCGTGCCTCTTTTGTGTACTGGTGAGATATAAGCCGGCCCTGGAAGGGAGTCCGGCACACAGGCCTCTTGAATGGAAGGCAGCCTCCTGAATAAAATGTCTCGCCTGTCGTCCACTGCCTACCCCTGTGCCTGTGCTGCTGTGTAACAGTGTCCTATGAAAGCTCCGTGTTCCACCTGGTGAGGACTCGCCCAACTGTTTTCCCAGTGGGTGAACCAGCATACATGCCCGACAGCAGAGCTTCCTCCACAACCTTGCCAAACACCTGTGTTTGCTTTGTTTCCATCATTGCTATTCTACCATGAGTGAGGGGGTGTGCCGTGATGGTTTTGATTGGCATCTCCCTAAGGACTAATGTGACGGTCAAAGCACTTGGCTGCTAACCAAAAGGTCAGTGGTTCAAACCCAGCAGTTGTGCTGCAGGGAAAAGACGTGGCAGTGTCCTTCCATAAAGACTGACAGCCTTGGGAACCCTTTGAGGGCAGCTCTCCTCTGTCTTAGGGTCACTCTGAGTCATGGTGGAACCGATAGCAGTGGCTTCAGCTTTACTTGTTGGGAATGACCAATAAGGAGCTCTGGTCAGAGTTGGGCTGCTACCCTAATGGTCAGTGGCTCAGACTCACCAAGAACACGCCCTGTTAGAAAGATGTCTGACGTGTAACGATCACAGCCCGCGAAACTCTTTGAGGCAGCTCTAGTTTTTCCTGCAGAATCCCCACGAGTTGGGGTGGACTCGCTGTCGGCAGCAGTGACTTGATGCCACCGAGTATTTTTTCATGTGTTTGTTGGCCATTTGAATATACTCGCTGGTGAAATGCCTGCTCAGATCTTTTGTCCATTTGTTGGATTGGGCTTTTGTCCTTCTGCGCAATGGCTGTTGCTAGGTGCCGTGCCGCCATCATGGCTGTGGTTATACTAGCAAAATGGTGCAAATCATTTAAAGTTGTGGAGTCTTGCTGTTGTGTTTTGAGAAGTTAACTCTAAACCCTTGGACTTTCCTGAGTAATTGAGGTATCTTCATTAGTGCCCCACCTGAGGACTGCCTGAAAGCCCATACCAGGAGATGTGATCTAGCCGATTCTGTATATCTAATGAGGCCCCAGTTATGACTGTGTAATGACTGAGGGTAATAAAATCTGTGAAGAGATGCTTCCAGAGCTTCCAGGTTGGTGAAGGGGGTGATGTAGCATCTTTGGTACCCTATGGAAGTATTGCTTAGGGAACCCTCGGAGACCTCACCCATGCATCCCTTGCTTAAGAGAATCCTGATTTGTATCTTTTTTGTTATCGTAAACCAAGAATCATAACTGCATACCTTCTGTGGGTTCTTCGAACCACCCCAGCACATTACCAAACCCCGAAGAGTAGGGGAGTCAGCAGGTGAAAGGGAAGCCAGGGAAGGTACCTGAGTTTGAGGTTGGCATCCTGAACAGATAGTGTTAAAACCCCCAAATCAGAGCCAACAGGTTTGAAGTTTGGGGGGGTGTCTCCCCCAAACTTGTAGTTGGAGTCAGATGGATTTGGAACCCTTTTAGCCTATGCAATTTCCCCTAGCCCTGAGTGTCTAGGGTCGGAGAGAGAGAAAGTGCCATTGGGTAGCTGGTGTCAGGGGCGATGAAGTGGGGGTTTGACTCCTCCACACATGATGAGGTTCAGACTTATGTCAATTCTTCTCCACAAACTGTTCTAATGATTGGACTTGGCGGGATGTTTTGAAATGAGAATGTGAGTCCTCCCACTGTATTCTTCTTTTGTAAGACTGCTTTAGCCTATATGGATTATGTACCAATAAAACGAGAGAGAGAGAGAGAGAGACTGCGTTAGCTATTCCTTAAGTTCCCTTGCCCTTCCATATAAAAGTGAACACTGGCTTTTCCATTTCTGCAGAGAAGGCTGTTGGAATGTCTAGAGGGCTGCATTGACTTTACAGATGGCTTTGAGTAGGATGATCTTCATGATATTAAGCCTTCACCCTAGATGGGTTTCAATGGCTGACCTTTTCGAAGTAGATCCCCACACCTTTCTTCCAAGGCACCTCTGAGCAGGCTCAACCCTCCAAGGCTGCTCCTTTCAGTTAGCAGTCAAGCATGTAACTGTTTGTACCACCCACCGACTCCACAACAGGCCCAGCGAAGGACAGATGCTTGGGACGTGAGACAGTCCCAAACTCAGGAGATAAATCAAACCACACAGACCCCAACGAGCAAGTGGAGGCCAGAGGTAAGCAACTGTTTGGCATTAGCGGGCGCTCGCAGCTGGAGAGTGAATGGGGTCTGCGCATCTGAGCATGCTAACAATGCCATCACCACCTACCATCTGTTCCCTAACAAAGGACTCAAGAAACTCAGCTGCCAAGTGACTGCTGGGTACACGGCTTTCTGTGCTGTGTGATCGGGAAGAAGGACTGGGGGACTGAAGGATTCCGTGGAGTGAATGGTGTTGAGCGTAATGGCGACCCCACCTGGAGAAGAACCAAATAGAACCTCCACCTCAGCCTTCTGTGAAAAGGAAGTCCCGATGGAGCAAAGACTTCCATGTCAAAAGTAAGATCGCGAGAAATGCTCATGGGGAAGCAAACCCATGGTAGAATTAAGGTGAGCAGATTGTAACATTGGTAAAGCGGGACACTAGCGGGACACCATTGATAAAACTCATATCCTGGCGAAATAGCCACACGGCAGCCGAAAAACCGTACACCCTAGCTTGTCGTGCATTCTGTCCAAATATCGGGACTTTTTTAAAAAGCCGCAGGACATGGGACAAATTGTTAAAAATCGGAGCTGTCCCGCCAAAAGCGGGACATCTGGTCACCTTCTGTAGATTAAAAAAAAAATCAACCACAGAGTGGAGATGTCCATTGATAAATTCTACTACATAAACAAACCCTCCCATTCCACATGACCAACGGACTGCTGACAAAGCGACAAGATCAAGGACCAACTGGGAGCAGTGTCTGCAGATCCTTCCATGGGTTCTTAATTTATCGAGAGCCCCTAGAGTAAAAATGAGGACAGCAGTCTACAACCGAATATAAAATAAATATAAGAACAAACAGGGCCCAGAAGAAGAAGTAGATACAGTTACACTCTCCCTCTCTCCACTGAGCTCCCCGAAGAGAAAATAAGCACTAAGTCACCTTTCCTGGAACAGCCAAAACCAAAAAATAAGCAAACTCCCTGCCATCAAGCCGGCACGGACTCATAGCGACTCTCCTGGGCGCACTCAGTTGGCAAAGGCGGGGAGGCCTGGTCGGGACCAATAGCTGGTGCAAGTGCGACTACCAATAGGGTCTCCCCGGTTGAGTCAGAGCTACAAAAGGTACCAGCGCACAACTCCACTGCCAGACCTCAGGCCGCAGGTCAACTTTGCACTACGTGATTCACTGAAACACTCTGGGTCGGAGAAAACCGAACCGTCCATCCACGGTAAAGATTTAAATGTAAAGAATAAGACCATGAAACTCTAGACTATGAAGGTTAAAAATAATCTCGGAGTAGAGATATGCTTTCTAAGTATACCCAGAGAAGATCAATAAATCCGACTGCATTCATCGCCATCATAACCCTCAGGTCAGTGCTGACTCGTAGCAACCCGATCGGACAGAGTAGGACTGCCACAGGAGTCCGGAGACGGGACTCTTTCTGGGAGGAGAAAGCCTCATCTTCCTACTGGTGGTTGTGAACTGCTGATCTTAGGGTTAGGAGCCCAGCACATACGCTACCCACTACACCACCCACTACGTTAAAAATCCCCCAAATCCTGCGTGGCAAAAGCCATGCAGACAATGTGATACCACACACACACACACACACACACACACACACACACACACACACTCACACACTCACACACTCCAAAACATTTGTGGAAAAATTCCATGATCTTTTAACTTCATTTTCTCCACAAGCTTTTTGAAGAGCCCACATGTAAAGATGACATATATTGAAAAACATATGTGGTTTGCATAAGATATCAAACATTTACATGCACCCTAGAGTTGGTGCCAACACACGGTGACCCTGTGAACACAACAAAACGCTGCCTGATCCCGTACCAGCCTCACAATTGTCATGATTTTCAAGCCTATGGCTGCAGTCACTGTCAATCACTTCTTTGTCTCAGGCGCTGTACTTTACCAAACATGATGTTCTTTTCCAGGGACTGATCCCTCCTGATAACACGTCCAAATGTTCACTTCTGATTTTTTTTTTCCAAACGATTTTATTAGGACATAATCCAGGCATACCATTCAGTAGTTCAGTCATATCAAGCAGTATTATACAATCGCTACCACAGCATTTCCCAAACATTTCTTCCTTCTTGTACTCCTTGATATCCGCTCCCCCTCGCCCCCTGTCGTACCTCCTAGAAGTCCTTACTCTAGTTATTGTCCCTCTAGATTCTCCCAACCTGGGTGTCATATATGAAAAACATAGAAATTACTCACTTTTAAGATTGATTTGTTTGTTCTTCTGGAAATCATGGTAAGAAATTTTGACATATTTTTTTACTTCCATATTCTTTGCCCATACCATAACTCAAATAAACACACGAATTCTTCTTCGGCCCAGTGCTAACAAGTATATGAGGTGACTCACAGTGGCACGGTTTGGGTTCGGTGCACCTTAGTCCTCAAGGGGACATCTTTTGCTTGTTACCACATTAAAGAGCTCGTTGGGAGCAAATGTGTCCCGTGCAATCCAGTGTTTGACCTCTTGACTGCTGCTTCCCTGAGTGTTAATTGTGGATCCCAGTAAAACCAAATCCTTGACAACGGCAATCTTCTCTGTTTACTATGACGCTCTTTATTTGTCCAGGTGCCACGATTTCTGTTTTCTTAGACTTCATCGTTAATTGCTTCATTTCCTCTTTGCTTTCAGCAAGGCTGTGCCATCTGCACATTGCAAGTTGCTAACGAGCCTTTAATTCGGTGGCAGCATTCTTGCTCATCCAGTCCAGCTTGTCAGATTATCGTAATAAGTGTGTGAAAGCACACAACCCTGGCGCACACTTCCCTTAACTGTCAACCAGTCAGCACCCCGGTTCTGCTTGAACGACCGTCTCTTGCACCTACGCACAGGCTCCATGTGAGTATAATTAGAATGTTCTGGAATCCCAATTCTTCAGAACATTATCCAATGGCTTGTTAAGGTCTGTATAGTAGAAAGCCCTTGCATAGGCAAAACACAAGTAAACACCTGTCTGGTATTGCCTGCTTTTGATGTCACCAATGAGATCCCTTGTTCCTTGTCCTCTTCTGAATCCAGCTTCAATTTCTCGAAGTCCCCTATTGATGTACTACTATAGTAGCTATTTTAAAATTATCTTCAGCAAAATTTTACTCACCAAAGTTTGTGAGATAATTTCTGCACTCTGTTGGGCCACCTGTCATTGGAATGGGCACAGACACGGGTCTCTTCCATTCTGTCGGACAGGGAGCTGTCTTTCAAATTTCTCGACATAGACTAGCGAGTGTTTCCTGTGCTGCATCTGTTTGTTGAAACATTTCAAGACATACTGTCAAATCCTGGCACCTTTTTCCCCACGGGTCCCTTCAGTGTAGTTTTGGTTTCTTCCTTCAATTTCATTAATAGTTGGACATTGACCAGTTCTTAATGGTCCAATGACTCTGTATTCCTCCCACCTTCTTTTGATTATTTCTGGCATCGTTCAATATTTTGAGCATAGACTCTTTCCTATAGATTATCCTGTGCCCCCTGGAGGGATTGCTTGTGTGCGAAGACTGAGTGAACCTTGAGCGTGTACCTATTTGCGTGTTCTAGGAACTTGGAGCAAACACTGAGTTTCAGGAACTTGGAGCAAATGTGCAGACAAAAAGAACTCCCGTCAGGCCAGAATGTGCTTGCAAGTGAGAATGTGCTAGTAATGAATCATGAGAATATGTTGAGCCTGGAGTCACTGTGCCCTAGAATAGCCCTTGCATCTGCACTTTTGTAAACTTTCTCCTTTGGGGGTGCAACTCAAAACTAGCTAGCGGAGAAGCTTGGGAGGGTCTTCTCTCTCTTACGTTCCTCTCTCTTCCCTCACGACTCAATTTCGTGTCTGGAGTAGCACATCCCAGGGAGCTCCCACCTGGCTGGAGTGCTACACTGATACTTCTTCGTCGTCTTGAGAAATGATGAGTGTGTGCTTCCAGCTTGGTTTTCTAACTCTAGATTTTTTAACATTTCCTTACACTGCTGTGATTTCTTGGGCTGTGCTTTGGAAGTTTCTGATCAGCTCGCTTCATCACTTCTTCCACTTATTTTTAGCTACTAGCCATTCAAAACCAAGTTGCAGAGTTTCTTTTGACATCCACTTTGGTCTTTTCTTTTTCTCCTTTTAACGATCTTTTGCTTTCTTCATGCGCGATGTGTTTGATGTTATTTCATAATTAATCTGTCTTTGGTTATTCGTGTCAATGCATCAAATCTATTCTTGAGATGGTTTCAAAATTAAGGTGGGATAAATTCAAGGTTGTATTTTGGCTCTTGTAGATGTGTTAGAATTTTCTTCAACTTGAACTTGTATAGGAGCAATTGTTCCACAGTCAGCCCTGGGCTTTATTTTGACTGGTGATATTGAGGGAGAGGGTATCTCTTTCCACAGGTGTAGTCAATTTGACTCCAGTGTATTCTATCTAGCGAGATCCACATGCATATTTGCCTTTTATGTTGTTGAAAAGGGAGTTTTCAATGATTAACTTGTTGGTCTTGAAAATTCCCACTACATGCTTTCCAGCCTTGATTTTTGTCACCAAGACTCCATTTTTCAGCTACCAATTTTTGTCGTTTCCAATGTTCACATTTTAATCATTAAAAATTATATCAATGCATCTTGATTACATGTGTGACATATTTCAGATGGAAGAAGTTGGTTAAAAAAAAGGTTCAGCTACTTCATGATTGGCTTCAGTGATTGGTGTGCAAACTCGAATCCTGGCACCCTTTCTCCGTCTTCCCTATGTTCACTGTTTCCCTTCATCTTTCTTTCCACTCTCTTCCCGACTTTTGAGCTTTATCCAGGGGAAATTGCTGCCCTTTGGATCTCGTAGCATTGCTTATTCAAATGAGTGCAGACCTCCTGGTGCTATTGTTCACTATATAGTCACTATAGGCCTTTGGCTGAGAGTTGAGCCACAGGGAGAGTGCAATTCCAATCTTGAAGAGTGATGAAGGGTCATAGTCTCTGGAGTTCTACAAGTCTCTTAACAGACCAGTGGACCTGGTGTTGTTTACAAGTTTAAGGCCACATTTTCCTCCCACTCTACTCAGGGCTACCCACTGTAGTCACTTTCAGAGTCAGCCACAGTGGCACCACCTAGTTCTAGTCTCAGGGTGATGGAGGCTGGGGCTCATGTGGTCTATTCATCCTTTGGGCTAATTCCTTATTAACATCTTTGACTTTTTGACTTTTCTTTGCTCCAGATGAGACTAATGTTTGCACCTAAGGTGGACTGTTCACAAGCTTTAAAAGTAAGATGTAGAATATGTTCTTTGTCTTATGTCAATTGACCACCCTGTCTCTCAAGACTTAGTACCTCTGAGCCCCGAAGTGCAGTGACTCATTCCCTCAAAGTGCTTGGTTCTATCTGAGAAGTTTTCAAAACTTTGCCCCCATGTGGTTGTTGCATGGTTCTGACTCATAACAACCCGAAGTACAACAGAAATAAAGAGTGCCTGGTCCTGTCCCATCCTTCCAAATGACCTTATGCTTGAGCCCATGGTTACAGGCACTTTTCCAATCCATCTCGTTGAGGATCTTCCTCTGTTTTGCTGACCTTCTTACTTTACCAAGCATCATGTCCTTCTCCAGGGACTGGCCTCTCCTGGTGACAGGTCCAAAGGACTGAGACAGAGTCTTGCTTCTAAGGAGCAGTCTGCCTGTACTTCTTCAAAGACAGATGAGCCTCTTCTTTGGGCAGTCCATGGTATCCTTGGTATCTTCGGTACCTGTACCGTCATTCCAATGCATCAGTTCTGTTGTGGTCTCTTTTAGCCACTGTCCAGCTTTCACATGCATGTGAAGTGCGTGAAAATACCACAGCTCAGGCCAGGTGCACCTGACTCCTTAGAGCAACGGCTTTGTTCTTTAGCATGTTCAAGAGGTCGTGTTCGGCAGATTTGCCCAATGCAATATATCATTTGATTTCTTTCTCTGTTTATCATGTTGCTGATTATTGGCTTAGTTGTAAAGATTTTCAAATTTTCTTTACATTAAATTTTTATTCCTTACATTGACTTGTAATCCTTACTGATTACCAGTGGATCTTTATCCACAGGAGTTTGAGTCCTCCCTCCTTTTTGCAAGCAAGGCTGTGTCATCTGCATATGGCCATTTGTTTGAGTACCTTCCTCCAATTCTGAGGTAGCATTCTTCTTTATAGAGTCTAGCTTCGCATATTTGCTCAGCATACAAATTGAGTAAGTGTGGTGAATGGATACAACCCTGATGCACATCTGTATCGAATTTAAACTGTGCGGCACCCCTTGTGCTGTTTGATTGCCTGTATCTTGGTCGGTGTGTAAGGCCTTTAAGCACCCATTAAATGTTCTGACACTCCCTTCCCATTCTTCCCAATGTTGTCTGAAATTTGCTATGATCCACACAGTGGAATGTCTTTAGAGAGCCAACAAGACACAGGTAAACAGCTTTCTGGTTTTGCTGCTTTCAGCCACAATTCATCTGACATCAGCAATTATATTCCTGTTCTGTGTCCTCTTCTGAATCCAGCTTGCATTACCAACAGTTCCTTGTTGATGTACTGCTGCAACCATTTAAAATTTTTTCTTCAGTAAAATTTTACTTGTGTGTGATTTTAATGATATTATTTGATAATTGCCACATTCTATTGGGTCATCTTTTAATTTTTTAAATTATTATGGTTTGTGTGTGTGGGGTCACCTTTCTTTGGAGTGGGCAGATATGGATCTCACCCACTTGGTTGGCTGGTGACTGTCTTCCAAATTGCTAGGCATAGAGGCATAGACAGGTGACCACTAGTATTCAAATTACCTGTAGCATCGCTTTCAGTGTCACAGCCACATGCAAGCCATCACAGGATGACAGACTGAGCCTCGTGGATGCTCTCCTTCACTCATCGATATATTTGTGCACATGTTTCTGTCGCGCTAGATACATGTCATTGTTGAGTCAGTCCTAAGCTAGCGTGATGTCATGTGTGCAGAGTAGAACTGTTTCTAAAATTTCAAAGCTGTGACCTTTTGGAAGTAGATGGTCAGGCCTCTCTTCTGAGTTGCCTCTGGGTGGGTTTGAACTGCCAATCTCTTGGTTAGTCTTGAGCATGTAAGTGGGTGCACTACCTGGGGACTCCATAGAGACACAGAGATGTTGCTGTTGTTATGTGCTGTCAGGTTGATACCAACTCAGAGTTGGTGTCTGAGTTGGTATATGGGACCCTATATGACAGAATCAAAGTGTCCCATAGAGTTTGCTACGCCATGGTCATTACAGGAGCAGGCCTTTTATTCTGAAGAGAGGCTGGTGGGTTCAAATAGCTCATCTTTAGATTAGCAGTCAAGTACTTAACTACTGCACTACCAGGGTAGTTTATATAGAAACATGCATATCTCTCTTTCTACATGATCTCCAGCAAGTGCGCCTGGAGAAGTGGGTGAGACTGGAGTGGCCTGACATTCCCCCATCTACATTTTCAAGTCTGTGCCATGTGCATGCATTACCTGTCCAAGACCAGTGTGCTTGGGCAGAACATCACTGTCACTCCCTTCCCACTGGTGGTACATGGACCATACTGAAGGTTCCTGAGGGGGTTACCTACAGTTTACAAATGAGAAAACTGAGGCCAAGAGACTAACGGGTCTTTGGGTTGTCTGCTAGGGTCTATGTGTGCCACATAGCGTCATGTGTCTGCACCGTGACAAGCAGCAGGTGTGTGGTTATTGATGTCAAAACGCCATTTCTGATTCATGGTGACCAAAAGCACAAGCCAATGAAAACCTGTCTGGTCCTGCATCACCCTCAAAATACTTGCTGCATCTGAGTCCATTGTTGCAGCCAACGTCGACCCAGAGTTAACCTGCTCAGAGTCTCCTTTTCACTGACCCGCTATCAAGCATGAAGTCTTTCTTCGGGGACTTGTCCCTTTTTATCACATGTCCAAAATATGTGAGAGGAAGTCTCACCATCCTGGCTTCTAAAGATCATTGTGGCTGTACTTCTTCCAAGACAGACTTGTCTGTTTTTCTGGCAGGCCCGACTGGGGGATGCATTCAGTATTCCTCACTAACCACTGTTCTTTGCTCTTCCTCATTCAGCCCAGCTTTCGCATATATATGAAGCAAATGAAAAGACCAAGCCTTGGGTCAGGTGTAGCTTAGTTCTCCAGGTGAAACTTTTATTCTTTAACACTTTAAAGAGGTCTTTTGTGGAGATTTTCCCAATGCAATACATCATTTGATTTCTTCACTGATGTGTCCATTGTAGCATTGATTGTGGACCTAATTAAAATGACAACCTTGACAACTTCAATCTCTTCTTCATGTATCACAATGTTGTTTATTGGCCCACTTGTGAGGGGTTTTGTTTTCTTATGTTGAGGTGTAATACATATTGAAGGCTGCAACCCTTGATCTTCATCAACAAGGCTTCAAGTTCTCCTCATTTTCAAGAAGCAAGGTTGTGTTACCTGCATATAGCTCAGATTCTCTGATTATTTGCTGGGCATATAGTTTGAATAACTTTGGTAGAAGGACACATGTCTGACACATCTTTCCTGATTTTAAATTATACAGTATCCCCATCCTGTTTGAACACCTGCCTCTTGGTCTACATATAAGTCATACAGGAGCACAAGGAAGTGTTCTGGAATTCCCATTCTTCTCAAGGTTGTCTGTAGCTTGTTGTGATCCACACACTTGAATGCCTTTGCATAGTCAGTGAAACACAGGTAAACATCTGCCTGGTATCTTCTGCTTTCAACCAAAAATAGCAATGATATCCCGTATTCCCCCTCTTTTTCTTAATATTAAAATATTTTATTGAGGGCTCTTATAGCTCTTATAATAATCCATACATCAATTGTATTAAGCACATTTGTATACATGTTGCCATCATTATTTTCTAGGCTTTTATTTTCTATTGAGCCCTTGGTGTCAGCTCCTCTTTTTCCCACCCACCCTCATGGCCCCTTGATAAATTATCAATGATTTTCATAGCTTACACCAACCGCTGTCTCCCTTCCCCCACAGTTAATGAACAACAGAATCCACCTCCTTTTCGTAATCTGGCTCTGCCAACCCCATTGTCCTGGATGCCCTGTCCAAGGCACTACAGTGCACTGTGTGCAACTAGTGGCCCAGTTATCTCCCTCCTGGGGTCCCAGTCTGATGGCGATGGTGGGTCCCCTGTCTGTTGAATAAATGAATGAATAGTAATTGTATTAGTAGTTGCAGTACTAATGATGCTATTGCTGTTACTGATGATCAGGTAGTAAGGGTAGGGCCATCATCTCCCCAAGGACACTGTGAACTTTTGGAAAGGAGACCCCCAGGGCCCCTAGTTAAGCTCAGTCACAGTGCAGGGAGGAGCTGTGGTTAGGGGGTGGGATGAAGCTTTTCCACTGACTAGTCCTGTGATCTCTCTCACCAGAGATAATGGCCCCTGGGCCTCTGGGGCTACCAGGGCACATGAGTTGCAGACTCTTGGGTAGGACCAGCTACTACAGGGCCAGTCAGGGTGGTGTGCCCGGCGTCCTAGAGGACAGGGACCTAGGGTTGGGGACTCAGTCCTGGTGGTGGGGGCAGGGACAGGGACAGGATCCGAGAGGTGCAAGGCCTACCAGCTGGTGCTGCTCCTCAAACTCTGCAATCCTCTGCTTGCCCTGCTGCTGGTTCTCCTGGATGGCCTCTTGGATGCATTCATTGAAGGTGTCGATCTCCACTTTCCGCTTCTCCTGCTGTTTCAGACCGTACTGGAAAATGTTCACGCAGATGATGACAAACTTGCCCTTGTAGGTGAAAGTGGCTGTCAAGGAGACTCACGTGGACTGAAGCGTAGACTGGGGAAAGCTGCATGCATCTGTATCAGCACCCGCCCCGCCCTTCCAGCACAGAGCATGCACGGGTGGGTTCTAGAAGCTTGTGCTCTGGTCCATTTGCCTGATAAGGAAACGGAGGGTGGGGGCCGGGACCAGCCCAGCCGTGACCTTGAGCTGGAGTCTTTCTACCCTCTGCCTGAGGAATTTGAGAAATGGGTGGTGCGTGGGAGTAGGCAGCAGAGCAGGAAGACCCATGTGGAAAAGGGCTCCTGAGAAGCCCCAGGGGACTGAGCACCTCGAGGGGTTGTCTCTGGGATATAATCCAGATCACCTCCACCAAGGCCAGCCTGGGGTGCTGCAGGAGTCTGGTGGGGGCGGATAGGCCACAGATCTCAAGGCGGACAGACAGGGTTGAGTCCTGACTGCCACTAGCCCTTGGAATCAGCCTGGTGAGTTGCCATCTTCTCCGGCCCTCAGTGTCCTTTGCTGCCACCTGACATCCTGGAGGAGGAGGCATCACTGAGGCCAAGAGGGTCAGGTCAGTCTGCAGGGATGGAAAGTGAAGCTTGGATAGGTGAACTGACTTGCCCGGAGGCACCCAACCATAGTGTGCTATATCTACGATTCAAATGCGGGTCTGGTCACCAGATGGAAGGTGGCAGAGCCCGGCGACAGTGCAGGCTGACTGGCCAGATAGGGCCCTGGCCATCCTCACCACGTCTCCTCCTGTTTCACCTCCACGCGGTGGGAACGAAGTCACCAGGCTGGTGCATCTTCCGCAAACAGAGAGCAAAGAGTCAGGTCCTAGGAGTGACTGTTGTCTTTGAACTGATGACCTTGTGGTTAGCAGTTGCCACCGGGGGTCCTGAGTCAGGTCCTTACTGAAGAGCCAGGGCACCAACTGATAACCTTCAGGGCATTACGATGGCCCAAGCGCCTGGGGTGTGGCATGTGGGGAGAAGACTCTCAGGAGAAGCTCATGGTTGGGAAGGATTGTTAACTCCATTGTACTCAGCCAGTGAGGACCCTGGGGAGGGGCTTGAGAAGGGAGGGGATAAAATGCTTGCAGGGAGGCTGTGAGATGAGCTCCCCCTTTTTCCCCGATTTGTCTCTGGGCTTGGAGGCCTGAGTTTGGACAATCAAGCAATACAAGCCTCTCTCTCACTACGTGGGTTCCTTGAGCATCCTTGGGTTAAAATCCTGTGATGGCGCCTTGGTAAACTGATAAAGGAGAAGGCAGTCCATCCCAGTCCTCTCTGGAGACCCGTGTGGTTTGGCCCCAGCAGAGGGTTTATTTTGATCTGCCAGTTACCATGAGGAACCAATAAGGTGTCTGGGATTTTGATGTTTCTCACCAGGCTCCTGCCCCCTGCTGTTATGGCTTATAGAATGCGGGGTCTTTAAGAGTGAGTCTCAATCTAGCAAGGTACAGACCCATTTTGGGAAAGAATACAGCTTTTAGGACTCCGGCCAAGGTTCAAACCCCAGTTTCGAACTGCCTGACTCTGACAGACTCTGGCTTCCTGACTATAAAGTAGGATGGGTCAGAAGGCCTCTGTCCGGGCGGGGGGTGGGGGTGGGGGTTGATGGGAAAGGGGGACGTTTGAGAAAATGACCAAGAATGTATGTGAAGCACACTGCAGGACAAAGTGACACATGGAGGGGGGCCACCGCACAGTGTTTTCACCGCCCCGACCTGGGGACCGGCCATCCAGGCTTGGACTTCGGTGCCATCAGACAGCATTGTGCCCCGTCTCAATCGTGTCGTGGCTACACTGCTCGGAAGTGGCGACGGCCCCTCCCAGGCTCTCACGGGGGAGATGAGCAGGCTGCGGTCCCGAGAGGCCAGGACTTGCCCGCGGCAGGGCGGCCGCACAGGGACCCTGGGTTCAGCCGGCAGTGGCAGGGGGAGCTTGAAAGGATATACCCCGAGGAGCTCGCTGACACCAGGAAGATAGGACAGCTTGTTGCCCTCCACATCCTCCGAATACATGCTGTCAAACAGGAAGGACCCATTAAGGTGTTCGATGAACCCGGCCTGAGAAGAGAAGCACGGCCTCAGTGGCTCCACTGCTTCCCCCACTGAGCGCAGCCACGCTGGGATGGGTGGGGTTTTCAGGAGGAGCGGGGTGCTCGCAGGGCGGGGCTTAGTATGACTGCAGATTGCTCTCAGACCCTGCCTCTGGGAGCAATCGGGCTGCAGACAGAGGGAGGGCTTACTGGTAGGAGGGTACTTGCTGACCTGGAGGCATGCCATAGAGGGCAGTCCTGGGCTCCAGGCAAGGCGTGCCTCTGACAGATGGACAGAAGGCATGAAGCACACTCCCTCCAGCTGAGAGGCAGAGAGGCGAGCCTGGTGGGGTGAGGTGGGCAGGCTCACCAGGCCCTGGGGCAAGAGGAGTTTAAGCGGACCCAGGCATGGCGGAGCGGCATCCATGCTTTCAATCGAAAGGTGAGTTTTCAGGGTCCCAGCGGTCCCTGCAGACTTGGTCTGATTCCGTGGATGCTCTCTGCTGGGCACCTCTGAGCCAGGGCCAGCGAGGGTGTGTGTCAGCGCAGAGGCCAGCTAAGGATTCCCGTAGAGTACCTTGTGTGACTCCAGCTCCTCCCTCTGGGCCTTCGCCTCCTCCTCTAGGGCCTGTGTCTGGTTCTCTCGGTGCTTGAGCTCATAGATGGAATACTGGTATTTCATCTCTGCCAACTCTTTCTGCAGGTTGGGGGGGGGGGTGCTGTGATCAGATGGCTTTGGCCCCTCAGCCTTCTGCGAGCCTGACATCGCACTAGGTGGACTCTAGGTGACAGGGCCCCACGAGGGAGTGGATGTTCTCCCTAACTTATCTTTAGGGTCGCTCCTGTACCTTAAAACAGATGTCCTATGGTTTTTTCCCCCAAACACCTCTGTGACTAGGCCCAGCTTTCTAGATGGGACACCACAGTGACGACAGAAGTAAAACCCTGAGTCAAGTTTTCAGTAGTCAGAGCCCTGGTCTCTTGTGCCGTTGCAGGAGAGGGGGCCCGTGGTCCGCGCAGGGCCAGCTCTCTGACTCTGCTATCCCCATGGGCTGCCTGAGGAGCCGCCGCCGCTGCCAAGGGACACCTGGGAGGCACTCAGCTGCGCTGGGGCCCAAGCCCACTAGTGGCAAGGCAGAGATGGGCTGGCCTCAGTCCCCTCAGCAACCCCACCGCGTCTGATCTGCCTTCCCTGGTGGTACGGTGAGAGGAGCAGCAGGCTGTGCAGTCTGCAGTCCTGGTACTGGGACCTGGTACAAGGGACCCCCACCATGCTGCTGCCCGAGACTGTGTGCTTTCACTGGCCTCCCCCCACGCCCAGGTGGGAATGCCCTCAGGCAGATCATACTGCCAACAGAGCCCCAGCGGAGAGGCCATGTGAGGGGCCGGATCGACAAGGGCATGGGCAGCCCAGGTGGCAGACTTAGGAGAAGCCAGCAGAGACAACGAGGTGGGGACCCGCTTTGGTCCCAGCCTTCAGCTGCTCCATGACTGAGTCCTGAGCCCCAGTCCCTGATGGTGGTGAGGGCAGGGTCCCCATCACAGGCGGGGCAGAGTGAGGAACAGTGCAAAAGCTGGGTGTGTGGCTGTGCCAGCCGGCCAACCCTGCTGGCGGTTAGCAGTTGGTGCCCTCAGTTTCCTCATCTGGAAAAGCAGGCATTGCAACTGCCGGGAGAGGCCCTGCGATCGTTCAAGCGGGAGCTTCCACAGCAGTGACCCTGGGGACTCGGGGGAATGGTCCTGACACGCAGACTGCACAGGAGAGGGCGAGCTCAGCGCCCTGCTTCTGTGAGAATCCGGGGGCCTGAAAGTGATCTCATCATAAGGTAGCCTACAGGGAGAGATACTTGCTGTGTGGTCATCGATACGCCGGAAGTCCAGGTACACAAGGTCGGGGAGGTAGGCGCAGATGAACATTTTGTAGTCCTCTGCCTCTGAGATGGGGTTCCCAGAGAGACTGAGCGTCCGCAGGTCCTTGAATCGCCGTAGGTAGATGATCTAAGGAGGAGACGAAGAGAAGGCCCTGTTGGTTTACCTGCCACTGGGCTGCAGGCACACCTGGTAGTCTTACCACCTAGCATCCTTCTGCCGTTTCCAGCTCAGGCACAGCCTGGTCAGCATTGGGTGGATCAAAAGGTTGATGTGGGAGTTAGGTTTTTTTGTGTCAACATGGCTCCTGTAGGAATATGTGGGTGGATTTTAGCCTGTCAATGAGGTCGCAGCTTGATTGGAGGGCAACCGAGATAAATGGCTTGCTGAAGGCAGAGCTCTCTCTCTCTCTCCCCCCACCCCGCTCTCTCTTTTCTTGTTAGTCTTCCTGTTGAGAAGCTGTGCTGAGACCTGCAGCTCTGTGATTCAGCCACCACCATTGGAGCCACAAGACTTTGCACCTGTTGACCGGTGATCTTCCTGTCTTCCCCACGGTTGCAATGTGACTGTGTGAGTCTGCAAGGGGATCTATGGACTAGGCTCAGATTTGTGTGCTTGATCTGAACTGGGCTGGGACATTTCTTGGTATATAATTACTCTTTGAGATAAAGCTCTCTCTTACACCTATACGAGTGTCCCTGGATTTGTTTCTCTAGTCAACCTGGCCTCGCAACAGGCATTATCGTTTCAGTTCGTAAAATCCCAGAGCAGGGGTGGGAATGTCTGGCTCTCTGGCAGAGTAAGGCCCACAGAATCATCAATAACAGCCATCAGCACATGTCTCACTAAAGAGAAGCAGTGTCAGCCACCATATTAGGAGTTAATTAAATGTTTAACCAGTATGGCCCCTGAATGATGTCATAAATATCCAAATGACCCTTGGTAGAAAAAATGTTCCCTACCCCTTCCTAAAGAGATCACCTCAATTCAAAATTAACCCAGAATCAACTGGGAACTATCCAGTCAGTCGCTGCTTATTCTTCCTAGCGTTGATTTTGTAAGTTAAGAAGTCAATAGGGGGGCCAATATTTTATTTGCAAGCGTTTTCTCTACACCTAGATGCCACACTGTGGAAAGGAGAAAAAGGGGCTTAACCTCCTGCAATGAAGGGATTCCTCTTCATCATGAATTTGTTTTCCAGCCCACAAACCAGGTGACCTGTGGGCACATAGCAGGCCTGAAGGGCACACAGGGAAGAAAGCCTGCAGGGCCTCTGCCCTCGGAGCAGAGAACACTGGACTTTAAGGTCTGAGAAAGTGCTGCAGGAAATCTACGTGTTGGCCTCTGCAGCCCATACTCCTGGGGAGGGGCTCAGTTTGTCAGCCACTCCTATGCTGAGACTTTGGAATGGGTTTCTGCAACATCAGCTCTGTGACTACAACAAAAAAGGCTTTTTTTCCAGCACAGAGTGCCACACAGAAGGGCCACAAGGAAGGGATGAGTCAACCAGGGTTCCTATGAAATACAGTGTTTCTCTGGTTACTTGAGGCGTCTTCCCCTCCCTGCCAACACACGCATACATGACCCCAGTCCTGCCTGCCTTTCACCTTGGGCTAGACTGGAGCATGTAAACCGGTACAGATAAGAGCTCAGGACACACAGACTCCTGGACAGATAAACCCCTCAGGAATAGAAATGGGAGTAGGGATACCAGGAGGGTAGGGGAGGAAGGTAGAACCAATCACAATGATCGACACATAAACACACACACACACACACACACACACACCCCACACCCTAGAGGGAGGAACAACAGAAACTGTGGGGGAAGGAAGACAGCATTTGGTATTAAAATATGAAAATAATAATTTATAATTTATCAAGGTGTCATGAGGGTGGGATTGGGGGAGGGAGGGAAAAAAGAGGAGCCAAGACCAAGGGCTCAAATAGAAAGTAAATGTTTAGAAAATAATGACAACATATGTACAAATATGTTTGATGTAATCGATGTATGGATTGTCGTAGGTGCTATAAGAGCCCCCAATAAAATGAACTTTAAAGTAAAAAAAAAAGAGTGGCTGAACCAATTATTTCTTATGACATGGTCCTCCTTAATTCTCGCCCTCATGAAGAGATCACTGAAGACATGGCCACTACAGCAAAGTGTGGTGAAGAAGCCAGACGGTGCCCGGCTGTCTGGTCTGGGGTCTTAAAGGCTTGTCTTCCAACGAGCAGCCATGTAAGGGAGGTGTCAACTAAGTTCACCTAGAAGAAGGCCACCAGAAGCCTGTGTGATCCCAGGGTTGAACCCAAATCTGAAGGAGAGAAGAGTACCAGAGCTCACATCGTGAACATCCGGCTTGCAGAGGCTAAGGATGATGGTGACAGCCCCAGACCCATTTCAGGGCTCCCAAGTGAATCCAGCAGCTGGTGAGCCCCCTCTGACCGTAGCTGAGGGACGTGAGTAGCCTTGTTATCAGACAGAGAGCACTGTGCAGTTGATTATGGCAGTTGTGGTTAGCTAATCATTTGCTTTCCCTCCCTCTTGACCCATTTTACAGTTGGTTCAATTTTAATATTCTTGACTTTCTTTTGGAGGCTTTTCTGTTTTGTCTAGTCATTGTGGGTTGTTTTGCTGGTCTGTTTTGCATGCTTTTGTGTGATTATGTTTTGTTTTGTGTGATCTTCTGTATATGAAACCCAGGGTACGTAGAGTTACAGAGACAGTAGCTGGGTGGGGAAATGGTAGGGCAGGATGAGGAGAAATGGGGCACTAACAAGAATGAATATGAGAAGACGTTCTGACATTGATTGTGGTGGTGACAGCACAGATCTTCTTAAAGATTAAATTGTATGGTATGTGAAGTATATGCCAATAAAGCTGCTAGAATAAAAGAAAAGAAAAAGAAGTGGCTGAAGCACAATTTGCCAATTGGACTCCCCCCCCTTGAATAACATCTACTGGTGAAGTGATGGCGCTGACTGGGAAGAAATGAGTCCCTGAACCTTGGATGGCATCCGATGGGCAGATCACCAGAACCTGGGAACCGTGAGCCCCTAAATTCCATTGAACACTCCGGCCAACAGGAGCAGTCCTCTTACTCTCGTGATGCTGATTCATCCAGTTGTGTCTGTTAGTCCTTGATTAGTTTGCTGTTTGGGCCTGCAGTGACCACTTCTTACGAGGCCAACCATCATTCTATCACACGTCCTTGCTGCAGCAGCAGGGCTTGGTGGTTGCCATGGAGAACTAGCGGACAGCTCCCAGCTGCTCCGCTTTTGCCTCTGAAGCCAAGAAGCTTACTCATCCCAACGGGAAGAGATAACACCTCCAGGGTGCCCCTCAGTTACTATGAACAGGACTGGTGGGTTAACGCCCTGACCCCAGGCCTTCAGGGGCTCAAGTCAAGGAGACTGGACAAATGCCCCTCACCTTCAGCAGCAACCTCAGTAACACACCTGGATAGCGTTACTAGTCCCCCTAGCTCTCTCCAGCTTCCTGGGACTGCCTCGTCACTATCCAATGGCCTGACCCTCAGCTCCACTCAGTATTCAGCAAGCTGAGCTGCCTTTGTTCCTGTGACGTCTGCATCTTTTTGACAGTCAGCCCTGAGTCACCCAGGTGCAGAGCTGCTGCACACCGATCTGCACTGCGCCCAGGTCCCCTTCCTGAACTGCAGACACATCCCGACATGCCCCAGCCAAAGAGCCTTCCATATCGCCCCCCTGCTTCTGATGTCATTCAAGAGGATCTGCGATGAGGCCCCAACTCCCAATCTTGTCCTCTCCCCATTGTCTCACTGCATACCCCTTACCCTTGACCCGTGACCCAGGAGGCCCAGCAGCCATGGGCTGGGCTGGCATTGTCAAGGCCTCATTCACGCTATTCCCACCTCATAAGAGGCCATCCTTCCTGCTGACTGATAACATTTCATTGACTTTGAACCCAAAGCCCCCTTTCCCTCCTAACAGTCTCCTAGAAGCAATCCCAGCCACTGCATCCTCCATTGGCAGAGAACTCCCTCCACACTTCCTCACCATCTCCTGGGACAGCCTGGAAAGACAGGGTAGGGCCATGCTCTCCATCTCACCGAGGAAGAGGCAGAGTGCCGGAAAGGGTCAGTCTCAGGGTAGGCAGCTGGGAGGTGAACTCCAGCCATCAGCCTGGCCTACACAGAACAGGAACCTTGAGAGGATAATGGGCAGCAACTGGGACTGGGAGTCAGTTACAGCATGGTCCTGGACTAGAAGCAGAGTGGGAAGGTCATCGCGGGAACACCTCTGACACAGGCTCCACAGATACAACTGCACCCCTGCCCCATCCCTGCACCCACATGCTCTCAGCACCGTCCGACTGCCCAGCTGCCCCTGTCTAGGATATAGAGACCTCTAGACTCAAGGTCTCTGGTGCAGCAATCTCACTAGTGAGCCTGGTGAGCTTGTGGACAGAGGATGTCGGAGGGCAGCCTGCCTTGTCCTAAGATGACCAGTGTTCACAGCACCTCACGCAGACGTACCTGGCCTCCCAGGTATACTCCCCACACCTGCAGGCCTTGCTGATTCCTCCTCATGGCCCCAACTCCCTGTCACCCTGTGTCTTTATCAGGTTAAGTAGGAGTGAGTCATCTGAGGGCCACACTTGATTCATCACTGCACCGGGGATCCCCCATATGTATGCCACACCTCTCAGGGATGTTTGCTAAGTATGGGCTGATGTGCCTGCAATCCGCTGACCTTCAGTGTCTGAGGTGGATTAAGCCAGGGCTTCAAGTTGGTTCTTTCTGGTTCAGTCATGGCTAATGAAGTAAAACCGAAATGGACTAGAATTTGCCAAATGTGGGTGCCTAGAACAACATGCGGAATGGGGAAAATCACAGGTCAATGCCTTGTTAGAAAATGCTAAGAAATCTCCACCTTTGAAGACGAGGGTGGCATGCACATTGCATAGCAACCGAATCTCTTGACCGGTAGAGATGGTCACAATGGCGTCCTGCTCAAAGACGCTCATCCACCACGTTGCTCCGAGTGCACGGTCCTGGCAATAGTCCTACCCCCTGGGTCAAACACCTGGAAAGGCTCACTAGCCCCCTTCCAAGTTCCCCATTCCGGGACTTCAGCCCGCCATTTCCCCCACTCTGGCGATTGTTCTAGGCACCCACATTTTGCAAATGCCAGTCTGTCTTGGTTGCTCTTTGTCGGCCATAAGTGAACAGGCTCCGACCAGTTAGAAACCCTTCACTGAGTGGGGTAATGTAAACATCTACCAAGCTTCTCATGAAGCAACCTATAGTTCTGGCTTTTTGAGGAACAAAGGAAAAGCGGGCACCCTAGCTTTCAGAGTCTCCCGGGATGAATGCCATCACTCTGTGTCACGGGACTTCGGGGCCCCCCCTAGCCCAGTCCCTCTGGTGTCTCCCACCTGTGACGGCCACTCACGTTCATCATGTTGGAGACATCGTTGTTGCCCAGACACAGCACCTGCAACTTGACCAGCGCATCCAGGGAGTCAATTTTGGAGATGCGGTTATTGAACAAACTCAGGTCTTCCAGGTTCACCAGTGTGTCCAGCCCTTCAATGGTCTCGATGTTGTTGAAGGACAGATCTGGGAGGTGAGAACTACTGGGTTAGGGAGGAACTGTCCTTGAGGAAAGCCACCTTCATGCTGGGTGAGCCCTCAGCTGAGTTGTTGGGCCAGGACAGACCTCACAGCTGGTGAGTTACTAGGAGACGGTGAGCTACTAGGAGTCATACATGGGCTTCTGTCTGCGGCTCCACCCTCCCACCACCTTCTGCAGTTCTGCTTGAAGGCCCGGGTCCATGTCTTCCTGGCTGGGCTTTCACCTCAAATGCCTGGCCCGCACACTACATTTCCCACCAGGCCACCAGAGTCTCTTCTTCGGTGGGTTGCCTCCTGCCCCTCCTGAACTAAGGGTATACTGATAAGTGTGTCATAACTGGGGCTGGGCAGGGGGCTGATGTGTAGCTCTTGCCAATTTCTGTGGTGTAAATACTACCCCTGTGACTGATTTCAAGGGAGCTCTGGTGGTTTCCTAGGTAAAGCATTGGGTTGCTAACCACAAGGTCAGCTGTTCAAACTTACCAGCTGGTCTTTAGGAGATAAGGGTGTCTGCTCTTGTACAGATTAGTCTCAGACTTTGAAATACTATGGGGCAGTTCTACTCTGTCCTATAGGGTCACTATGAGTGGGAATTGACTCAACAAACAGTGGGTTTTAGTCTTGGGTTATAAATTCCCACTGTGACATCCCCAGATTACAAAGAGTTTATGAGGCTGACTCTGAGAATCAATGCCAGTGGCTTCAGCATCGCTAGCAATGCAGTGCCTGCCTGTGTCTGCAGGTGAGGGGGCTTTGCTGACCCATCAGGGCACCACCTCCTCTGGATCCTAGCCCCCTTCTGGGATATCACTGGGTTGCCAAGGAAGTAGTTCTGTCCTGAAATTCCCCCCATGAGGGCAGCAGGACCTCTCAATCCTGGCATGACCTCTTTCTGTTTTCGTACCCTGGATCAGGGAGTGCTGAGCACTGAGCTGCCTTGGGGGCAAACACTGTTGTTGCGGAAAAGCTTGGGAGCACGCCTCCCTTCCTGTCTAAGTACAGAGGCTCCAGCTTTTTGTTAGGAGAGAAACCAAGTGTCTCTGGGAGGACAGGCTGACAGCGGCTCTCAGTGGACACACGGCACCGACTGTGTGTCTAAGAGGTCAATGGGCCTGCTAGCTCTTGCTGTAAAGCACGGTAGGAGGCCTTCCTGGGGGATGCGCATGCGTGCGTGTGTGTGTGCGTGCGTGCGTGCGTGCGTGGCTCAGGGTTAAGCTGATCTGCACCTGAAATGACAGTCCCAAGTCCACTGTCTTCATCTCCTACAGCGAAGGTGACTCTGAATATTCTGGAAAACTGGCAGGGTAAGTGGGGGGGGGGCGGGGGGCGGGGCGCTGGTTGTGGTCTGACTGCTCCGACTAGCTCGTGACTGTCAGGTTCTCTAAGGCTGTTTCTGCAGCTGGGGGAGGCCCAGTGAAGCCTACACACGGGGCTTTTACAAGCCTGCAACTTCAGCACAGATGTTGCCCAGAGTGCCACCCCTGGGACGCGCCTGCAATCAGACAGCAGGCAGCCTGACAGGCTGAAAGGAATGTGGGCGTTGGGGTCAGACAGGTATGCCTTTGAGGCCGAGCTCTGCTGCTTTTTGTGGCAGGGAGTTGGCCTCATTGAGCCTTGGTTCCTCCTCTGTAGATTGGAACTGAAACAAAGACGTGTCTCTTAGAACTGCTGTGGGGCTTTATGAGCTCATGTGCATGTGAGGGATAGATTATGCCCCCATTCCATTCCACCCCAAAAGAGATATGGAAATCCTAACACCTGTGCACACGGCCTCATTAAAAAACAAAGCCCTCGAGGCTGTTATCGTCCCCATGAGGTCACGCTAGTGTAGGGTGGACCTGCGTCCTAGCTGAAGGGTGTCCTTTTAAAAGAGACACAGATACAGAGGCTATGTGGCCACGAGAAGAGGCATCTGCCCCCCCAAGGACTGCCTGGGGCTGTCCCATGGACAAGAGAGGCTCTCCCCAGAGCTTTGTAGGGAGCATGGCTCTGCTCACCCAGCCCTGCATTTGGACCCCTCACCTCGAGAACTGTAAGGCATTTTGGTTCTTAAGAGGCTCCCAGTTTGTGGAACTTTGTTACAGCCACCATAGAATACCCAGATAGTACACAACTAACCCTTGGGTCTGTCGCCTTCTCTCTGTCAGGGACCTCATCAGATGTAACAGGACCAGCAGACTTAAGTCTTAGCAATGAGGGACAGAAGTCTAGGGTCAGACAGGGACGGACTGGAAGCCTGACACTGCCACTTACCTGCCATGATCTCAGAATATACATCTCTACAATGGGATGCTGTAAGGTTTCAGAGGGTGCATATAGAAAGTACATAGGCTCACACATGGCATATAGTAGGGACTCAGCTTGCACTAGCAGCTGTGATAGTTATGTTCAGCTTGATTGGACTGGTGGGGCCAACAGGTAACTGTCAATCCAACGCAGTTCCTGTGTGTGCTTCTCTCTCCCAGAGAAGCGGGGCAGATGGGAACAGAACATTCTTTCCCGGTGTGTCTGTAGGAGTCCTGGTGGTGTAGTGGGTTACACATTGGGCTGCCAGCCACAAGGTCAGCAGTGTGAAACCACTCTACAGGAGAAAGATGAGGCTTTCTACTTCCCCGAAGAGTTACAGTTGCAGAAACTCACACGGGCAGTTCTACTCTGTCTTAAAGGGTCACAATGAGTCGCATGGGCTCAATGGCAGTAAGGCTGGTTTTGGAGTTTCTGTGGGGGGCACGTCTGTGCTTTGCCCAGCCAGGCTCATGAGGGGGCTGGTAGCAAACTGTCATGCATGATTGGTTCCTGTCCCTTGGGAAGGACATAACCTTGGCGGGGCATCATCTTAAGATTTGAGTGGACACACAGCGGGGGCCTTACCCAGCCAGACCAGGTGTATGAGTTTCTCCAGGCCCTGGATCCTCTCAATGACGTTATTGTCCAGCTGCAACTTCCTCAGGTTCTCAAACTGCCAGAGGTTGTCTATCTGGAGGATGTCTGTGATAACAGAGGAGACCTTCGGGTAGCGTTTTGTGAGGCCTGAAATGGTTAGCATTCATCGCACAAAAGGTCCCACAACCCCTCCACCTCCACCTAGGAGTATGTGGGTGTCCTGGTGTTGTGACCAGGTACTGAGGGGCCCTGTGTGAGGGTGAGGGTGAGGAGTGTGAGGGTGGTCATCAGTGCTCTCAGCCAGGGCTGCAGGAAAACCTGATGGGTGAATTGGGGTGGGGTTGGGGGAGGGGAGATGAGAGGGGAGGGCGACTGAGACCTGGTTTTGGTTTAGCCTCTGGATCCAGCCATGTCTGAAGGCTACCTGTCCCAGTTACATAAGCCAATTCATTCTCTGTCCAACTTAAGCTGATTTGAGTTTGGCTTCTGTCACTTGCAGCCAAGAGCTCTGAGATACATTTGGCAAGAGGCATTTTTAGAGAAAAGGCATTTGGCCAACATCAATCCCCTATAAAAACAGGCAATGGAAAAGGGGAAAATGCTCAACAGGGCAAAGGGCATTTATACAGACACATCAATCCAAGGCAATCATAATACTCAATGGTGGAAGACTGAAACCTTTCCCCTTCACTTTGTGAAAAAAGGTATAACTAAGAACAGACAATGAAGAAGAATGCGGCTCACCACTTCAGAGGAGGAAACCACTGAAAATCTAATGCAGAGCTTAAGATCGGATGGCCTAATGACTGGAAGCAGAACATAGTCAGAGAGAGTGCCAGAGGATGGGCCCTCAGGTCCAAGGACACTCACAGTGTGACCGGGGAGAAGTGCGGAAGACCGTGGGAACCTGAGTCAGGTAAAGCCTGTAGGAGTGGAGCCTTCAGGATCTTCATTACTGATGGGACACGACTCAAGGTAAGGAGAAACATCTGCAAAAATCTGCTAATGCTCAGAACTTGGAATGTGCCAAGTATGCATCTAGCAAAATTGGAAGTGCTCAAAAATGAAATGGAATGCATAAAGATTGGTATCTTAGGCATGGGTGAGGTGAAATGGACAGGTTTTGGCCATCTGAATCAGAAAATCATATGACTTACTATGCCATGCCAACGAAGAGGAATGGCATGGCATTCATTGTCAAAAAGGACATTGCAAAATCAATCATGAAGTATAATGCTGTCCGTGATAAGATTTTATCTATCCATCTTTAAATAAATCCAATCAGTACAACTATTATCCAAATTTACGCACCAACCACAACAAAATCTAGTGATGAAAAAAATTGAAGAAATCTTCCAATGACTTCAGATGGAAATTGATCAAACATACAATCAAGATGCATTGATAATTATTGTCAAGTGGAATGCAAAAGCTGGAAACAAACAAAGAGGAAGGAATGGTAGTTAGAAAATATGGACTTGGTGATAGAAACAAAGCTGGCATTTTGCAAACTGATAGAATTTTGCAAGACCGATGACTTGTTCATAGCAAATACCTTTTTTCCACAACCCCAAAGGCAACTATACACATATAGTCCGCGAGAGCCAAAATACGGCCTTGAGTCTATCCTATCTGAATTTCGAGAAGATCTCAAGGACAGATTAGCTGCATTAAACACTGATGACAGAGACCTGATGAGCTGTGGGAGGATATTAAGAACATCATTCACGAAGAAAGCAAAAGGTCGTTAAAAAGACAGGGAAGAAAGAAAGTGGATGTCAGAAGAGACTCAGAAACTTGCTATTAATCATAGAGAAGCTGAAGCAAATGTCAAAGGGCAGCTCAAGACAAAGGCAAATATTATAATGAAATGTGCAAAGACCTAGACATTAAAAAAAAAAACCAAAAGAACACACTCAGCATATCTTAAACTGAAAGAACTCAATAGGAAATTCAAGCCTTGAGTTGCAATATTGAAAGATTCTATGGGCAACATATTGAATGTACTGGGAGCATCAAAATAAGATGGAAATAATACAAAGAGTCACTGTACCAAAAAGAACTAGTTGATAGTCCACAATTTCAGGAGGTCGCATATGAGCAAGAGCCAGAATAACTTGAAGGAAGAAGTTCAAACCGCACTGCAAACAGGCAAAAACAAAGCTCCAGGAATTAATGGAATACCAATATTAAAATGTTTCAACAAGCTAATAAAGCACTGGAAACACATGTCTATGCCAGGAAATTTGGAAGACAGCTACTTGGTCAACTGACTGGAAGAGATCCATATTTGCACCGATTCCAAAGAAAGGCAACTCAACAGAATGCTCAAACTATGGAACAATATCACTGATACCACATGCAAATAAAATTCTCTTGAAGACCGTCCAACAATGGTTTCAGCAGTACATTGACAGGGTGTGGCTAGAGGTTCAGGCAAGATCCAGAACTGGGAGTGGAACAAGGGATATCACTTTTGAGGTCAGATGGATCTTGGCTCAAAGCAGAGAATACCAGAAAGCTGTTACCTTGTGTTTTATTGACCATGCCAAGGCATTCAGCTGTGTGGACCATAACAAACTGTGGGATAACCTTGAGAAGAACATACATCCCAGAACACTTCATTCATGTGGAATTTGCACATGGACCAAGAGGCGGTTGTGTGACTAGAACAAGGGAATACTGCCTGGTTTAAAATCAGAAAAGGTGTGCGTCAGGGTTGCACCCTTTCACCATGTTGACTCAATCTGTAGGCTGAGCAAATCATCAGAGAAGCTGTATTAGATGAAGAAGAATAAGACATCAGGATTGGGGGAAGGCTTATTAACAACTTGCAATCAGTAGAAGACACAACCCTGTTTGCTGAAAGCGAGGAGGACTTGAAGCACTCGCTGATGAAGATCAAGGGTTGCAGCCTTCAGTCTGGATTACATACAACTCAGTGTAAAGAAGACCAAACATACGTACAGATGGTAGCATCATGATAAATGGAGAAGTTTAAGTTGTTGAGGATTTTGCCTTGTTTGGATCCAGGATCAATGCTCATGGAAAGAGCAGTCAAGAGATCAAAAGATGCATTGCAGTAGGTACATTTGCAGCACAAGACCTCTTTAGAGTATTGAAGAGCAGGGACGTTTCTTTGAGGATGAAGGTGGGCTTGATTTTCTCCATTGCATCATGCGCATGTGAAAAGTTGGACATTGAACAAGGAGGACTGTGGAAGAATATTGAAAGTACCATGGACTGCTCAAAGGACAAAGTGATGTCCTGAAAGAAGGAAGTTCAGCGCGCTCCTTAGAGGCAAGGATGGCAAGGCTTCGTCTTACATAGTACTTTCGACATGCTGTCAGAAGCAACCAGCCCCCGAAGAAGGACAGCATGCCTGGTAAAGTAGAGGGGCATCAAGGGAGAGGAAGGCCCTCCATGAGGTGGACTGACATCGGGGCTGCACCAATGAGCTCAAGCATAGAAAATACCGTGAGGCTGGTGCAGGCCTGGACAGTCCTAAGATCGCAGTAGGTCGGAACCAACCCAATGGGACTTAACAACCTAACAACAAATTCCTGTGCTTTCAAACCCAACAGGCATTGATGCTGATACGGGTCTGTTGGTGTGGGGATCCAGACTTGAGGTTGCGAGTAGAGCGGGGAGGGGCACGTACTCTGGAAGTCCAGCTGCAGGGAGAGGACGTCCTTGAAGAGGATACCCTCTTGCTTGGCCAGCTGCCCGGCCTCCTCTCGGGGCCCCTGCTCTGCCACAGCCATCTTGAGCATGTCGTCGTCCATCACTCTGGGCTCTATCGACCCACATATCTGGTTCATCTCTGTACCAGCCTCCTGAAAGACACACATGGCCCTCACACTGCTTCTTCCATTGTTCGCTTGGTTTGCATTTGAACTATGCTTTTTAAAAATGTGTTTATTTTGAACCATTTCACTGGCATACAATGAACATTTCAATAGTTTGATCACATTCATGAGTTGTGCGATCACCACCACAATCTACTTCAGGACATTTCTTCTTCCTGGTACTCATTGTTGTTGGCTCCCCATTTCCCGCCAGCTCCCTAGTTGGGTCCCTTTGAATTTATCTATGCAGTTGTTTCTAAAGATATAACTATCCTGGGTTTCATACACAGGAAAGCATACAAAATCAAAACAAAACCCAAACACACAGCCTAACAACAGTGACAAAATGAAACTGAGAAAAACTTCAGTGAAAAACAAGGCAGAACATCTTTCCAAAATTGATGGTGAGGAGGGTATAGGAGGCCTGGTAGAGAGCTTGATCCAGGGCAATGTAACTGAGAGGAATTACTGAAACACAAATGAAGGCTGAACATGATAGTGGGAAAAGAGGAAAGTAAAGATAGCAGATGGACATTGGGCCTCTACTCAAGTCTTCCTCAATGCAAGAACAGTTTTATTAACCTGGCATTCCATAGTACTTACCTTCCCGACACGATCACTGAAGACAAAGTGGGTGCATAAGCAAATGTGGTGAAGAAGGGTGATGGTGCCCGGTTATCAAAAGATATTGCGCCTGGGGTCTGAAAGACTTGAAGATAAACAAGTGGCCATCTAGCTGAGAAGCAACAAAGTTCACATGGAAGAAGCACACCAGCCTGGGTGATCATGAGTTGTCGATAGGATCAAGTATCAGGCATCAAAGAACAAAAAATCATATTATTATGAATGAGGGGAATGTGGAGTGGAGACCCAAAGCCCATCTGTAGGCAACTGGAAATCCCTTTACAGAAGGGTTACAGGGCGGAGACAAACCAGTCAGGGTACAGTATAGCACTGATGAAATATATAACTTTCCTCTAGTTCTGTAATGTCCCCCCCTCATCATGATCCCAATTCTACCTTACAAATTTGGTTAGACCAGAGGATGTACATTGGTACAGATAAGAGCTGGAAACACAGGGAATCCAGGCAGATAAACCCCTTAGGACCAATCATGAGAGTAGTGATACCAGGAGGGGAAGGGGAAGGGGAAGGTGGGGGAGACAGGGGGATAGATCACAGTGATCTACATATAACCCTCTCCCTGGGGGACGGACAACAGAAAAGTGGGTGAAGGGAGACATCAGACAATGTAAGACATGAAAACAATTTTTTATAAATTATCGAGGGGGAGGGAGGGGAAAAATGAGGAGCTGATACCGAGGGCTCAAGTAGAAAGCAAATGTGTTTTGAGAATGATGATGGCAACAAATGTACAAATATGCTTGGCACATGGATGGATTGTGATAAGAGTTGTATGAGCCCCCAATAAAGCGATTTTGAAAAATCTTAAAAACTGGAACAGTTATCCATTGGATCAAGAGGGGGCTCAATGGCCAGCTGTCACATTTTGGCAGAACTACGACTGCAGTCATCCACCCTACAATGCACTCTCTCTGGTAACAAGGTCTTTTCCATCCCTGGACCATCCTTAGAGGGGACTCACCAGAGGCTTACTCCGCAAAGGAGATCCATGAATGGACTTGGATCTTTCACTGTCACCTGTCTTCTGCAAACTGGGCATTCAGAATTTAAGCTGTAACACTGCTCCCTTCTCCGGGTTTGGTTTTTATTATTTACAGCCCTCGCATCACACAGGCTGGTGTGCTTCTGAGAGGGCTTAGCAGATGCCTGGTGGGAGCAGATGGTCTTTTAAGATGAACTCTGAGAAAGGAATACGTGTTAAAGCCTCTGAATGTGGAGCAATTGGTGCAAAATTCTGTCGCAGGCTTCCAAGTAGCATATTCACGGGACAGTCTGAACTTCATTTCCTTCTCCAAGTTAAGATGGGACCACTCTATTCCGTGGCTTAGGCAAGGCCTGTGGGAAGCTGTGACAGCTCAAACTCAGGGGGCTGAGGGACTGGATGTTCTGACCTCTAACTACGATAAACACTTGCTCTCCTGTACCCTGGGAAACTGCTGACACCGCATTCTGCAGGTGTTCAGTAATACTCCCTGGTTTGGGCTTTATCTTCCCTTCCAGATCCGAGACACGTTGGCGGAAATATTCTTGCTTCTTTGTTTGCCTTCAGTGAAATGTCAACACACCCTTTGTGGGAGAAGCTGTCACACAATGCTGGTTACGTGACAAGAACTCTATGTATATAAATCTGCCTTGTGTAAAGAACTGGGCCTTGCAATCCCTTACCCTCCTGCCCCCTATGCCCCAACTATGTCTTACCTTTGACCTTGTATCTATCTTTCTCAATTGCCACTGTGCCCCTCTCGACCCCAGTGTGATTTGTGAGAGCTGATTTCTCACAATGCTTTACTTAGCTGACTGCTTGTTTTAAGACACACTTTCAGACCCTTTAAGACTATTAGCCAGGCACCATCTGCTTTCCCCCCACATTTTGCTTTAGCACCCATGTCCTCAGTGATCACTCCATGTGGGGATTAAGTAGGACCATGTAATAAGGACTCATTTTTCTTAAGTTAGGCCTAGGATTAAATGCAAACTCAAAATTCCTTCATATAGCTATGGTTTACATGTGTTCCTGGTTCACTTGAAAAACATCATTACTATTTTGTGGAAGGAAAATGTAAATGATGTCCTTCCTACATTATAAAATATGGTAGTTCTATTTTTTAACTTTATTATTATTAATCACTTTATTGGGAGCTCTTGCAGATACCATAACATTTCATAGTTCAATCACATCAAGCAGTGTTGTACAATTGCTACCACAGTCAGTTTCAAGACGCTTTCATTCTTCTTGCACTCCTTGATATCAGCTCCCCTTTATCCCCTCCATCCCCCACCCTTCCCCCCCAGGAACCCTTAGTTTTTCTCCCTATAATAGTTTGTTTGCTTTTTTGCCATATCTTACACAATCTAACATATCCATTCACATACACTTCTGTTGTTTGATCCCATCGAGTGGATTATACAGTCATCAAGGTATAATCAATCTTCCCCACCCCCCTTCCCGTACCCTCAGGGAACCACTACTCCTGTTACTGTTTCTGAAGGGTTCTCTATCTTGGCTCTCATGTACCGAATGGTCTTAAATATACAAATGAACATTGCAAATATAACATGTTAATGAGGTAAAACAAATAAAAACCATAATAGTAAGGGGGGGGGAATATTAAAGAACTAGAGGACAGTTATGTGGTTCATCAGTGCCACACTGCACCCTGGATTTGTCATCCCTTTCATATGGCCATTCTGAGAGGGACTTTCCAACTATCTCACGGGTGGGTTTTGGGTCTCCAATACATCCTTCCCACCCCTTCACATCTATTTGGTTGCTTGCTTTTGAACTTCTGATACCCCTTCCCATCAACAACTCAAGAACACACGGGCTAGTGTACTTCTTCCATGTAGACTTTGCTGGTTCCCTGATAGATGGCCACTTGTTTAACGACAAGCCTTTAAGACCCCAGATGCTGTATCTTTGAATACCATCAGCTTTCTTCATCACATTTGCTTATGCACCCATTTTGTCTCCAGTGATCGGGTCAGGAAGGTGTCACACAGTGCCACATTAGTATGACAAACCATTCTTGTACTGAGGTAAGAGTTCAGCAGAGGCCCAAAGTCCATCTGCTTCCTTGTTGCATTTGCTCATATGTACCTATATAAACAAATACACAGATGTTTATATATTTGCATATGTGCATATATTCTTCTCCTTCTTTCCTCCTGCCCCACTATCATGTTTACCCTTCGTTCACCTTTCATTAATTCTTCTCCAATACAATTCGATAATCAAACACACCCACAAAGGCTACACCCTCCTCGCCATCAATTTAGAGAACTTACCATTCCCCTGTACCCAACATGCTTGGCTCACCGCTCACCTCCCCCCAACCTCCTTCTCTCCCATGCCCCCAGGAACTTCTGGTCCAGTTTCTGTCTTCGTTAAGATTGCCTATCCTGCCTATTTTGTATAGATAAACAACATGGTGGCTCTATTGATATTTAGCTAATAGTATAGAATGGAAAATACTGCCGAGAAAAAGAAGAAAGTATACATGCATGGCACAGTTTTTCAGACCCAAGTACATGGATTGTTGATTTGTACAGATTAACAATTTAAGTGACTGGACGCTATGTACACAATCAATGAGGGTTGGAGATAGGGCAAAATTTTTGATAATGCTGATTCACAGAACTATTTTTAACAGTTTTATTGACATACAAGTCATACACCGTGGTCTGAATATAACTTCTTCTATTGTTTAGGACCTAGATGGCTAGGGCTCCTCCAAAGGGCCTTGGGACACTGCGGGGGAGATCCCCATTTCATGCCCTGAACCCCCCTGGATGCCAAACCTCAACTTACCCCTTAGCCCCAAAGCCCCAGGGATTGTGCCTACATGGGCCTCCTTCAGTCCCCCTCAGACCTTGGCCCTGCCTCTGGGTGCCCATTCTCACTCATGTCTGGGCTCATTTTTTGCCAGTGGTATTAGATGGAAGCATCTGCTCTTAACACCCTACCCTGCAGGCACTGCAAGCTGCTTGGTGCCAGGGGAGACCGGACCAGGCTGGCATGCATTTTCCCTGAGAAGGGACCAAGTGGGGCTGTGGGCTGAACATGCCAATCAAAGTGGGTTGCTTGACCTGGGAGGCACTGGGGAGCTGTGACTTGACACATGGAAGCAGAGGAAGCAGGGAGAATAAGGCAGATGATCAGAGAGAACCAGGTGAGACCTACTTGACCCAGAAAGAGACAAAAGGCCAGACAGACCGACATAGACAGAGGATGCCTGCTAGCATTCCCAGCTCTCCACCTGAGTTTCCCAATTTCTCACACTGAGTCCTCTTTTCCTTAAGCTAACTCAAGTAAGGTTCTATTGCTGAAGGTTGAAAGGGTTTAAGCCATTGGTTCTCAACCTGTGGGTCCCAACCCCTTTGGGGGTCAAATGACCCTTCCATAGGGTTCGCCCAATTCATAACAGTAGCAAAATGACAGTGATGAAGCATCAACGAAAATAATTGTATGGTTGGGGGGGGGGTCACCACAACACGAGGAACTGTATTAAAAGGTCGAGGCATTAGGAAGGTTGAGAACCACTGGTTTAAGCTGAGATGCAGCTGCCCAAGAAGGGGCGGGGTCTGTGGGACATCAGTTATACTGTGGGCTGGTCCCCACCTGATAATCCAGTCTCTGTCCCTGGGAACCTGGAGCACCTAGCCTTTATTTTTTTTTAAATCATTTTATTGGGGGCTCATACAACTGTTATCACCATCCATACATACATCCATCCATTGTGACAAGCACATTTGTACATTTGTCATCATTTTCAAAACATTTTCTTTCTACTTGAGACCTTGGTATCAGCGCCTCGTTTTTTTCCACTCCCTTCTTCATGAACCCTTGATAAGTTATAAATTATATTTATATATATACATATATATATTTGTCTTATACTGACAGATGTCTCCCTTCACCCACTCACAACACCTTTGGGGAGGACATATGGAAGGGCTGAGCCTTCCATGAAGGTGTTCTCCCCAATTGGTTGACCAGAAATGTTCTCGTGGGGCCTCTAACTTCATCTTCCTCTGAGCTTCGCACTCAGGCTTCTTGGCTCCTCACCTCCTTGCCAGCTTTATCTTCTACTTTGTGGGAGTCCTGGAACCTCTTGTCCTGTTGGTCTGACCTGGGACCCCATCCACTGTCCTTTGCCCTCTCCACGGAGCCTGCGGGCGAGACTCCTGATTTTGGGCATGAGGCACACCTAGTCTTGGAGGGATCCTCTGCCTGGCTGCCCGCTCTCCTGTGCTAAAGCCACTGGTATGCAGCTTGTGCAAATGCTGTGCCCACCATTTGTGGGCAGTGGATGAGGGGCACCACGTTTGCTCAGTATGCCTTCTTCTTTCAATCCTCTTGTGTCCTTTCTTCTGTTGGCCCCAAGAGGAGCCATAACCACCATCTGCTTCTTTCCCTGGGCCTGCCACTCTCCTAAAACTTGGTCCCTTGCCTCCCACTTTCTTCAAGCTCTCAGCACAAACGGGCTCCTCCTCCTGACACGGCCAGATTCATCCCCGCACTGGGTTTCTAGACCATTTCTGAAACAGCTTTCCTGAAGGCCGTCTCTGAGGACATGTTAATGTGGTGCGTTAGACATATGCCATCTGCAAAGTATTTGTGCCTTTTGGGAAGAAAGGTGGTCTACTTGAGGAAATGGAGCTTACTTCTGATTCTAAAACTGGCTGGCGTCTCCTCCCCTGAATTTCACCAAGGCCTTGACAAACTCCGGGCCTGGGAATGTACTTAATACATAATCATTCATTCCCCCCCCACACGCACGTTTACTGAGTAATTACTGTGCACCATGAATAATTTGTACAGATGGTCTTACCACTGTCACACACATGAATCACGTCATCACACCTCGATTGAATGAGAGCCAGGACAAGCTTGTTGGTGCAGCAAAGCAGGAGAGAGTACAGTAGGCACACCTGGCCTGGCCAGAGAAGACAGGGCTGAGCTAGAAAAGGCAAGAAGGAGGAGGGGACTGCGTGGTGGGAGCCTGGAGGGGGAAGAGGAGAATTCCCAGGGATGCTTGACTAGACCCCTGGGAAATTCCTAGGGCTGAATAAGGGCGGTGCCCTGCTCAGAGGCTCCCCCTAGCCACAGTACTGAGAGTGACACTGCTGCTGGAGTGCCCCACAGGTGGGGTTCTTTCGCTGGCCTGGTTAAGAGGAAGGAGGCCAGGAGCCAAGCTTACTCCACAAGCAAGATGTATTAGTGAGAACTACCTTGCCAGGGAGACAGGGCAGGGGAGCAGACTGTGCAGGCCAGTCTTTCTAAACAAGGGAAAAGGAGAGGGGTTTATAAGGGAGCTTAGGTGGAAAGGACATTATATTTATTTATGAACAAAGGTGAGGTCTCAGGGAAGTGGATCTACATGGCTAAGGTTATGGTGGTCATTGGGTGCACATGCAACAGGTGTTCAAAAATGTAGTCCAAGGTAAAGGCTTCTGGGTAGGCTGTCATCACTTATTATGGGATGATGCCCATGAGCCTGGCAAATAGTTTCCTCAGGTTCAAGTGCTGTGCCAGGGTGTTTTTAGCTCTTCAGTTCCGCTGGAGGTCAGGGGTGTCTGGTCTGCTCCTGCTCCGATGACTACTTTAAGCTGGTCACATGGACCAATGGCGCAGAGCAAAAGTGTGGAACTAAAACCCAATTTTTTTTTCTTACAGGGAGAGAAACACACTTGCCGTGGGGAGGGAGAGTGTGTGAGGAAATGGAAAAGATGCAGAGAGTTGTAATTATACCACAGGGTAAAATACTCACTGGATATGCGGTCTGATTGGGCCCATAAGTGTTGGTTTGAGGAAAGGCCTCAGAAATGGGGGTGGAAGAACCCAGCCAGCCTCTTTCCTCATCTGTCTCAGCAAAGATAGTGAGGCTAGATGGCCAGGACACTGAGGAGATGTGCATATGAGAGATCTCTATGAACTCAACATATCTCAGACTAATCAATCCCAGTTTCCAGATAAGAGAGCTGGACCTAGTGAGAAAGGGTAAGGTACATATGCACACTGACACTCCAACTATGTGGCAGAGGTGGGACCCTCTGAGACTTAATTATGACTCAGTTGTACCCAGGACCTTATAGTCTATCATTGTCAAGGTAACACTGATTTCTCACAACTCTCTGGGTCAAGGCAAAGGTGCAGATACAGCGAGACAAAGCTCCCATTCTTTCAAAAGTCTCAGAGCTGCAGACAGAGTGCTTTGCTGTAATTTACTGCCCAACCTAGCTTGTCTGTAGACAGAGTTGTTGGTGATGTGATGTGAGCATTTTAAAAAGTAAGGCACTAGCATGTGCATACACACACACACACACACATACACACACAAACTGGGTGATTTTAGACCTTAAGACTCCATTTTAAATTAAATTATGATTTTCAGTTTTTCTTTTCTTTCTTTCTTTCTTTCTTTATTTTTTTCCCGCCACCCATAGTTTTTCTTTTCTAAAAGAAACCATTAGGCATTTTTTGAAACCATTAGGCATTTTTTGGGGTGGGGGCAGGGAGCATGTGTCAAAATGTTACTATTCAAAAAACAAAGAAGAGTTAGGATTTCGAATTCCTAGATAAAGAATTGCATGGTGTTTGTTAAAATGTTTAACAGTTGGCCCCAGAGAAGGTGGTGTAGTCAGCAGGAGGTTAGGAAATAGGACTAATAATGCTCAATGATGTTTAAAAAGATAACTTCATAGCCAAGAAAGGTATATATTATCAAATCTTTGTTCCTTATCCTAATCACAATTAAATTCTCACTGGTTGGGAGTATTTTTCCTAGTATTTCTGTTAAGTTTTATTGGGAAATTTGTAACTAAATTGAAAGGCTGGCTGCAAATGTGAAAGTCGATTGTAGTGCAGAACACAGAGCTTCAACGTGTGAAAATAAAGGTTGCTGTCTGATTCTTCTAACTTGCTCCTCACAACCGCTAAGCCAGATGGGCAATATTTACACTTCAAAGGCTTCAGGTTTAACCTTCGATCCTCTTAACCAAATCATCACTTTGACATTTCAAGGACCTGACTATATTCACAAAAGGGAGTCCCAGTGGTGTAGTGGGTAAAATGTCGAGCTGCTGCTAATCTCAAGGTCAGCAGTTCAAATCCATCCGTTGCTCTGTGGGATGAAAATGAGACTGTATCCTCCTGGAAAGGTTTACAGCCCCAGAAACCCAAAGGGGACAGTTCTGCTTTGTCCTATAGATTTGCAATCGAAGCCATCGAGTTTGGTTTTTGGACATTCACAAAATAAGAGCTCGTGACACATGCAACCCAGGAGCAGGAATGGGAAGAGTGATACCAGATGGGTAGGGAGAAATGAGGGTGTGGGGGGCGTGGAAGGGGGAGCCGATCATAATGATCGACACACAACCACTACACCCCTCCAGGGGGTAAGAATAACGGAAACCATTGGGGAAGGGAGACAGTGGTCGTTGTGAGATATGAAAATAATAATTTATTATCTATGAAGGGGTCATGGAGGGGGGAGGGGGGGAAGAAACTGATACCATGGGCTCAATAGAAAGTAATTGTCTAGAAAAGAATGATGGCAACATATGTACAAATATTGCTGATACAATTTAAGTATGGATTGTAATAAGAATTGTAAGATCCCTCAATGAAATGATCAAATGTTTACACTATTTAGGGCTGCCTCAGTCCAACTTTATCAGGATAGAGTAGTTGATGTTAGGCTAGGCATTGATGTTAAGACAGTTTGCAGCTTGACTGTAAAATCTCCCTCCTTTCCCGACCTGTCTGCACATGCCGAGTAAGAAATGTAAGAACGGGGACTCCGTTTTGCCCCTTCCAGACCTCTCGGAGCTGCAGTTTCCCGGGGTTTACCTTCCCAGTCGCAGGTTCCGAGGCTGACTCCACGCAGCAGCTGCAACGCCTGGTTGCTAGGGGGACCAAGAACAGTCACTTCGTTACTAAGGGGAAGTAACAAAGTAGACATCCTAGGTGAAAGTTGATGCGTCACGTGACTACATTTCTAGGCGGGCAAATGTTCCTCACACCAACCAGCTGCAGAGAAAACAAACGTCTCTCCAATCAGCACTTTCTAGGGGCGGGACTCTTCCTAGGTCCGCCTCTCCCCGCCCCCTATTTTGGTGTTTGGCTCCTCTCTTGTCCAATAATAATAAGGATCCTCCAGAGTGACACATTTATGGGTAAATCAAAATGCAGAGCCCCGCTTTCGGAGGCGGGCAAACGGAAAATGTACGAAACGCCTGACGGGGACTCCAGTGACCCACTCCCTCCCTGCCCCAATCGCACGCCGCGGGGTAGGTGGGGCTTCACTGAGGTCGTAGGCCCAATCGGAAGAGGTCTGCGCAGCCTCTGTCCAATAGGGAAGCGGTAAGGGGGCGGGCCCGAGGGCCGGGCGCTCGGCGTTCCTGAGGGTGGGGCGGGGGCAAGTGTCAGTCAGGTCGGAGCGCGCTTAGCGGACAGCGGAGGCCTCGACAGCGGACCGGGTTCGGGTGGCTCCCGGCTGTCTGCCCACGATGGAGTTCCTCCTGGGGAACCCGTTCAGTACCCCGGTGGGGCAGTGCCTCGGTAAGGCCGCGCGTTGGGGCGGGAGTGGCCGGGCCCGCGGCCTTTGCCCGGCGCCGGTGCCACCTTGCAGCGGACCGGGCATCCTGGCTGGCGGACCTGGCGCCGGGGAACGCTGCAGGCAGCGCTCTTGAGATCCAACTCGGCCTCGGGATGCTCCGCGCTTCCCTACTCGTCAGGCCCAGCCCTCCCACTGCCGCTGCCAATTGCTCGTCTGCTCTCCGCCTCCCCCATTGGGAGGTGCCACTGGGAGCACCCGGTCCAACCCACAGCCTCAACGCCACTGCCCCCGAGACCCAGTTCTCCCCTGCCCCGATGGGGTGTCACCGCGAGGACACACCCGCCCCCCACGCCTTCTCCCTCCTTGCTCCCCTGCTCCAGTTTGGGCATCCCTCCCCGAGGATGCCACTGCTCTGAGACTTGCTAGGTTTGAGCTGCGGCTCAGCTCGCTTGTGAGAGGTAGGGAGCCCCGGGGGTGATTGTTCTGGCAGGGGACAGCATGCCTGCAGTGCGTCCCAGGCGAGAAGGAAGCCGGTGTCATTTAATGATAAGAGCCGGGACTCTCCGATGACCTTGTGCAGTCGCTGCCCCTTCTGCTTTAGGTGTCCCTGCCTGTCAGATGAGGTGTTGGGAGGGAAATGTGGTAGGCCCCTTCTGGTGCTAAAGTTTTTCTATTCTGAGTGGTTCTCTATACATGGACAATTGCTCTCCGCTGTATGAAATTTGCCAACACTAAAATCGTTGGGTAGCATTGTGGAGTTAATTCGGAAATGGTGCTCTGGGACCTGGAAAAGGGGACACCGAATCCTGGGTAAGGGAAGCTCAAGGCATAGGTGAAGGAGCACCCAGGTGACCTGAGTGTGAGCTTCCCTTACCCAAATAGCAACTTTCCCCATCACCTAAGGCAGGAGCTTATGCTATGTAATCAGTCAAGATTGTTGATTAGTATCTTTTCAAACTGGGTACTTTCTAGTTGGTAGAAGGAAGAGTAAAACATCTTTTATGAGCAGGGAGCTTTTTGATGTCTTTATGCGCCTGACTGGTGTGGGCTGAAAGAGAGGCTTGGTGGCACAGGGGTAAAGCGTTCAGGTGCTCACTGAAAGGGTGAAGCATCACTCCAGGAAGGAGAGAGCTGGCAGTCCAGGTCTGTAAAGAGGGCCACCTTGGAAACCCTGTGAAACAGTTCTCTGAGCTACAGGGTCCTATGAGCTGGAATTGACTGGAAAGCAGTGGGTTCGCTTTTTCAGTTTGGGTGTAATTTGTTTTGCTTACAAGTTTCCTGCTCACTTTTCAGGTTTTGGTGGGACCTGTGGAACATAGAGTCCTCGCCTATTGGTTATTTGGCATGTGGGAGCCTCGCTTCCTTTTCTAGTGAAGGGTTTTGTCTAAAGGATGGCAGACACCAGGCCCTGGAAGGGTCTCTCCCCAACTTTCAGGCCTCTGACCCTGACCCCTTGCTCTTACTGAGAGCCTCCCTGTAGTCTCACTCACCTTTCTTCTCTCCTTGCCTTTCTCACTTTTCTCAGGGGCTCTTGCACTGCAGCGGACTCTACAAACGCATTGCTCCATTGGGTGCTGAATTCTAGCTCGTTAATGGAAGGAGCAAGTAAACTTAGGGGATTTTTAATTTTCTCTTTTTTCTCCTTTATAATGGGAAGTTCAACATCTTTGAAATGGCAAAGTTTACTGAGAATTTGGCTATTCAGACTTTTGACCAAATATTTTTTCGAACCTTCATAACTATGTCAGGAGCCCTTGTGGTGCTGTTGGGTAGGTGCTGGACTAATAATACCTTTTAGGTTGATAGCTCAAAACCACCAGCTGCTCCGTAGGAGAAAAATAAAGCTGCCTGCTTCTGTAAATATTTACAGCCTCAGAAACCCTATACAGGGTTGCTATGAATCAGAATCGATTATAAGGCAGTGGGTATGACTAATATGATAAATCCGTTTAAACACAAAGTGGGAATTTTCACATAAATCCCAATGTGAATCTATTCTAAACTTTTAATAGTCTCTGCTTTCTGTTACATTGAGGTCTCTGTTGGTTTTGTATGGCCACTGTTGATAGATCTTGCTTGGTGTCTGTCCTCGCCTTCTACAGGGAAACTGGGATGAGAGGAAAATGAAGGTAGTAATGGGATTAATGATTATCTGGACACATGAGAAAAGGAGGGGAAAATGGGAAATCAAGGTGTCAAAGAAGGGGTAAAAAAGTTCCCAAGCTGATTGTGACAACACTTCTTGATATGATTGAACTATTGAATTGTATGATACAGTAATTAGAACTCAATTAAAAAAATAATAGAGTTAGAAATTAGAATGTGAAAAAAGGCCACTAAGTGTTGGGATCAACTTGATAGCAGCGGAGTTTCGTTTATTTTAATTTGGGGTGGGGCACACAGAAATAAAGTAGAAACGGCAAAGTAAGAACTGCAGCACTAGCTTGCACAGAGCAACTCCACAGCCGTCGCTTGCTTCAGCCAAGCTGCTCTGTACAGCACGTTTTACGTGGGAACAGTGTCTGACCTGTACTGCACACATAGGGAGGAGGAAAAGCGCACCAGCCTAGACTGATTCCTATGAGACTGAGGTCAGGTGTGCCTTTACCCTTCCAGCTTTTCACCAATTTTCACATGACGTTTCCTACCTCTGCTGGGTTCCATAATTTATTGCAATGGCCACATATAACTCACAGACAGGATCAGGAAGGCTCAATTTTTCAATCAGGACAATCTCTCCTCCACCATACCTGTAGACCCAGCTCTCTCCAACCCTCAGTCTGGTCCCCACCCGGAGTGGGCAAGTGTCAGAAAGCTCTTTTAGCTCTGCAGTTAAGTGCGCAGAAACACCCTGCTCCACCAGCAACTCCTACCCAAAGGCATTCAGCTTTCTCACTCTGTGGGTCCCGAAGCTCAACATGCCTTCTCTCGCCAGTCACTGCTTCTGCTGCCTCTCCTGTGGCTGCGGCTGCTGCTGCTGCTGCTGCTTGATATCTCTCGCCATCTCCAGTGTCGCAGTCCTCTGTCTCCTGGATTGATGAGGTGCAGCACAAGGACCTTGGGTCTAAAGTGTGCTCTTCTCTTCACTCCTGGCTCTTCTTTCTTGATGGTGAAACCCTCTCTCCCCTTTCCCTCTGGGATGGCTTATTTTAAGCCTAGCAGGAAAGCAGAACTAACCAATTCTTGTTAGGTTTCCATATATTTTATTTGCATGGTCTCACTCTACAAGGGAGCCATGTACCTTATTTGCATTAGTGGCAAGCTATGCAACCCCTTGGCGGGCCACAAGCACCTCACATTTGCATTGCGCTCCGTATGCTAACAATCCTTTGGTGGAAGTTACAACTATAACCAGAAGGGTCGTGACAAGTAATTCACCACACAGTGCCTCCCCACTTTACAGAAGAGGACTGAGGCCCAGAGAAGGGCAGTGCCCTGCTGAAGACTGCTCAGCTGGTAAGGGGGAACGCTGGGATTCCTACTTGGTCCCTGCATTCAAAGGAGCAAAATCCCTAAGGGAAGGCCATCGACAGTCAAGGACTCAGTCGAGTGTGAAATTGCAAGTCGTGTGGCGTTCAGAAGTATTCAGAAGAGATGTGGCTTCTTCCAGTCCAAGGGCCATGAGTGGTGCATGGGGATTTCACAGGCAGAGGGAGAAGGATCCTTTATGCCTGGGACAGGTGGGTGCCAGTCTCAGTAGAGTAGAGGGGGCTGGGGCATCGAGGCGGTAGGGCTGGGGTCACAGACAGCCCTGTTCTTAATGGGGAGCATCAAAAGCTGTATTCTTTCAATGGGTTGAAGTTTTAGTCTCTCTGGGTTTCATTTCCATCAGTGGAAGAGTAACACTGTCCTAATTAAAAAGCAATAGCTATGTAGAGACGCATACTAAATAATTCCAATACATTGGTTCAATTCAGTAAGCATCTGTGAGAGCTTCGTGGGGCCGGGCCTGGTCTGCAAGAGCTGCACGGGATGGTACTTTGGTAGTGGGAGCACACTCCCCGAAGGTGTCGTTGCACTGGAGAGTTAGGGCTACCTAGTGTGAGTGGGTGTTAGAGTATTTACTCCTCCCACCCCCCTGCCTGCGCCTCAGTGTTTACAGTCATGCTGTTGGGTCAAATACTGGATCTTCCCCTCTTGAGCTAGCAATTGAGATTCCAGTCTGACACCTAAGTGTCCATGTTGAATGTTCCTGCATCCCTCCCGCATTCTGGCAAAGGATTCTTGCATCCAGTGGATGAAAGGCGAGAGAGAAATGATGTGTGAAGGTAGGAAGTGCGGGGGAGAAGAAGACCATTTTATT
Organism: Tenrec ecaudatus; assembly: GCF_050624435.1. Lineage (NCBI taxonomy): Eukaryota > Metazoa > Chordata > Mammalia > Afrosoricida > Tenrecidae > Tenrec > Tenrec ecaudatus. Next base: position 88,465,717 of record NC_134539.1, on the reverse strand, counting down.
TCTGGATTCTTGTTTCTGAGAGAAGTTTCAAAACGTTGCTGTCTTAATCTCAACCCTTCACAACTGCTCCAGGTTGGATGTCATACATCAGGGGTGCCTTGTACCGGGTCCCTGCTTCTTTGCAAGTGTTTGCAGTTCACAGTGGCTGGGAAAGTACTTCAGGTAATCCCTTTCCAGGAGCAAACTGTAGATTCAAGATCAGTGAGTAGTTAATTTCCATCATACTCCAAACCAAACCAAACTCACTGCAACCTAGTGAATTCTGATTCATAGTGACCTTATCGGACAGAGTAGAACTGCCCTGGTGGGTCTCTGAGACTGTAATTTTTTAAGGGAATGTAAAGCCTCATCTTTCTCCTGCAGAGCAGCGAGTGGTTTCAAACTGCTGACCTTGTAGTTAGCAGCCTAATAGGTAACCCACTCTGCCACTAGGGTTCTTCTCAGACCAATCTAGTGAAGGGAAGAAAGCAGTCATTTCCTCTATCCACAGTTTCATCGAATGAACCCGTGAGACATAGATACTCTGTTGCAGATTTTGTGTCTGTAGATACCTTGGTGCTATTCTACCAGAGGACACTCACTGATGGGCCTTGTTATCTGACATTTTGCATTCATGACCATAGTAAACAATCTGACTGCTGTGCCCTCTAACAGTGTACGCCTGGCAACAAGGAGTGGTGAGACGGGAGGTGAGAGAGTGGTGCTGCCTGTTGTGGTTGAGGTTTGTGTCAACTTGGGTGGGCCGTGATTCTCAGGGATTTGATAGTTATACAGTGATGTAATTTGGCACTTATGTAATGATGTAGTCATCATTGATTCTGTGATCTGTTGTGGTCATCCTCCATTTTTGCATTAACTGTGGGCTTGGGAACTTAGCCCTACCAGTCACTGAAGAATGGGTTATTTCTTAATGCCCGGGGAATACTAGGTGTGTAAGTCTAGCCTGGATGTTTGGACCCAGAATAAGTCATCCTCAGATTCCCATCTCATCGTGACCTTAAATGGAGTGGAACGGCCCCTGTGGGTTTCTGAGACTGGGACTCTATGGGAGTGGAAAACGACTTTCTTCCATTGAGTGGCTGGTGGTTTCAATCTGCTGACCTTGCAGTTAGGAGCCCAATCCATAGCTTGATGGCAGTGAGTTTGGTGTTTGAATTATAGATTCCCATGACAATGGTCAACTCCCAAAGCCCTTTGCTTCTATTATTTTATGTATTTTCACCACCACAGGAGATGCACAGGAAGAAAAGTAAAAGCAGCTACTATTTGCAAACCCTGCACGTGGGATCTCAGGTCATAATATTTAATTGTTCTCCATGTATATAAGGACATTGGGGTCTGTCTTATTATGTAGTGCTGTTATAGCAGAAATACCACCAACACATGGCTTTCAAAAACAGAAATGTATTCTCTCTCAGTTCAGAAGGCTAGAAGTGCAAATTCAAAGTGCTAATTTTCTCTGTTCCTCAGCTCTGGGGAAAGGACCTTGTCTCCTTCCAGAATCCATGGGATTTCCTGGAGCTTTCCAGGTGTCTTGGCAGCAATATTCCCTGGGGTCTAGGAGTTTCTCTGTGTAGGGATCCTTGGATGCATTCCACTTCTAGTACTTCTTTTTTCATGGTGGGAGATCCCTCTGATCTCTGCTAGTTTCTCTCTCCTTTCATCTCTCATCTCACATCAGATTACAGTATAGGGACATTGCTGTGTAGCTTTCCCGTTGTGTCATTGCCTAACTGCCAAGCCATTGAGCATTATGGCCTAGCCAAGTTAGCACACGTTTGGGGGACACCAATCAATCTATGACAGGCTCTGAGAAGTTGAACGACTTGTACAAGGTCAATGACAGAGTTAAGCTGGGAATGCTCCTTGTGCTCCGTCACGTTACTTCTTCCTTTACAGATCCCTGATTCAGGATCACTAGAAGCACCTGGAAGGCTTGGTAAAGCGCAGAGGATCAGGCCTTAGCCCAGAGTGCATTGGGATGTAGAGGCAGCTAGGACTGCACAGTTTCACAGATTTCCAAGTGATGTTGATTTTCTTGGAGACAAACCACAAATGTGATTCCTTAGAATGCATTCATTCACTGACTCGATATGGACTGTTCTTATATACACCATGAAGCCTTTACCAGGACGTTTAGTCAAGCGAAGGAGTCCTTGTGTTGCTGTGGGATAAGGACTGGACGGTTAACCGTAAGACCAGCGGTTCATACCCACCAGCCTCCCTGTAGGCGAAAGATGAGGCTGTACTCCAATAGATGTAGCGGCTGACAAATCTAAAGGGGCATTCTGCTTTGTCCTGTATGGGGCCGTGGTGAGTTGGGATCAATTTGATGACTGGGTTTTTTTTACGTCTTTGGCATATAAGGCAAGCACCTAAGTCCGACGAGGTAGATAGCAGTGCCTGCCACAGGTTGGACAGGTGAAGGCAGTAAGACACAGAAGCAGGGGAAGAGTCACCTCCAGTCGTCATTGTTGTGATCACACAGCACAGAATGAAGTGCAATCTGGGGCTGTGCCGTCTACACGCAGCTGGTTGTGGATTGGACTGTCGGATTTCTGGAAGTAGATTGCCAGGGCTTTTTTCCTGGTGACATCTTAGTCTGGAGCTCCAGTGAAGCCTGTTCACATCACAGCTCTACTGCCAACAGGGTGGTGGCTATGCATGAGGTGTGTTGGCCAGAATTCAACTGGGTCTCTCACTGGAAGGCAGGGATGCTCTCAAGTAACCACTATTCCCCACCCCCCAGTAGTCATCATGATGGCTGAAGGTGTTTACGTTCAGTATTGCATTGCTATGTGCCAGAGACTGTAGTTATTCTTTTACTTGTCTTGCTATTGCTTAAGCCTTGAACAACGCTGGGCACCAGGGACACGTACCATCATTTTGTCGATGGAGACACGGAGACAATGAGCAGCTACGTAACCCACCTGGGGTCACAGACCTGACTCAGAACGTAGGTCCTCTATGCTGTGCCACTCTCCACGAAGGAGAAGGGCGAAAGAGCACCGTGGGAAGGAAGCAGGCAAGAACAAATGACATCTCTAAGGAGGTGGGCAGTCTTGAGACACAGGTAGGATTTGGTAGAAATGGAAAAGGAGGCTTAACTCCTCCAATGTTAGCCCTGGCCTGGCACAGACAATAGTGTGAGCCAAGGCTGTGTGTTGACAGGCAGGTAGAAGTAATAGAAATTGGTGTTAGCAGCTGAGAGGAGGGGAGCTGAGAGAATAGAACCGTAAGGTAAGAGCTGATTACAGAGGGCTTCAAATGTGACCCAAACAAGTGGCACTCTTGCACTGGTGGCACCGGGGGCCATAAAGCTGTCTAAGAATGGGCGTGGCTTGGATGTCAGGTACTCCCCCCTCCCCCCCCCCCCCCCCCCCCCGAGTGACTGTGCTACACAGTTACCAAAAGGAACTGGGGTCCTACAAGGAAGTTCACCACGCTAAGTTAACGCCCCCATGTCAGGGTCAGGGGGTGTTGGGGGTAGGGTTGCTTTTGTAAGCTTCAGTTAGGGCAGCTCTGAGGTCGTGGAGATGGGGAGCTGCCAGCAGGCTGATGGAACACTATGAAGAACTCTAGGGTTATGCGCATATTTGTCCTTAACTGCCTGACAGGGAGGGCTGTGACAGGCACATGGCAGGGCAGGCGCGCCCTGTCTCACTCTGCTTCCCGTGGACAAGACCAGTGGTGAAACATTTGCAGGACTTTTCTGGAAGAGTGCCACTGGTGCAGAGGCAGGCGGTCTGAAATACTGAAAGTTTATATGACTTGTGTTTCTTAAAAGGCAACGTACCCTAGAAGAAAATATGGAAAAATACAAAGAACCAAACCACCATAGTTTGCTTTCTTACAAACTGATTGTGTTTATTCTTTTCACTTAATGGAGTGCTTATATATCGAAGCTCCGCTTTCCCATGCCTGCGATGTAGTAGACACGGTGGCAGAGCTATTAGCATATTTCTATGTAGTACACTTTCCTTTTTCTTTACCTTGGGGTGTTAACTAAGGAAAGGGGAATGAGAAATGCCCAGGAAATGCTCAGTTAGGGTTGTGTTTCTCTTGGCCTCACAGACAAATCACCCAGTATTTTGGGGTTAACCTAGAAGTAGTCTGAAAAGGGGGACTCATGTTAGGGCACTTTCTTTTCCCCAGCTTGTTGTGGGTGGAGATAGGCCTTTAAAAAATCAGTCCCAGACTTGGTGCCTATTTCAGTGCTCCTTCTAGCTTCTCTGGCCTAGAAGATTCTCTTTGATCTTCTCCCCGCAATCATCAACTCTGCTGTCCATTACCCTGCCTTTCTCCCCCAGATAGCCTTCCTTCTCAGATGCCCTATTTCGGGATGAGTCTCTTCTCTGCACTCACAGTGCTTGTTATCCATACCACTCTTAGCCACACCTTTCAACTGGTATTTCTCTCACCTAGAAGCTGTTGTTTTTGTTAGCTGCCTTCACCCCACCCCACGGAAGGACACATGCTGATTCCCTGCGGCACCGGGCAATGAAAAACTGCCTGGTCCTGAGCCATCCCGTAATTGGCTGTGGGTCAGATCTTTGAGTTCCATACGGTTTTCATCTTTTCTTTAGAAAAAGCGAACAAACAAACCAAAAACTGTTTGGGTGAAAGTTTGTGGAGCCAATTGGTGTCCCATTCCATGAAGTTTTCACTGGCTGATTTTGAAAGTCGATGTCAGGCCTTTCTTCCACCTGTGAGCCAGGGACAATGGTATTACCTAAAGGTGCCCTGGTGGTGTAATGGGTTATGCATTGGGCTGCTAACAGCGAGGTTAGTCTTTCAGAATCACCAGTCGCTCTGCGGGAGAAAGAGAGGGCTTTCTACTCCTGTAAAGAGTTACAGTCTCGGAAACCCACAGGGGAGTTCTACCCTGCCCCACAGGGTCACTGTGAGTCAGAACTGACTCACTAGGGGTGAGTTCCAGGTTTTTGTAAGGATGAAGTGGGATGGTATGGTGTAAAGTCTAGGGCAGTGTCCGGCACTCAGCAAACTCGGTACTCAGAACTGCTGGTTCCTTTCTTTCTGTGGGTGCTGTTGGCTGCTGTCATCTGTCTCACCATGCATCACCTCCAGGCTAGAACTAGGGGCTCTTTGAGGACAGGGCATAGACTCTGTTTCCTGGTGACCTGCACAGCATGTGGTCCAGCGTTCGTTCTCTGCAGTTACTCGCCTCCTAGAGTCCCTGAGATCAATTGTATTTTTTAGTACTTTTCAAAGCTGAAAAAGCAGCCATAGTTTACTGAACACTCACCATGTTTCAGGTACATTGCTAAGTGCTTTATACATTTTAATTTTCTTAGTAATTTTTTCCCCTCTCAGAACAGCTCCATTAAGTCAAATGTCATCTGGCATCATCTCCACTTTACAAGGGAGAAAAGGAAGCTTAGGAGAGCTATGAAATGTACTCAAGGGTCCCTGCCTCACATAGGCTGAGGTCTGATCTACATTCATGAGTCAGGCCCCAGACCTTTTGACAGCAAGCAAGAGATTTCCATTCGACCGGAATGTGCCCTAGCTGATTCTGTATACATAGCACAGGCCTTTGGAATCTTGCAGCACAAACTTGACCTCATTGTACTTTCTTTGTTCTCTTTGTTAGCACTTTTGGTTTTGGAATCAGCCCCTTCCTCCCTCCGACTGCCCTGTGGGGGGTCTACCAAGTGTGCTGATCTCAGGTTCCTAACCTGTAAACCAGGGACAAGAATACTTGCCCTGCCATGTCTCACAGACTTTTGTGAGAATCAAGGGAGACTGTATGAGGTCTTATAGTTCTTTTTAGATGAAAGGTGCTTTAGGTACTTGTTTCTGTTTGCTCTGATTTTTCAGCAGTCTACCACGGTACCTTAATAGCAGTTCACAAAGACAGTGCTCTGCATCCTACTGTGGTGATAGCAAGTGGGGCTTAAACGCTTGTGAGCAGCTATCCATGGTGCACCTTTTGTTCTCTGCCCATTGAGAGGAAAGAAGCGTGATTAAAATAGAAAGACACTTGGAAACATTGAGTCCAATGAGTAATGGACCATGCAAGCATCAGTCTCCACTACCCTGAGACCAGAAGAACTAGGCTGTGCCCGGCTACCACTGCCTACAGCTCTGAACAGGATCACATTAGAAAGTCCTGATAGAGAGAGAGGGAGAACAGTGCGGAGCAGAACTCAGAATCATTAAATCAAGCCTACTGGTCACAGACTGGTGGAGCTCCAAGACTCTGGCCCTTCGTCACCCTCAGATGGGGAGCTGAACTCACCCCTGCATTTAGGAATCAACACAGTACTTGAGGTCAAAGGGGTAGAGAGCTGGACAAGGAGGAGGAAACAGAGGAGAGGGAGCGGAGTGCTGGTTCACAGAGGGCACCGCAGTGGACGCGTCGAAATGAAGTGTGTGTGCACTGTTGGATGTAAAACTGACGGTCTGCTCTGTAAACCTTCACGTAATCACAATAATGTTTCATAGAGAAGTAAAACAGTGCCTTAAAGGCTTGTACTAAAGATGTTAACAGTACCATGCCGTGTGACCTTGCACCTGGCATAGGGTTAAGTCCTTCACTGAACCATTCCCTTTCATCAACACTAGTCCTGTGAGGTAGGTCCTATCGCTCACAGTTTATAAACTAGAAAAACGGAGGCTGGCGTAACATACCCAGAATCTTGGGGTTAATAAGTAGCAGAGCAGGGACAGAGCCCAGATCTGTGCTCCTACCCACTGCATTGTGGAGCTTATGCATACCGAAGGCAGCTGGGGGCTGGAAGTCAGGTCCACCTGGATCTGCTTTAGTATTGTAATCGACTCACCCGGTTTCAGTAGTTCAGTGTACCCTAGTGTCATGCAGTGTATGTGTGTCCTCTGCAGCCCAGAAGGTTTCTGAGCATTCCTTCAAGGGATGTGCTGTCTGAGGCCTGCAGGGAGGCCCCTCTAAGAAGCAGGCCTGTGTATTTTACGTTGTCTTTGCATGTGCTTTGGAATTACAGTGCTGGTTGGTGGAAGAGGGGGGTTTAAACAGATGATAAGTTGTCTAACTGAGCAACTTCGTTTCAGCCATTAGCCAGCTGCTCTTTTAATCATTCATGAAGCGCCAGCCTGGTAGACTGGGAGGCATGTCAGATATCCTGTTTCAGGTTTTTGGTTTAAGATTGAGCATAATGAAGAGAGACTGGATCTTTCATTTAGGAGAATTGGGCCGCAAGTCTTTGCAAGCAGGGATCACGGACAGGGCCCAGTCATGGGGCTCCGCTGCTCTCTGCTGCTGTTCCTCTCAGGGACATTGTAACGAGCTCTGGCACATCCTTACTCACAGTCGTACGTGAAGCCGGCAAAGTGATAGTGCTTGGAGTCCGAAGGCTGGATTTGATAGTGGTCCAGACAGTGATGGCCCCTTGTGTCAACCCTGGAAATAGTTAAGCCAGCAATTTTTAAGAAATCAAACAACTTGATCTAGAAGGGATTTTTAGTGGCATGTGATCCAACCTCTTTGTTTTTATCGGTGGGAAAACTGAGACCGAGATAGTCCAGGATGCACCAAGGTCAACAACAAGGCTGAGGGAAGACGCCCCTTAATGATTCGAAGCGTCTTCAGCTTCTTCTCTCCTGGCTTCTAGCAATGCCCTTGGATAGTTGCTTATGGGCATGATCCAAGAAAGATAATAGCAGTCTGCCCCCTTTCAACATAGAGGTAGTCTTGACTCAGCTTTATGAAAGGCAACTCCATTTTATGGTTTGAAAGTGAATTTCTTGATTGAGACCAGCTTGGTGGTCGTGGTGTTCGGTGCTGTCAGGTTAGGTCTGACTCACGTGATCCTGTGTGCCGCAGACTGGAGCACTGCCTAGTCTTGGGCCATGCTCACCAATGTTCTATTTGAGCCCATCCATTGTTGCAGCTGCTGAATCAATCCGTTTTTTACCAACAACGATGTCCTTTTTCAGGGACCAGTGTCTTCTGGAGCCCTGGCGGTGCAGTGGTTACATGTTGGGCTGCGATCCGCATGGTCGGCAGTTAGAAACCACCAGCAGCAACTTGGGAGAAAGACATAAACAGTGACAGTCTCAGAAACCCACAGCAGGGTGGGGGGTCACTGTGAGTCAGCATTGACTCGATGGCAGTGAGTTGGTTTTTTTTTTGTCTCTTCTGATAACATGCTCAAATTATGTGAGACAAAGTCTCCGAATCCTCCTACTAAAGAGCATTTTGGTTGTACTAAGGAGTGTTCTGGTGATGGTGTGGTGGTGTGTACTAATCTGCAATTAAATAGTACTATTTCATTCCGGATTTCATGGCTCAAATGAAAAATTAAATTATAAAACGATCCTTGGTCTTTTATCTGCTTTTCGGGTACCTGTCCAGGACGCAGAAAATAATTCCAGGCTAGGACTCGGAAGGTGTGGGATTGAGCACAGTTCTGCTGCGGATTTGCTGTGTGACTTTTGGGTGGGTTATTTCATGACTTGTTTACTGAGCTAAAGTATGTGATTGAACAGCAGAGTCTACAAATTCATTTCCAGATCTAAAGTGTGAGGATGCTGTACTTCTAATACCCGAATCAAAGTCTTCTTTCTTTTTTTCCTTTAGACTGTTGGTTCTCCTTTCTTTGGAATCTGGATCTAAACCCACAGCCGTAGCTGTAGACACTTTGTTCTTGTCAGATGCCATCATGCCAGCTCCAGCTCATAGCGATCCTCTGCACAACAGAGCGAAGCACTGCCGGGTCTGGTGCCACCCCCACCATTAGTGTTTGTTTGAGCCCATTGTTGCAGCCACTGTGCCAATCCTTCCCCTCAAGGGTCTTCCCGTTTCTGCTGCCCCTCCACTTGACTAGGCCTACTCTCCCTCTCCAGGGACTAGTCTCTCCTGATAATAGGCCCAGAGGATGCAGAGGAAGTGCATCTGGTTGTGCTTCTTCCAAGACAGCTCTGTTTGTTCTTCTGGCAGTCGATGAGACTTTCACTGTTCTTCACCAGCACCATGAGTCTTCTTCAGTCTTCTCTCATCACAACTTTCACATGCATAGGAGGCGATCGAAAACACCAAGGTTGCACCTTATATACGTTGCATCTAAGTCCTTAAAGTGGCCTTCGTGCTTTTCAACACTTTAAAGAAATCTCACGCGGCAAATTAAGCCAGTGCTGTAGGTCATTTGATTTCCTGACTGCTGCTTCCATGAGCATTGATTGTGGATGAAATCCTCAACAAATTCAATATGGGTATATGTATCTTTAGATATACACATGTACCCAGCTGGCCCTCATTATTCACGGAGTCCATGTTTGCAAATTGCATACTCTCTAAAATCAATCTATAAACTGCGGGGTCAATACCTGTGGTACTTTCTTGGTCATTCATGGACAGGCCAAGAGCAGTAGAAAAAACTGAAATGCTTGATATGCAAGTTCCCAGCTGAATTTGAACAAGGTGACACCCTGCCTTGTGGTGTCAGCTCTCGTCCCATAAATAGCTGCCTTGTTCCTGGTCTGTTGAGGGCCACATTGTTTGCATTTCTGTGCCTTATCTTGGTGATTGTGCATTTTAAAATGACCCTCAGGGGTAGTGTTCCTTAGCACAAGAAGGTTGTGATGTGCCTCACGGAGATACGTGTGTTGGGTAAACTCGGCTCAGGCTTGGGGTATACAGCTGATAACTGGGAGTTCAGTGTTAATAAGTCCACACTATGCATTCAGTAAGGTTTCTCATTTAACGGGTTATGCTAGAAGGAGCCCGGATGGCACAGTGGTTAAAAGCATCAACTGCTAACTGAGAGGCCGGTGGTTTGCACCTGCTCCTGGAGAGAAAGATGGCAGTCTACTTCCATAAAAATTGACAGTATAATTTATTGGAAGTGAAAAGTCTAGACCTCTGGTCTCAGCATTATTCCACTGCTATTGAATCAATTACAACTCCAAGCTATGTCATGGACCAGAGTAAAGCTGCTCCATAGGATTTCCAAGGCTACAAGGCTTTATGGAAGTAGATTATCACATCTTTCTCTCCCAAGGTAACTGAGGGGTTTGAACCACTGACCTTGTGGTTAACAGCTGAGCACTTTAACCGTGACACCACCAGGCCTCCTCTTTTCGTCCTCCATCTTAGGAAAATGGATGCATGATTTTCCCTACCTGCCATAGTGGGTTATGAGTTGGGCTGCTAACCTAAAAGGTCGGCAGTTCAAACCCACCAGTGGTGCCACAGGAGAGAGACGAGGTTTTCTGCTCCTGTGGACGTTCACAGCCGTGAAAACCCAACGGGGCAGCTCTACTCTGCCCTCTAGGGTTACTCTGAGTGGGATTTGACTCAACAGCAGTGTTTGTCTTGTTGTTGTTGGCATGACTGTGGCTTGAGAGGGGCAGTTGCCCTTGACCAGTGGCCTCTGCTCAATGTGGAGTGAGGGCTGGAGAGAACAGCTTGATGGACAGAGTGTGGGCGGCTTTTGTTTCTGTCACTGTTGCTGTTGCAGTCTTTCCACTTGCTTAGGGGGCAAAACAGATCCACCAGCTGATGAGCTAGATGCACTCGAACACCCAGAAATGTACAGTAGCTTGTAATGGTGTCTTTCTGACAAGGTGTGCATGCGATGTACTCATTTCAACTTCAGAAGTGCCTTTTAAATGGAAGGCAGGCAGGAGTGGCTAAGTAGATGGACAGGGCATTGCTCCGGACCTCAGAGGATCTGTGGACCCTGCCTTAGATGTAGAGGAGCTGTGTGTGTGTGTGTGTGTGTGTGTCCTTCCACTTTAAAAATGAATCCCCTCGCAATGTTTGTAGCATTTCCTCATCTTTTTCACCTCCTCTAACCTGGTCCTAGGCCATTGCAGATGCCACATGGTGGTCTCCTTCCTGTCCTTTCTGCACTCAGCTGCCACCAGAGACTCCTGAGACCCCCTTTCTCTCAGAAGCCACCTGGATGGAGCTCCCTTTGCTAGAGTGCATTTTAGACTTAGCCTGGCATCCAGGCCCCTGCTGACTGCACTTTCTTCAACAGACCCCATAGCTGCCCGCCCGCCCTCCTCCTTCCTGACCTCTGCCACCACATCTGCTCCCCCGCATACCATTCCTTCCTCGGAGAGTCTGGTCTAGGAGGGAAAAGACCCCAAATCATAAGGGTTTTTTCATGAAACCTTAACCAGGAGAGAGAAGACAAATCGTTTGGAGGAAAGGCAGCATCAGTAGGAGGCCATCGTGGTGGCTAATTGTCAGTAAGAGAAAACAAAGCAAAGCATCACAAAATTGTGATTTCGTCAGCAGGTAAGATGACATATGCAGAGAAAGGATCATGATTAGGATAAGCACACAGTTGCAGGTTTGAAAGCTCGCAGGAGTGGTCCTGGGACCCTGCAGTCACCTGACTAGTCAGTGCTTGGGGCTTGACTCATGACCTGTGGCCCAGGTACCTTAATCTTTAGGGGACTCCCGTATGTAAATCAGTAAGGGGGTCCTCCAGGCAAGCCCCCTTCTGAGACACAGCACTTCACATTGCTGGTTAATGGTCAGAAGAACTCAAATGGAAACTGAGCTTCTGTCAGGACTCAAAATGGAATGAGGGCCCCGTTGGAAACTGCAGCCTTCCTTCTACAAACCAAGGATTGCAGGATTTAAGATCTATCCTAGCTTTGCACCACTTGTCTGTCAGTTTGTCCGACTGTGGTGTTTCGTGTGTTGCTGTGATGGTGGAAGCTAGGTCACTGATATTTCAGAAGTCAGCAGGGTCGGCCAAGTCTGTCTAGGAAAAACGTCCAGGGAGAGTTCCCCCTGGAGGCAAGGATGGAGAGACTTCATCGTATATGCTTTGGCCATGTTGATAGACTAGTCCCTGGAGAAGGCACCGGGCTTGGGAGAGTACAGGAACTGAGACAAAGAGGAAGGCCCTCAACGAGATGGATTGGCACAGTGGCTGCACCAATGGCTCGAGCACGGGACCAATTGTGAGGATGGCGCAGGGTTGTGTTGTGTTGGTTGTCTCCTGGGTGGTACCAACAACAGCATCCTAGCTGCCTCCTATGGCATAGCTGCCTGCAGAGCTCCAAGCGACACTGGCGTCAGCTCTGTTCCTTTACACACAAGGGGCACGTTGGGGCAAACTCATGAATTCAAAGATGAATGATATAGTATGCCTGCCCTGGTGGCAGTTACTAACCACCAAGGGGACGGCATCCTGCTGTAGGGTCAAAGGAGAAAGGAACTGTGCCTTGGAACGGGGCTGTGTCCTTGTAAATCTTAGCTCTCTAATCCTTCCGAGTGCGTGAGCTCATCGTTCTTCTGCCTGTTGTGACTGTCTCAGAACCAGTCAGTGCAGAGCCCGGTGAGGCCCCACAGCGTGGTCTCCCAGGCCTTGCAGCCTTCCTCTGGTTGTCCGTGGAGCGCAGTGCCTGGTGTGATTGGGGAGCAGGTTACCAAGGTCACCACAATTGCTCTGGAGGTTTCCTCCCTGGTGCTTTCCAGAGAGATGGGGAGCCCCTGGTGGGGATGGTGGTTTGTATCTCTTTGTTCTCCAAGGGTCAGGGAGAGTCCTACTTGTCTCCCGCACTTTGCAAGAAGGCTTCTGAAATTCAAAAATGTCAGTTCCAGAATAGTTCCCTCTCAGGGCACAGAGGAAGTCCTGGGTTGGGCAGCTATCAACTACTAACTAAAAGGTTGGCAATTAGACTCCACATATTCACATCTACCAAAAGGCACTTCAGAAGAAAGGCCAGGTGATCGACTTTCAAAAGATCAGTCATGACAGCCCTATGGAGCACACTTGGACTCGGATGCACATAGAACTGCCGAAAGTCTGAATCAGTTTGAGGCAACTGTCTTGGCTTTGGTTATTAAAGACTCAGAACAAGCCTCTATGTTTTTGGCATGTCGTAAGCCCCTGCAGACTCCTCAGCATTCTTCAGAACCAAAATGGAAGATTTCTAACTAGTACCATGGAGTGTGTCTTATTTTGCATTTCATGTTTACTAGAGGCTGCTGTGCACTTACAGAAAATGTTTTACTGGGAGGAAGGGTAGCCAGCCTTGCAGGTTTAGAGGCATGATGAGCTAGCAGAGTAAAGGTCAGTTACGGCCAGGTGACAGGATAGAAATTACAGCACTCAATTGAGCTGGTAGCACTACCTTGGCCTCGGTGAACGAGAGTCTCCCAAGAATAGCTGCAATACAGTGAATTACTATAAGTTGACCCTTCTGGCCATGATTGTTGTGACTCCCATGAAATGATTGGGTGAGACTATGCAAATAAGGTATTTGTGACTCACCAAGGATATTAAGACAGCCTGCTAATAATGCAAACAAGGTACATGGATCCCTTAAGGATGTGGGACCATGCAAACAAGCTATGTGGAATACTAACAAGGGGACTAGAAGGGATGAGTCAGTTTTACCATCCTGTTAGGCTTAAAATGAGCTCATCTTAGAGGCGAGGGGAGAAACCATCAAGAAGAGCCAGGAGTAGAGCGTATCCTTTGGGCCCAGGAGCCTGGTGCTAATACCCTCCTAGACCGAACCTCATAAAGTACTCTTGCTCTAGAGAATGTCCACAGGAGTCTTCTGCATAAATACTTGATGAAATTAAATAAAAAGGATGTTGTCATTGGTCTGTGCCACAGAGCTTCACCACGGGACAAGATGCAGGTTAGTGAAGGGGAGGCGACCAGCCTTTTGGACAGAACCCCTTAGGAGCCCACTGCAGTACTGTGACAGTGGCTGCCTTTGGGAGAAGGCCATACCAGCACTCAAGGTCCAGGCATTTGTCCAGTTGTTAGAGATGGGGGTGGTAGCCACCTGCTGAGGGGCTTCTCCATAGCAGACCCCAAATGCTGCTTTCTTTTAGCCTTTTGTGTAAACTGGGCAACCCAAAGCTGTTTCTTCCTCTCAGCGAATGGTGTTAGCACATGAACACATTCTTATTTACAAAGCAGACAATATAGAAGTCTATTGTGTGAAGCCCTGTGTCTCCTCAGATATAACTTGGTAGTCCATGTCCACGAACCAACTGCACTGTTATTTATTGTTTTCTTTTTATTCACTGGGAAATTTTACTTTTTAAAATTTTCTTTCTACTAGAAATTGAAAACCAGTGTCACTTGGCATTCATGAAAACCTAAAAGTAAAAGTAAAATCAAGCAAGGTTATTCTAGCTGGAGTCCGTTGCTCCCTAAGGCCCCCAGGCAGGGTCCACCCTTGTTCAGAAAGGAGCTTCCAAGAGTTGGAATGGTGGAGACTGGTCAAGCTCAGCCACTAAACGGAGCATCTAAAGAGGGCTGATTCATGTTACTGAGCACTAATTTCCCGACCATGGAGAGTTGATCTCATTCTAACCGGCTCTTCTACCTTCTGACCCTCAGTGGGACATGTCTCCTGCCCCCGAGGTCTTTACTTCTGCCTCCCTGTCCCCTCTGCTCCTACACTAGCTCCCTCCTCAGTTTTGGTCAGCTATCGAATCCTATTGGCACACCTGTATGGCAGCTCCATATTACAGAACTGCATTGGTGGGGATCTGACTCTCAAACCTAGGAGGCAGTGGCTCCCCTTTTGAAATCCAGGGAGCCTTGGGGCTACCCTTTGAGACCTGCTTCCCATGCTCATTTAAGCAGTCCTCCTGATCTCTCCACACTGCACCAGGACGGTCCTTTCCTTTCTTGGCAGACAACAGATAGAGTTCCTTTGGTCTGATCCTTCCTTGTGTCCTATCTCTTTCTCCATCAGTCTAAGCTAATGGGTTTTCTGCTGTGGTAATTGGTTAGAACTATCAGTCACAGACTTAAAAATAAATTTTTTAAAGAAAAGATTGTGTAGCCATATTCTTGGTGAAAATTCTAGGACCCATGTCTTTAAGACAGAATTTTCCAGATCTGCAAGTTTTTGCCTCTGTTTCTCCGAGCGTGTTTTCAAGCCCATCTTCTGCCGCTATGATCAGTCACAGGGAGAAAAGATGTGGCCCCTTGGCGGTTTTGCTTAGAAATACCCGTGGGCAAATAACTGAAGTTCTACTTTCTACCAAACAACCCAACACAATTCAGACAAGTTCTTCGCCAGGCCACAAGGAACAGTGCCTTGTCTCCACTGCGCAGTCTCCTGGTTCTTCTTCCCTTTCAGCCTCAATGGCAGCAGCACCCTTGGCAGTCCCAGTCCCAGCAGTAGTCTGCTGACAGTACCATATGTATTCTGGAAGACAATAGTGAATTTCTCTAGAGCACTCCTCACTTCCTTTTTAACTCTTCACCAGAATTGTCTTTATGTCCATAATTGGACCAACAGACTTTTTCAGGCAAGTCAAGGCCTTTCTGTGAAATACTTAAAAATTCCTCCAGATTTTACCCATTCCCCACTTGTAAACCTACTTCCACACTGAGAATAGAGCGCCCTGCGCCACAATGGATTACAACTAGCTGGGCTGTTCCAGGTTTCCGCACCTACCCAGGCACTCTGCCGGAGAAAGATGAAGCTTCTCTGTAGAGGCTTACCGCCTCAGAAGCCCAAAGGGACCATTCTCCTCTGTCCTGTAGGACGTTAGGGGTCAGAATCAACTTGAAGGGGGTGGGTTATTTTGGGTATCTGTTAGAGCAGCATCCTACTCTTGGGGCCACATTCCACCTTCGTCATCCAGTGCTGCTGTCACAGAAATACCTTAAGTAGGTAGCTTTAACAAGCAAACTTCTTTTCTCGCAATTCAAGAGGCTACAAGTACAAATTCAGGGTGTCAGCTCCAGAGGAAGGCTTCCTTTCTCTGTGGGCTCTTCCCTCAGCGTCTCAATCTTAATGCTCTTCATGTAGTGTGCTAGCTCCCTGCCCACATTCTCTGCTTAGTTGTTGCTTGCTTATTCTCTTTTCAATCTCAAAAGAGATGGATTTAAGGCATACCATATAGTAATAGTGCCTCATTAGCATAACAAAGAAAACTCTGTTCCCAAATGGGATTATAACCACGGGTATCATATAACATATTTTGTAAGAACACTGTCCAATCCACAACAGCCTCTACTTGGGGATTTTTGTACTGCTTAAGGATGCCAAGCACTGTGTTTGGGTTTGCCTCCTACCTACCTACTCTGAGCAGGCTCCTCCTTACCTGCACTGTCATATGCTCTGGGTCACTTTGGTCCCTAGGGGTTATGGGAGCAAGGTTGTATTTGCAACATAAGGTAGCAGCTGGGTGAGGCAGAATCACCACAGTCTCAGGGCTCCTGTCACTCTGTTCCCTGCTTCGAAGGCCACATGTGAGGACTTAATGGGAGCTGTCAGGCCACTGACTGTCAGGCACTGCACAATCGTGCCCAGCCAATTGAGTGGGCCCGGGGGCTGCTTCCACTCTGAAAAGAGGGTATCTTTCTTTCTGGTTGGCACAGGAGCTTCATGTGGGTGAGAGCTGTCACTGTCCTCAGCCAGCTCCACAGTTCTCCCAAGGTCGAGATGAGGACACCTCATCTTGACATCCATAGCCCCCAACATGACAGGTGGGTCTCGCTCAGAGGTTGACCCATGGACTTCCATTCAGTTGATAACTTAAAATGAAACTGATAGGCTGGGTAATTTAATGAAAGACAAATTCAGAGTTGTTATAGTCTCTGAGTGTCAGTTTCCTCAAAACAACGAATACATATCTTTTAGGGTTGTTTAGAGCTCTAAAATTTTTTTAATGGTTGCAAAGCACCTGACTCATCAATTATTTTATTTTCTTCTTTCCCAAAAATGTTTCTGAAATGCATGAATTTTGAATTTGGACTATAGCAAAGTACATGCTGAGGAGAATACATGTTGATCTTTGAAAATAGAACAAAAATTATATTTGGTTATATAGCAGTCTAATCTATCATGCTGTATACAATTTAAAAATAAATTACAGTGTGTTATACTTTTTGGAAAAAACAAAAGCTTTGAAATCAGACAAACTTTAGTTTGACTCCTAACTCTAACCTTGTGGACCTCAGCTTTCTCTTCTGTCAAATGGCTTTCTCAGCTTTTCACTTTTTCCTCATTTTTAAATGAGACAAGGTGTTACAAGAGATAATATTGTAAAACATAGATCAGGCGATGAAGGGTAGCTTTTACTATTTATATGGTATGTTTGGGTTCTTTGTTGTGCTTTGCCACAGATTTTATCTAGTATGTGTGGGGGTGTCGTTATTATCTCCTAGTCTCTGTTAAGAATCCCTGGTTGTGTAGTGGGTGATGTATTGGGCTGCTAACCAGAAGGTCAGCAGTTTGAATTCACCAGCTGCCGCTTGGGAGAAAAATGAGGCGTTTCACTCCAATAGCTACAGCAGTTCTCAGGGGGTAACCCTATTCTGTGAGTCAGAATTGACTTGGTAGGAGTGAGTTTGGTTTCAACCTCTGTTATGCAGATACTTAAAAAAATTTCTTTAATAAATCATTTTATTGGGGGCTCTTACAACTCTTAAAACAATCCAACATCCATTGTCTCAGGCACACTTGTGCAAAGTTGCTGTGTTAGTCCGGGTTGACTAGAGAAACAAATCCAGAGACACTCATGTGTGTAAGAGTTTTATATCAAAGAGTAATTGTATATTAAGAAAACATCACAGTCCAGATCAAGTCCATAACCAATATTAACCCGTATGTCTGATACCAGATAAATTCCTGTTCAGACTCATGCAGCACATGCACTGCTGCCGAATGCAGGAAGATGACAGGCCAGTGGGTAGAAGTCTTCTGGATTCATTGGCAATGGAAGCATCTCAACGCTGGCACAGGTCCCCACATGTCTCCTCCAGCTCTCAACAGCAGGAAAGGCAATGCAGAAAGAGTGTGTATCCCACCTGCAGGGAGGAAGACAGGAGTTCCCAGAATCCTCAGGAGAAGGCCATGCCCACACAGAGGCCTCATTGGCTATGACTTGATTGACAGGCTAGACTCCACCCCTTCGCTCAAATTGACAGGAGATTATGTAACTCCCACAGTTGCCATCATCCTTTTCAAAACATTCTTTCTACTTGAGCCCTTAGCATCAGCGCCTCTCTTTCTCCTCCCTCCCCCACCCTCCTACCATCAGGAATCCTTAATAAATTATTATGTTTCTGTTGGTGGTGGTGGTGGGGTGTTATACGTAGAGCACTGCAATTACCCAGATACTTTCTCCTAAAATCAGACCACCGTGTTAGACTAAAAGTCCCTGGATGGTGAAAACAGTTAAGTGCTCAACTACTGGCTGGTAATCTAAACCTACCCAGAGGTGCTTAGGAAGCGAGGCCTGGTGATTGGCTTCACAAAGGTCGTGGCCTTGAAGACCCTAGGGAGAATGGCTCTGCTTTGCACACAGAGGGTCACCATGAGTCAGCAACTACAACTAAGACAACATGATAGGCACACATTCAGAGAGCAAGACACGCCCCGCTCAGCTTCTGGACCCACAGTAGCAGATTGTTGTTGATGTTAGATGCCCTCAGATGGGATGTGACTCATAGCCATACTATGCACAGCAGAATGAAACAGTGCCTGGCCCTGGGCCAACCTCACAGTCGTGGCTCTGTGTCGCAGCCACTGTGCCAGCCCATCGTGTTGCGGGTCTCCCTTTTCTCCGATGCTGTGGGCCAGGCTGCTGACTGTGTTGCTCTGTACCAGGACTCATCCCTGCTGACTCTGAAACTCACAGGAGCGGTTCTACCCTGTCCTGTAGGGTCGCTGTGAGCCAGCATCCACCCAATGGCAGTGAGGTTGTTTTTTTGGAGCCTTCTTGAAATACTTGAGACAAAATGTTGTCATTCTCCCTTCTAAGGATCATTCTGACTGTACTTCTTCCAAGAGAGATATATTTTTCAGGCAGGCTATAGTGTATTTCATATTCTTTGGCAACGTCAAAATTCGATTCTTCTGTCTAGCTTTCACATGCATATGTGGTCATTGAAAATACAATGGGGAGGGGGGAAAGGGGAGGGAGGGGGGGAAAAAAAAGAGGACCTGATGCAAGGGGCTTAAGTGGAGAGCAAATGCCTTGAGAATGATTGGGGCAGGGAATGTATGGATGTGCTTTATACAATTGATGTATGTATATGTACGGATTGTTGTAAGAGTTGTTGGAGTCCCTAATAAAATGTAAAAGAAAAAAAAAAAAGAAAATACAATGACTGGGGTCGGGTGTGTACCTGTAGTATTTAAAGTGACATCTTTTATTCTTAACACTTTTTTTCCCCTTAAATCATTCTGTTGGGGTCTCATACAACTCTTAATCACAATCCATGCATCCATCAATGTGTCAAGGACATTTGTACATTTGTTGCCATCATCATTTTCAAAACATTTTCTTTCTACTTGAGCCCTTGGTATCAACTTCTCATTTTCCCCCTTCTCTCCCCTCCCCTCCTTCCCTCCCTCCCCCTTGATAATGTATAAATTAGTATTATTTTTTCATGTCTTACACTGACTGATGTCTCCCTTTACCTACTTTTCTGTTGTCCATCCCCCCTGGGAGGGGGTTATATATAGATCATTGTGATCGGTTCCTCCAGTGTCCCCCTACCTTCCCCTTCTGGTATAGCTGTTCTCCATATTGGTCCTGAGGGGTTTATCTGTCCTGGATTCCCTGTGTTTCCATCTCTTATCTGTACCCACATACATCCTCTGGTCTAGCCAGATTTGTAAGGTAGAATTGGGGTCATGATAGTGGGGAAGGGGGAGAAAGCATTAAAGAATTAAAGGAAAGTTGTATGTTGTTTCATCAGCGCTATACTGCACCCTGACTGACAGTCTCTTCCCCCACAATCCTTCTGTAAGGGGATGTCTAGTTACCTACAGATAGGCCTTGGGTTTCCACTCTGCACTCCCCGTCATTCACAATGATATGATTTTTTTTTTGTTCTGGGTCTTTGATGCCTGATACACGATCCTACCGACACCTTGTGATCGCTCAAGCTGGTGTGCTTCTTCTTTGTGGACTTTTTTGCTTTTCAGCTAGATGGCCTCTTGTTTATCTTCAAGCCTTTAAGACCCCAGACACTATATCTTTTGATAGCTGGACACCATCAGCTTTCTTCACAACATTTGCTTATGCCCCCACTTTGTCTTCAGCAATCATATTGGGAAGGTGGGCATCATGAAATGCCAGGTTAATAGAACAAAATGTTCTTGCACTGAAGGAGTACTTGAGTAGAGGCCCAATGTCCATACCTTACTAGTAAACATATAAATGTATGCACATAGATCTATTTCCCCATCATCATATAAAAATATATTTACATAAGTGCATGCCTATATTTAGACCTCTATAAATGCCCTTTGCCTCCTAGTTCTTTCCTCGACTTCCTTTTACTATCCTCTTGTCCCACTATCATGTTCAGCATTCTTCAGGATTTCAGTAATTCCTCTTGGTTACGTTGCTACGTTGCTATTCTTAACATTTTAAAGACTTTTTTTGCAGCAACAGCAGCAGATTTACCCATTGCAACAATTGTTTGATTTTTTGACTTTGTCCATGAGTGTTGATTGTGAATCTAAGTAAAAGGAAATCCTTGGCAATGTCGAGCTTTTCTCTATTTATCATGATGCTATCTATTAGTCCCAATGGGGAAACCGTGTGTGTGTGTGTGTGTGTGTGTGTGTTGAGGTGTAATCCACACTTAAGACTGTAGTCTTTAATATTTATCAGTGAGTGCTTCAAATCTCCTTCACTTTCAGCAAAGTTATGTCATCTATATATCACAGGTTCTTAATGAATCTTCCTCCAATACTGCTATGACATTCTTAATATAATCCAGCTTGGATTATTTGCCGAGCATGTAGACTAGAGAAAAAAAGTTATAGACATTCATATGTGTATAAGAAAGAGCTTTCTATAAAGAATAATTGTATATTAAAAAACATCCCAGCCCAGTCCAGATCAAATCCTTAAGTCCGATATTAGCTCATACGTCTGTTACCAGTCTTTAAATTCCTCTTCAGACTCACGCACCACATGCAATGATATTACATGCAGGAAGATTGCAGGCCAGTGGGCGGAAAGCCTTGTGGATCCAGTGGCGGTGAAAGCATCGTAGCGCTGGTATGGGTCTCCATGCAGCAACTCCAGCTTCAGGGCTCTGACTCCATCAGCGCAGCTCCACATGGCTTGTTAACAGGAATGTGTAGCAGAGAGTGTGTGTCTGACTTCCAGGGAGCTATTGTATCTCCGTAGTATCTCCGTAGTGCCTCCAAATGAGGTCATCAAGCTGTGACCTGATTGACAGGCTAAACTCCTCCCCTTTACTATTAATAGTCTCAAGTTGACACCAGATTATGTAATTACCACAATAAGTATGGTAAAAGGAGACAACCCTGACACACACCATTCCTGATTTTAAACCATGTTCAGTTCAAACAGCTAGTCTGGATTATGTTTAGGTTCCCTGTGAGCAGCCCAGTTAAATGTGCTGGACTTCCTATTCTTCCCATTGTCATCTGTAATTTGCCGTGATCCACACCGTCAATAGAATACACAAGCAAACATCTTTCTGCTATTCTCTGCTTTCAGCTGAGATCCATCTGACATCAGCAATGGTGTCCCTCCTTCTACCCCTCCTTTCCTGAATCCAGATTGAATTTCTGGCAATTTACTGCTGCAAGTGTTTTTGAATTATCTTAAGCAAAATTTTACTTGCTGGTGATATTAATGATATTGTTTGATAATTTTCACATTCTGTTCAGTCACCTTTCTACGGAGTGGGCACAAATATGGATTGATCCCAGTCAATTGTCAAGGTGGCTGTCGTCCAGATTTCTTGGTACAGACTGGTGAATGCTTACAGCACTGCATTAGTTTGTTAAGAAAAAAATCTCAATTGATATTCTGTCAATTCCTGTAGCCTTGCTTGTGGCTAATGCTTTCAGCTTGGACTTCTTTCAGTACCGTTCGTGCAATGGTTGAATGTTGATTAATTGTTTTTGGTTCAGTGACTCTGTGTATCCTTTCATCTTCTTTTGATGCCTCTGGAATCTTTCAATATTTCTTCCAATAGAATCCTTTGATATTACAGTTTGAGGCTTGGATTTTCCCCCCCAGTTCTTTCAAGTCGAGACATGTTGAACATACTTTTTTCCCTTTGGTTTTCTAACTCCTGAGGTTTATATATTTCACTATAATCTTTTACTTTGTCTTCTTGAACTGCCCTTGGAAATCTCGTTTGCTTTATCATTTCTTCCATTCACTGTAATTATCCTATACTCAAGAGACAATTTCAAAGTCCCCTCTGATAGCTCTTTTCCTCTCTTTAGTGGGTTGTTGCTTTCTTCACGGATGGTGTCTTTAGGGAGCTCTGCCAGCATTGGGCTGCTAACAGCAAAGTTGGTGGTCTAAAACCACTAAGGACGAGGAAGAGGAGGCTATTGGCTTCTGTAAGGAAGCATAGCATAGGTGCCTAAACTTATTTAGCTTGCCACCCCTTTTCAGGAAAAAAAAGATAAGACCCAGTACCCCTCCAGCCCCCCGGCAATTAAAAGCATTTACACTATAGCCTATAATCCAAGATAAAGTGTAGGTATCTGTTTTGCAGCACTTCCCTCATTCCAGCACCACCACCCACCTCCTGGGTGCATTATTGCCCACTTTGGGAAACACTGGTCTTGTGATATGTTGGAATTGACTTGATGACACTGGGTTTGGTTTGAATGGTTGCATAACTCAGTACTAAAACCCACTGAATTGTGCAATTAAAGATGGCATATAAATCATATCTCCATAAACCTATTATAAAAAATTAAAGTAGATACTGCTTCTTTTCTTTATTTCTTGTTTTCTGAAAGTTAGCCAGGAGTCAGTTGCTATTCAGTTGGTTCCAACTCGTAACCTTAGTCATTGGGTGTCAAGAGTAAAACTTCTCCCCAGCACTTACCCTGACTGCCTGCTTGGAAGTAGATCAGGAGGGATTTCCTCATATGTGCCTCTGAACTTGAACCTCCAACCTTTGGATTAACAGCCAAAGGTGTTAAACATTCATAGTTCTCAGGGTTTCCAACCCCCCCCTTTTTTTTAAATGGGAAAAAAAAATCCAAAGCCCTATGTGTAAGGTTACTTGGGATCAAGTTTTGTGTGAGGGTCCCTGTTGTCCTGAAAACATCATTGATTGACTAAGATTTATGGGAATGGAAACAGAGAGACAATGAAGATATATATTATAAAGCTTGCTAAGTTAGACCTGGTGGGCTGTGTCTCTCCAAGAAGAGAATTGGTTTTCTTTTTAGTCACAGATTTGTGATCTGTGGTGGTATTAGCTTCATCATTTTTTAGAACATTTTTTTCATGTTTATACTAATTATTATTGGTTCCCCATCTCCTATCAATGCCCCCTGCAATAGCCCTATAGATTTATCTAGCCTGGATTTTCTATAAAGAAAATCATGCAAACTGTCCCCCGCCCCCACCTCCCCGTCCACAAACAGCAATGATAACAAAAACATTTATTCCAAAAGAAAGCAGAAAGTAATAAAAAATTAGAACAAATAAAAATGAATCAAAAGGGAAACAAATGAAAAAATTTTAATCCAACTACATCTTCATCAATTCACTTTCAGATGTATTGAGGGCAAGCCTGTTCATGTCCCCGACCAATGGTCTAAAGCAGTGGTTCTCAACCTGTGAGTCGCGACTCCTTTGGGAGTTGAATGACCCTTTCACAGGGGTCACCTGATTCATCACAGTAGCAAAATGACAGTGATGAAGTAGCAACGAAAATAATTTTATGCCTGGGGGCTCACCACCACATGAGGAACTGTATGAAGGGGTTGTGGTATGAGGAAGGTTGAGAACCACTGGTCTGAAGGAATTCAGTGGTGGCCTG
Organism: Tenrec ecaudatus; assembly: GCF_050624435.1. Lineage (NCBI taxonomy): Eukaryota > Metazoa > Chordata > Mammalia > Afrosoricida > Tenrecidae > Tenrec > Tenrec ecaudatus. The sequence continues at coordinate 88,441,973 of NC_134539.1, read as the reverse complement.
GTCCCCGTGGGGACTCTGCAAATGTATTTTGGGCTTTCACTGTCATTCATAGCCTTCTGCAAACCAAGTGCTCAGAATTTAAGCTCTGATACAACCCCTTAGGTATTAGCTTCTGTCGTGGAGTCCACTGCTGCTGGACACCAAATCCAAGTTCTTCAACATGTAAGTGTGTTTTAAAGAACTAACACCTCGCTCCATTTCTCTGCCGTCTGAGTACAGTTGTATTGTGTATTTACAATGTCTTCTCAAAAGACTTTCAGGATCAAAAGATTCATGGCCAAGAAACAAAAGCAGAATTGCCCCATTACCCAATGGATTCATGTGAAAAGTGGTAGTAAGCTCAGGTTCAAGTCCATGAGACGACATTGGAGAAGAATCAAGCTGGATCTGTTAGGGACCGTACGTGTGATGACAGGGCAGTGCCGACCAGCATTCTGTCCTACTGAGGTTAAGACTTTGCTGCTGGATCAATTGAACTTGTATTGACAAACATCCGGCTTCGTCCTTGGTTTTTATGCTTCCACATTAGGAGGTTAGCAATTAATAAATATGTGAGGCTTTGGGTTTTGAGGGAAAAAAAAGAAGAAAGAGCTTCTAGTTAGTTTGACATTGTTTTCAATCTAGTGCCAGGAAGTTTCGGAGCCATATATTAAAGTCAAAAGTATTGCTGTCAGGGTTCCAATTTAAACATACATGAGATCATTCCAGACAAATCTTATAAACCTGTCTCTGTGAACAGCATGGCTGCAAACACGTTCTCTCTGTAACGTGCTTACGCTAGTCTTGTCGGGTTGCCTTCCAAAAGAGGTCCAGGCAAACAGTGGCTTCCAAGGGGATATCCTGGGCCAGTTAAAGTCCAGGCAGAGAGGTCAGCTCAGGTTGTTGTTTGTTTGTTTTTTGGGGGAGGGGGATTGCAAAAGGGTAATCTTGATAGATTTTCTTGACAGACCCAGGATGGTCACGGGGGCTTATGAAGTTTTAAGGAAATGACAAACTGCGTTGGTGAGGAATAAGGGCAGGAAAGTTGTGCTGGGGACTTTTGTCATGGCAATGTATTGGGAATCCTGACCCCCTTTACACTGCAGCCCGGATCTAGCCCCTTCACACTTCTTTTTGTTTCCAAACGCAGAGAGCATTTCAGAGAACCATAATTTGAATCCCTTGAGCATGGCAAAATTGTCCTTTGATGCACTGTAAATTGGAGAGTCAGAATTCTCTGGGGGAAAGACTAGAGAGAGAAAAAAACTTCCCTCAGAAGCATGTAGTCCTAGATGGAGCTTTATCAAGAAACAGTAGCTTCACACTTTGATAGTTTTGTTTTAAAAAGATTTCACTTTCGCCAATACTTTCTGACTTAGCACATCATAATTTTAAAGTACCGTATATACTTGTGTATAAGCCGAGTTTTTCAGCACATTTTTGTTTCATCATTTTATTGGGGCTCATACAACTCTTATCACAATCCACACATACTTCAATTATGTAACGCACACTTATACTTTCTTTGCCCTCATCATTCTCAAAACATTCGCTTTCCGCTTGGGCTCCTGGAATCAGCTTCTCATTTTTCTTTTTTTTTCCCTCCCTCCCAGCTCCACCCTCCCTCATGAACCCTTGATAATTTATAAATTATTATTTTATCATATCTTACACTGCCCGACATCTCCCTTCACCCACTTTTCTGCTGCTGTCCATCCCTCAGAGAGGAGGTTATATGTAGATCCTTGTAATCGATTCCCCCTTTCTACCCCATCTTCCCTCCTTACTCCCTATAGTGTCTCTCTCACCACTGGCCCTGAGGGATTCATCTGTCCTGGATTCCCTGTGTTTCCAGTTCCTATCTGCACCACTGTGCATCCTCTGGTCTAACCAGGTTTGTAAGGTAGAATTGGGATCATAATAGTGGGGGTGGAGGGGGAAGAAACATTTAAGAACTAGAGGAAAGTTGTGAGTTTCATCAATACTACACTACCCTGAGTGACTCATCTCCTCCCCACTACCCCTATGCAAGGGATGTGCATTTGTCTACAGATGGGCATTGGGTCCCCATCATGCACTCCTCCTCATTCATGATGATATGATTTTTTTTCTTTGGTGCTTGATACCTGGTCCCTTTTACCCTTCATGATCACACATGTTGGTGTGCTTCTTCCATGTGAGCTTTGTTACTTCTGGGCTAGATGGTCACTTGTTTACCTTCAAGCCTTTAAGACTCCAGACGCTATATCTCTCGATAGCCGGGCACCATCAGCCTTCTTCTCCACACTTACTTGTGCACACTTTTGTCTTCAGCGTTTATATGGGGAAGGTGAGCACACAATGATGGTTTTTGCTCTTTGGTGTCTGCTACTTGATCCCTTCAACACCTCGTGGTCACACAGGCTGGTGTGCATCTTCCCTGTGGGCTTTGTTGCTTCCGAGCTTGATGGCCGCTTGCTTACCTTCGAGCATTTAAGACCCCAGATGCTATATCTTTTGCTACCCGGGCACCATCAGCTTTCTTCACCACATTTGCCTATGCACATATTTGTCAGGAAGGTAGATATCATGGCATGACTTTAGTTGAGCAAAGTGTTCTTGTATTGAGGGAGTGTGTGAGTGGAGGCCCAATGTCCATCTGCTACCTTACTACTGAACCTATAAATATATGCACATAGACCTATTTCCCCCATAATCATAAATATATTTACATATGTACATGCCTGTATTTAGGCCTCTATGTATGCCTTTTGCCCCCTACTTCTTTCCTCTATTTCCTTATGCTTTCCTCTTGTCCCACTACCATGTTCAGCCTTCATGTGGGTTTCAGTAATTCCTCTCAGTTACATTGACCTTGGTCACTCCTTACCAGTCCTCCCATCTCCTCCCTGCCACTTCAGCACATTTCTAATGCAGTTTTTGTGATAAAATTAGATGCCTTGGCTAGATTTCGGGTCGGCTTATACGCAAGTATATATGGTATGTGAAATCATCCAGGAACAGTGTGTGTGCATGATTGTGTTTGCATGCATGTACATGCATACATGTGTATGTCTTTCGAAACTTTGCTGCAAATTTCATTTGCAACTCAACCTTTTCTATCCAATTATTCATTGTGCCGACGCTATTTCTGTTTCTCCGCTAATGGCCACATAAAAATCGTCTTTCTGTAGGAAAGCGAAAGCCTCTGCCTTACCTTTTACACATTTCTGGTTTGAATCTACCCTTTGGTATTTGAAAAGGTCAGAGGAGCTATTTTGGTGCCCACTGCTTGATTAATGGGAATCGTATGTCTCCACTGGCAGCCGCTGCCGAAGGATTAATGTGGCCGTGGCCGTGGCGGCGGTGGCGGCGGTGGCAGCATCTGCTGTCATGTCAGCCGCGTAGTGTTGGGAATTGCTGGAGCAGCAGGCCTATGAAAAATGCAGGAGGAGGGACGCTCCACTAGCATGGGCCCCCGACGCATTGTTCTACGTTTGCAATCATGCAGACATCTCGGGCGCATTTGTTCTCCTCACGCAGCCTTGTCGCTGAGAATTTAATATGGAGCGCACAAGTGCAGCTTTCCCCGGGGGCCGGGGCTGTGTGCGTGGTCCTCCTGCGACCCGCCAGAAGGCTTCCTGAGCTCTCTGCTGGTCGGCATGTTTGTGTTTAGCTTTTCACCCCGGTCTTGTCAGAGCCGTTCGTTTTATTCTAACTCAAATAAAAAATCCTTGCGTTGGCTCTTAGCTTTTCATCGGAGGAGCAGGTGCCTGGTGCATTAGGGAGAATGAATTTGAATATGGGAATCTCTTTCGCCACTCGAAAGCAGATGGTCTGCTTTAATTCATCTTGTGACCTTTCTTTGCTTCTAAGACAACAAATCTCTGATGCCACGGATCATAAATATTCTTTAGGTCTGCAGCCGTGGAAGGAAGGGAGAGCCAAGCTGTCAGTATCATCTCCCATTTGTGTGGAAGGAAGTGGTAGCAGCATTTTTCAGCACGAAATTAGCCTCCTGAAGCCTGGGGAGGCTGTTCTTGTGCTTGGCAGACACGTGAAGGGCGGGCACAGCAAAGAGGCTCTTCAGCCAAGGTCGGGGAGGGGGCAGGTGGGCCCTGGTTCTGCCGTGCTCACCTATTTGGGAGCAGCCGCTGTGTGCCAAGCACAGTGATGCAGCACAGCCCCTGCCTTCCCTGGGGCCGTGTTTTTTGTGTGTGTGATTGATAGTGATGGTCACATTGTATGGACCACCGCTGCGTGCTGGGCCTGGGATGGAGGGAGAGGTCTAGAGTCCACCTTCCTATTCCAAGTGTACCATGGGTCGTGTAATAGAGGATGTGCGCTGTATCCAGAGCAAGGCCACCTTTAAGCTGGCTCTCCTATGGAAGTGTGTCAAAGGGTGCATCTGAGAAAAGGGGGCCACTCAGAGAGAAAAGAAACAACAATCAAACTCAGTGCCATCGACTTAATTCAGATCCACAGTGGCCCTATAAGATAGGCTAGAGTGGGTTGCTGAGACTGTACCTGTTTATAGGAACAGAGAGCCTCATTTTCCTTCCATGGAGCAGCTAGTGGTTTCGAACTGCTGACCTTTTGAGTCAGCAGCCCAGGAAGCCACTCTGCTCCTTATGCAGAGCAAGGGTTTGGGGGACATGTGAAGTAGTTCAGAAACCCGAGCCCTTGGGCTCCAGGTGTTCCTGTGGGGATGAGAGCAGAGGGGAGTGGGGGTTGGTTCCCAACAGCTGCCCTGAGGGTCAGGTGCAGGAGAATATTTTATCTGGGTGTACATGGGAGCTCTGGAAGGTTCTTACTTAGCAAGGGGAAGATGGGATCAGATACCTGTTGGAGATATTGGGGGATAGGAAGAGACTGGAGGAAGGAAAGCCAATGAGGAGCAGCAGAGAGACAGGGGAGCAGCCCAGGCTGTGGGCCTGTGGTGGCCCCACTCTCCCCTGTCCATACATTTTGCATTCCTGTGCCATCCTCATTCACCTCCTTCTCTTTCCAATCCTTTGTTCTCCTGGTGAAGAGACAGTCTTCGCAGGCTACCTCTGCCTCCTTTCCAGCCCTGCCTGGCTTCTCCCGAGGGCCCTGTAGCAGGATGTCTGTGTCCATTTGACGCTGAATGCACTCTCTTACTTTCTAACTCCTCGCCTAGGATTCCCAGTCGCCCTGGGCTCCTAGGTAATGCTAATGCCCTTAGTGAGGGCTGGGTCCAGATAAGCAGGGGGAGGAAAGGGTAGGGTTGCTTCAAAGCATCTATTCCAGTGGATTGCAGGAGTCTCGGGCTCAGGGAGCAGAACCCACCTCAGATTGAGGCCCATTTCGCTCCACCTCACCTTTTCTTGGAGAGAAGAGAGGGTTTGTCTGTGGGAGAGTTTCAAACATGAACAAGAGTACAGAGACCAGTATCACGAATCCCTATGAACCCTTCACTTAGCTTCAACCATTTTGCTTGAGGCTAATTTTGTTTCCTCTTATTTCTTCCCCCATCTCCTCCCTCCCCCCTGCAGACTGCATTCTTCATATAATTCTATACACAATTACTTAAGTCTGTGTTTCTGATAGAGCAAGGTCTTGTGTTGGTTTGTTTAAACATACCTAGACAAGCCCAAAGGAACTCTGGTGGCATAGTGTTTATGCGTTGGGCTGCAGCAGTTCGAAATCACCCGCCCCCACTCTGTGGAGAGAGGGCAGACTTTCTACTCTTGTGAAGAGTTACTGTCTTGAAACCCACAGCAGCAGTCTCACCCTGCCCTATCTGGTGGCTACAAGTAAGAATCAGCTCAATGGTTGTGAGTTTGAGTTTGGAGCTACCCAAAGAGTCTTAATCTGAGTGTCCCAGTCTTCTCATCTGTAAAGTGGGATGCTAAATATCTGCATCTCTGCTAATAGGAAAGCATGCAAGAGCCTTCATGAAGTCATCACAGCTGCCTTTCCTCACCGCCTGCGATGCATGGGGCACAGCCATGGCATGGATATGATCTTTGGGACAGACACACTCAGGCGCTGTGCTCAGCCCAACACTTACAGCTGTGTGTCTTTGGGGTAAACTTGTGGTCTGAGCATCAGTTTGCTCACCCCTTAAAGATGGAGAAAAGATGAGCTCTCATGTAGAACTGCTTAACGGTCTAAAAGTTTCAGTAATAGAATATGTATCACTGCATAACAGGCCCTTAATACAGGGGTGAGGAACCCCCAGCCCTCTGGCTATATGAGACCCAGAAAATCATCAATACCAGCTGACCTTACATGTCTTGCCAAAGAGAACCAGTGCCAGCCATCACATTAATTACATGAATTTATTAAATATTTGACCCACAAATGATGTTATACATTTCCAAATGGCCCTTGATAGGAAGAAGGTCCCCACCCCTGCCCTAATACATAGCAGCTATTATATAACCTTCCTCCCCCAAACCCCGTGCCACTGAGTCAGTTCCAATTCATCGCAACCCAATATAGAGTTTCCAAGATTATAAATCTTTATTGGAGCAGACACCCTCATCTTTCTCCTGTAGAGTGGCTGGTGGGCCTGAACCGCCAATTTAGCAGCATGATGGCTATCTCCCATCACTGCCATAGCTCTTTAGCTATTGTACGGGTCCTTGTGGATAGGTAGTGTATCTCCTACAGCAGGCTTACAAAATGTATGGTTACTGTCCACATTTTATATAGGAAGTTTTGGAGGCATAAACCCAAGGTTCAGGAACTTGCCTGAGGTCTTAGAGCTAATGAACCTGCAGAGCCAGGAGTTTGAGGCAGCGACAGGCTGACCTGCAGTCTTGGCCTTTATTCTTGCTGTTACTTCTAAATGCCGTGGGGTGGGTTTGAGACGGAGCACTGGTTTGAGTCAGGCAGGCATAGGTCACCTGGGCTGACACAGTAAGCCAGTGTGTCTTTTGGAGGCTGCTGAGCTAGCTGGTGGGGTTTCATCTGACCCTTTGCTGTGTCTCTTCTCTTCTCCCTGCTTTTCCTGAGGAGAAATCGCTAGTGTTCATCAGCATCTGGAGCACCAGGTAAGGAAGGGAGCAGGATGCAGAGAGAATTCAAAGAAAGTTCTCCTCATAGGTTCACAAGCGGCTGGAGTTGAAAGGAAAACGAGGTTCCTAGGTCATCTTCGGGTCTATGTTGTCAGTCAGCCTGGTTAACATTGAGGAGCAGGCAGGGCTTGCTTATTCAACTGTGTAATGGCCCTGAGAAGGACATGTAAAGACCCTGAGGTAGAGCCAGAAATCAAGTGCGGGTCTGATTGGTGCATTCTACACCAGCTCAGGCAGCCCGCTTTGTATGCTGCCCTGGATGGAAGTTGCTGGCTCGGAGCCCCTGTGCTGAACGATCTGATCTCATTCTAGCACCACAAGAGTAATGCTCTGCCCTCTGCCTGGCTTCCCCAGACATGTCTGGATGCTCTCTCTTAGCCAGCTCTTCAGACAAGGAAGCCAGGCGCAGGTGTGAGCATGCGTTCTCCATGGCCATCCAAGCGCAGAGAGGATGGCTGGCATCTCTAGACCAGGCCTGACTCTGTTGTTGGTGAGTGCCGCCGAGTCAGCTCCTACTCCTGGCAGCCCAGCGTTCAGCAGAATGACCATCCTCACGATTGTTCTTACCCATTACTGCCATCTTGTCGAGGGGCTTGCCCTTTTGCACGGACCCTCCATTTTACCTAACATAAGGTCCTTCTCCAGGGACTGGTCTCTCCCGATCACATGTCCAAAGTCCGGGAGATGAAGTCTTGCCACCCTTGTCTCCAAGGAACATTCTGGTTGTACTTCTTCTGGGCACTGACTTGGAATACAGGTGTGTTGCCCGCACACACCTAGTGTGTGAAGAACACAATTACTTGAGTTAGAATAGGGGGCTAGAACTACACCCCCACCCCCCCCACCCCCAGTATCGTCAGCTGGTGGGAGAGGTGGCAGTCACCAAAACTTAGAAAGCTTAACCTCTGAGTTGACCTTTGTCTGCCTGTTCCCTGGATACACTGTCTCCTGAGTCATTTGTGTTCTGGTGTGTCAGCTCTGGAATGGTGCCATTTCCCCCTCAATCCAACCTGGGACAGATTTTAGCAGAAGATGGGATACTCCAGTGCTATCTTGCTTAACGAAGCATGATTTTCAAACCCTATGGCAAAGCCTTCTTTCTGGATAGGAGTGTAAAGCTGTCACATCTTTGCTGGGATGGCAGCCTGGCTTTCAGGGCCCAGCCAAGAAAACAATTTATGAGACTGACCCACACTTAACCAGCTAACGCTTTGGGCTAAAATCCAGAATTCGTATTAGGGAAATCAGAGTTCAGATTGTTCCCTCTGCATACTGTGGCTATTTATTTGAATCCGTGAGGTCACCCCCGATGGCAGCCACGGAGACCAGTCTTTAACTGGCACTTGCATGTGCCCTGTACTTTATTTGAATGGCATTTCTGAGGGTCTGAGCGTGCTCTTCAGGAGATCTTTCAGATTTTCCCATTTCTACTCGTGGTTCAAGTGAGAGCTCATTTCTTGCCTCCGTGCCTGCCTTCTCGGTGCACTCGGCTCACAGCGGTCTCTCATAACCGAGGCACGCCCATAGGAGCTGGTTTTAAAAGTCAAACCTTACTGGTCACCTGGCTTTTTGAACAAGGTACCTTACTTTTCCGAGCTGGGGTCTTCTCGTTGATCAAATGGGTCTAGCCGTGTTTATTCCACGGGGTTATGTAAAGACTGCTGTTTATTGAATGCACTTGCTTCGTGTTGGTACTGTGCTAAGTGTATAAAAAACCAAATCCAGAAAAAATAAAAAAGCAAACCCAGTTGCCGTCACCTCAACTCAGACTGCTGGCGATCCCATGTGGGTGAGAGTAGAACTGCGCAGGCGCTGCAGGGTTTTCAGTGGGTGACCTTTCGAAAGGAGATCCTCGGGCCTTTCTTCTGAGGCACCGTTGTGTGGACTGGCACTTGCAAGCTTGTGTTGAGCAGCCAAGCGCAGTAACCTTTTGCCTCACCCAGACATTCCCATTCTGGGTATGAGCTCAGTTATTCTTAATAGCAACCAGAAGGAGAGGACTTGCTAGCATCCATTTTAGAGAGGAATCAGAGGTGCAGAAATTACCCATCTAATAAATAAAGTGCCTGCTGCCAAACCATAACCAATAGCACTACCGAACCATAACCACTGCTATGGAGTCAGTTCTAACTCACAGAGACCCGACAGGACGGGGTAGAACTGCTCTGTAGGGTTTCTGAGACTGTAATCTTTGTACACCCAGACAGCCACTACTCCTTCCTGTCACAGAGTGCCTGGTGGGTTAGAACAGCTGACCTTGCAGTCATCAGGCCAATGCTTAGCCGACATGCTATCAAGGCTTCTTATAGTGCATCCTAGGCACTCAATACATGTTTATTGTATTTGGATATCCCTCTCATCTAAACTGTTATATTTGTAATATGCCCTATAGTTTTTACTTTAACTTTTTCTGGGAGTATTGAATGTATTCACCTTATCTTCCAATGTAAATTAATTTTTTTAACTTTGTTATATGGGAAATTTTAAGCATAAGCAAAAATACAGAGAATAGTATATTGAATGTCCCCTTGCCTTCTACACAAATACAACTTCAATAATGCTCAGCATGGTCTATTATGTTTCCTCCATATACCCACCTGCTCCCCTCCCTGCCCACATTATTTGAAGTGAATCCTAAGCATCGTATTATTTTAGTATGCATGTTGAAAAGAAAATGACCCTTTAAAATAATAGTAATACCCCTTAGTACTTCGAACAATTGATTATAATTCTCTGGCATCTCATATCCAGTCAGTGTTCAAATTTCTGTTGGTCTGGTATGTCGTGTCTATATTTTGTGCTTGTTTGTTTGAATAAGAGCTAATAAAGCTCAACATTACAACTAGTTGATATATCTCGTAAGCCTAAGGAGGCCTTTCATAGTCCTTGTATTTTGTTCATTGAAGAAACCAGGCCATTTGTCCTGTAGTGTCTCCCATAGTCTGGATTTTGTGATTGTGTCTCTAGTATTGCTTCACATACTCTCTGCCCTCTGTCGATCATGTGCACTGGAAGTTGGAGCTTAAATGCTGGATGAAAATCAGGTTTACTTTTCACATGACTGCACCAGAGGTGATGCTGCATTTTTCTATTGGGAGACTCACTGCCTGATTGTCTTTCCTTTTGTGATGTTAGGAGCTGCTGCTGATCAATGCCAAACCCCAAAACCAAGCCCACTGCTGTCAGTCCATTCTGTCGCATAGCAGCCTTATAGGACAGAGTAGAGCTACCCCTACAGGATTTCTAACCCTGTGCGTCTTTCTCCTGTGGCGTGGGTAGAGGGTTTTGAGCCTTTTGATGAACTGCTGGGCTCTTAACCACAGAGCCAATGGACCTCCATGATCAGTAACAAAGAAACAAACAACAACTCACTGTCACTGGATAGCTTCTGACTCATCGCAACCCTATAAGACAGGGTAGGACTGCTCCTTGGGTCTCCGAGGCTGCCACTCTTTACAGGAGTGAAAGGTCTCACATTTCTTTGGAGCAGCTGGTGGGTTTGAACTGCTGACTTGTAGTTAGTAGCCCGATGTATAACTCATTGCACCACCAGAATCCATTATTTCTTTAGGAGCTGAGAAACAGTTGGTTTCCAAACTTGATTGATTGTTTCCAAACTTGAGGATCTGCTCTCACAGGGCATGCGAACTAGGCACATAGGTATCCGTAAGTATTCCCACTGCCAAACCTACTACCATCAAATCAGAAGTAGAACTGCTCCCTAGGGCTTTTGAGAATGCCAGTCTTACAGTGATTGGTAGATTTGAACGTTAGCAACCCAACACTTAGCCCACTGCACCACCAGCTGCCTTTTGGTAATTATTAGTGCTAATGAGTGAGTAGTTGGCACTCATGCTTCCTCACTGAGAAGCCCTCCCTGAGAAGAGGACTTTAACTGACCCTTTGACTAGGGGCCTCCACCATGGACACAGTGCCCTTCCCATGTCTTCCTCTAGTCCTTGGCCACTCAGACACACACGATGCAATTGAGAGTGTTTGGGCTCAATGGAAGTGCACCTATGGGAGAGTCAGACAGTCTACATTCTGACAGCCAGTTGTTCGTGCAGCAGGTGGCCCTGAGGCCACTGGACTTGGGCCTCAGCCTCATGGGCTCCTCCAGATGGACATTCAGGCTCCTTCCAGTTTAAACAACTAGCTGCCAGCTCTTTGCCTGCTCTTCATCTCAGAGCAGGATGGATGGAGTCATCATACCTGAAAGGTCTGGTCTCCCTGCAAACTTAAAAAAAAAAAAGAGGTTTAGCACAGATGGAAAACAGAATTGGTGAAAACTAATCATTGAGAAGCAGTGTGCATATCACAGCTCTTAATGCTGTCATTTTTTCTATTTTATTTACTTTTATCATTTTACTGTGGGCTCATACAACTCTTATCACAATCCATCCATCCATCCGTTGTGTCAAGCACATTTGTAGGACTGTCCTTCTTATCGCATTACTAGCAGCTCTTCTATTACTTACTGGTAGAGAACTTGGGTCCAGAAGTCAGAGTCAGACCGACTGGATTCTTGTCCAGGTCCTACTGCTAGCTGTGATTGTAACTCCCGGCACAAGCACTTACTTTCCCTGAACCCCACCTTCCTGGTGTGCACATAGAATGATATCATAGCAACACACGAGGACAGGATGAGGACGGAGAAGGAGGCAAAGCCCATAGGCGAATGTAATAAGCCAGTAGATGTCGGATGCTGTTTTATGATTGTGCGTTCACAGCAATGGCCTCTCCAAGTATATGTGTATCAGGTAACAAATGGAATCTAGAGAGATTGGCAAGCCTTGTGGCCGCCTTAAGTCACACTGGCTCCTTCCAGAGTGTCCCTTCACTCCTCTCTCTCTGGCAGCTCCTCGCTAATGCCCGTCGTGACAGCCATGTATTGTGTGGGAGCTCAGTTGCGGGATTGTTGTCAGTCTGTGTCTCAACGAAGAAAGCCGTTTCCGGCTGCTCCTGGGAATCAAAAGGCCCCCAGGGTGTCAGGTGGAAGAAGGCCTCCGGGTTGCCGAGGGCAAGGTCTCAGGCACAGAAACCATCCTTCTAGGGTCCCCTGCCAAGTGGTTGCCAGCCCAGATTTGAATGCCTCCAGTGATGGGAAACTCATCCCGCAGAAGGCTCAACACAAAGGCCTTTCTCCGTTTTAATTGGAACGTGCCTTCCTCTCCTTTCCCCTCGCTGCTCCTGGATGTTCTTTCCATTGCACCACACTGCTGAGGGAGCTGTGGATTGGGGCTGAGGGTGCTCCACAGAGGGGACCTCTGCAGAGGATGTCCTGGAGAGAGCTCCCCAGGTCAGCTGTGCTGCACAGACGAAGGTGAGAAAAGCCTTTGTGTGGATATCAGCAGAGCCCTTCCCGTGCTGGCAGGAAGGAGTGTGTTTCTCTGTTGGGCAGTGTCAGGTGCAGGCAGTTGGTGAGACAGCTGGGAGCCCGTGTGGGAACTGCCTTGACGCTTCAGAGGGGTTGGGAGCCTGGTGTGGGTGTCAGCCTTCCCACCTGGCCCTCCACCGTGCAGCTCTCTGGGATGTCCTTGCGATGCTCCCGTGTGAGTGATGTTCACCCTTGCATTATTTAGTACCATTTATCCTTGCGCTGTCTTGTTCCTACAGACTGCAGGAAGAGAGACTAGAATGTGGGCCATGCGTCAGAGCTGAGCAGGCTGTCAGCCCCAGGACGCTGCTAGGGAACTGAGCACCGTGATAACAGCAGGGGATGCAGTGCCTGTGTGACATGGGTCCTCAATCACCAAGGAAGGCCCTTCCCCAGTGGTGACGCTGGAAAGCAGGCAGAAGCTTTGTGTCATATGGTGTATAGATCTGAGGTCTTCCCTCCTGGTTCTGTGGTCTCCGTGACTGCCTCTTCTCTGCCACTGCTTCTTACCCTGTCTGGCATCTACAGCTCTCTCCACGCACGGATCTCTGCCTCTTCTTCCTTTGATTTTGGTCGCTCATCAGGGACGGCTTTTGACATGCACTCTCCTTTTTCTTATTGGTTCGTTCCTACCAGGGGTTGAAGTCAAATTACTAGCATTCCTTGAATGGGATCATAGTAGAAGGTTTGTTTCAAGACCAGAGGGATAGACTAGTTAGGCTTCCTCTGGCAGAAGGAGGCGTAATGCTGATTGGACTGCTGCTTTGGGGTGGCCTCACAACTCTGGGAGGTGCGTGCCCCTGGAGAGATGAAAACGTGCTTTCCTTTCCCCTTTGGGCCTATGGGGCCAGGTGACCTCAACTCTGTGTCCCTGTCCCTCCCTGCCCCTCCCCGCCCCTCTCCCCGGTATCTGCTGTAGGTGCTGAGGGATAGGACGTCCTGAATGGAAGGGTCCTGGGAGGTCAGAGCTGCAGGGGTGGGAGAAGCTGGTTCACTCTAACCCCAGGGCCCCGAGTGAGGCAGAAGAATTACAGAGGGAGGCTTGTGGGTCTTCCCCGTGAAGGTTTGAAAATCTGAAAGAAATGTAGGTTAGTGATCCCACTACCCAGAGGTAAACAGTCAACATTTTGTCGTATTTCCTTTCTGTGATAGTCGTCATTTTTGGAAACAGATTATGCTGTAGATAACAATTTGTGTTTTGTCTTTTCACTTGACGTGTGGTAAGTGTAATGAGATCTTCATTCCAGAAAGCCCCCTCTGGATTCTGGGTGTGTGTGTGGGGGCGGGGGGGGGTGGTGGGCTAGATTGCAGAAGGTAGGAGGGGTCGAGCTGTTGTGTAAGTGGGACTCTACTGTCAGTGAATCACTCCTCAGATCTGCTGCATTGATAGGCGAAAGTGCCTTTCACTGCAACTTCCATTTCTTTGATTACTGCGGAACCGACTGCTATCGAGCCAATTCTGACTCATAACAACCCTATAGGACAGAGGAGCGTCTTCACAGCTACAGATTTCCATATTTCCCCCTGTGGTCCGCTGCTGACTTCACTTAGCAGCCAAGCAGGTAACCGCGGCACTCCCAGGACTCCTTTATTACTGCGGAGGTCAAGTATTTTTGTAGTCAGTTACCAATTACATTACGTTATTTGTGACTTGACTCCCTAGCCCACTGCCAGTGAGTTGATTCCAACTCAAAATGACCCGATAGGACAGAGCAGAACTGTTCTTTTGGGCTTCCTTTCTGGGAGCAGAAAAACTCACCTTTCTCTCGAGGAGCAGCTAGCTGGTGGGTTTGAACTGCTGACTTAGTGGTTAGCAACCCAACTTGTAACCCACTGCTACACTGGGGCTCCTTAATTGACTCCTTAATGTCCTTCTAAATCAGTGGTTCTCAACCTTTCATACAGTTCCTCATGTGGTGGTGACCCCCAACCATAAAATTATTTTAGTTGCTACTTCATCACTGTCATTTTGCTACTGTTATGAATTGGGAGACCCCTATGAAAAGGTCGTTAGACCCCCAAAGGGGTCGCGGCCCACAGGTTGAGAACCACTGTTCTAAATAAAGGTCTCGGGAACATTATAGCACCACTGCTACAACACCATTGTTTGTCTACTTTGGAGGGCCTTTAGAGAGAGTTTGTTCTGACTCATATTTCATCTTGGCATTGGAGCCTATGGAGACCCAGAGAGTGGAGGGGACTTGTCCGAGGGCCTGCTCTAGGATAAGGGCCATCTTCTGCAGCACAGTCCTCCATGCTGCCTTCCAGGGCCAACGGAATGACCGGGCCTTTGGGAAGGGCAACCCAGCCAGTTCTGGGTCTGCGACCTGAGAGTGAAATTGAGAGGTAGACAGTGAGAGTGGTCAGAGAAGGTCACTTTCCTGCGAGTCAGATGTGAAGGACACACAGGATGGGACCAACTCTGTTAGTCAGGAGTCTTCGCAGCTGGGGCCACCTTTGGTTTAGGAGGAGATCAGAAGTATTTGCTAGAGTGGAAAGGCTGAGTACAGAATAAAGCCTTAGGTATGAAGTTACCTCCCCAGACCCAATTCTGGATTCAGCTGCCCCTTCCCTACCAAAGTTGGCAGCAGCTGATTTGTAGATCTCATCTATTAATGTATTTATTAGCTTGCTTGTTTTATAACCATGGAGGCTTCTTGAAGAAACTGCGGGCAGGGGTTTTGCTGAGAATGGACACTGATTGGAACACATTTTCTTAATACCTGGCTGCTTGCCTTGCTGTGGGGTCTTGTGTTGTTTTGCTGTCTCCCAGAGGGGGGCCAGCTTTGTATGCATGGTGCATGCGCCCTGAGTTCCACCCTTAATTGTGTGCCTGGTTGAGTGCAGTAGGACAGGGACTGCATAATGAGCCTGCTTCTCTGCAGCTTCCATATTAGAAAATCACAGGGACCTTGAGTTCCTTCCTGCATTAAATCCGACTGGCTGTAGATGTTCAGAACCCTACCATTGTAGCCAGCGGCCTCGCCATGCTGTCCTCCGTACAGACTCAGGCTCGTGCTTTGGCCGAAGTCCTTATTTGCCTTTTAATTTTACACAAAGACCAGATGAGAGCAGACATAAGCTGGATGAGCTGACCTTCCCGAGCCCTTCCGAAACTTACTCTGTGGTTCCTGGTGACGATACAGATGGCCAATTTTTTTAAGAAGCAAATTTACAACTAGTTACAAAGAAATGCTTATTGTTTATAGAAAGTTTTGGGAAAAATCTTGAAAAGCAGAATGTGTTGTTAAAAAATGCAGATACATGAAATGAAAAAAAAAACTTTTTAATTAAAAAAATTACAGATACATGATTATCTCAAAAACTTAGTCCGGCTTGTCTGGTATGGGCCCAGGTATTTGTGAGGGTTTTAATTATTCCTCATTTTTAATTACACAATATGTAAATATATTTCCCCCTTGTAAAATATTAAAACATTACCTTATCAGTTATGATTGCATTCAGCTGCAAGCAATTAAAACATTAACAGTCACTTGAGCAGCTGGGGGAGGGGATATTTTTCTCATGGAACAAGAAGAAATATAAAAGCAGGCAGCACAGGTTTGGAGCAGCCGCTTCTGTCTTCTTGCCTGGCCATCACCGGCCATCACGTGGCTCCCATTCTGAGAAAACTGCCAGGCTGCTCTACCTGGCGAGTCTGCAAAACAGGCAGGAGGAAGGCGCCAGCACCGGAGGACTTTGCCACTTTGTTTATGAACGAGCACTCTCCTTTTATGCTGCACACAACTACTAGCTGAAAGGTCGGCTCCTCAGAGGACTGGCCTGCCGATCTGCCTCCAGAAAGGGCACAGCCCGGAAAACCCTATGGAGCAGGTCCACTCTGCACGCATGGAGGCAGTAAGAGTCGGAATCCACCTGAGAGCATCTCACACACTAGCTCTCTCTAGGAGCTTCTGTGCACAATACACTCATCTATCTTTAAGAGAGCGCTTTATATCAAAGAGTAATTGCATATCAAGAAAACATCCCAGCCCTGTCCAGATCAAGTCCATAAGTCTGGTATTAGTTCATACATCTCTCCTCAGACTCACACAGCCACATGCAATGACGCAGAATGCAGGAAGATCACAGATTGGTGAAAAGTCTTGTGGATCCACTGGCAGCGGAAGCATCACAGGGCTGGCTCAGGTCTCCTCTGCATGGCTTGCTTAGGTCTTCAGCCTGGCTCCACATGGCTTGTCAACAGACAAGTGAAGCAGAAAGTTCCCAGAATCCTTATGAGAAGACCACGCCCACAAGGAGGCATCATCAGCCTTTGACCTGATTGACAGGCTAGACTCTACCTCCACACTGATTTATCAAGGTGACTTGAAATTATGTAACTACCACACACTGGGAAATACACAAGAAAGTGTGTAACTCACTTTATTGCCGTGTTTGCTTTAGTAGCACTGTTTAGAACTGAACCCCAACTATCTCCAAGGTCTACCTACACATATATCCTAGGAAATGAAGCAATATTTGGTTTCTGGGATGCTTGTTAAAAAAAGATTCATAGGTTCATGTTCTTGTCTTCTATTTCTGAAACAAAAATTTTTTGAAATTAGCTTTCTCCCATACTTTCTATGATTAAGTAATTAAAAGTTAATGAAAACATCAATAAATGATAATTATGATTGTGTTAAGAGTACAGAAGACAGGTAGGCTTATATGTCCTGGAGTAGTCTCCTATGAGTTATTAGAACTTGCGGTATTCATATTATACCAAATTAACGCTTATGGGCTGATAGCTTTTATCTGTAATTCATCGAGGCATTGGCCAGTGATATACATTCATAGCAATTTAAAAAATATATCATTTGTTTTTTGTTGAGCATATACTCACTGCCACTTATGTTTCCTACCTCATCTTTCAAGTCACTGTTGTCAATTTAATTCAGAGCAATTAAGTAAATGGCCACTTAGGTTGTAGGAAGGTGCTTTCCATCATGTGATCTGGCCTGCGTGAATCTGCTGTGTTGGGATTTCTGAGGCAGTTCCAAACAGTCAGATTTTCTGACAGCACACCTTGTTGAGGACCTCCAGTGCATATGTCATTCTGGGAGATGTTTTACTACCTTGTCTTCCTGGAGCTCTTTTTGTAGGAGGATGGATGAGTTACTCAAGTTTTAGAAAGAGCACCTGCTGGTATCTCTACTTCCCCTAGGGGTTGGATTGTTCCATAATCCATGGCAGGCACGTTGTAGATGTTCATTTAATTCTCCTAGAAGTTTTGGAAGGGATGAGCCTATCCTAATGATGAGGAAACTGAGGACCAGGGAGTTAGTTGCATTCCCAGGGGCACAGAGATAGTAGATAGCAGACTCAAGATTTGCTCGACTCCAAGGATCCTGTCCTAGCCCCTGTGTGGTGCTTCATCCCATTGTGGGGGCAGGGAAATGTGGTAGGTAGAGAGAATTGGAGAAATCTTTTTGAAAAGGCAATATTTAAAGAGAAAGGGGGTAGACTTCTGGCAAGATGGTAGACTGGGCAGAAAAGCTACTTAGACCATCTATGACAAAGACATAAGAGACCAATTAAGCAGATACAGACGATAATCCTCTAACTCTGTGCCTCAGAGGAAAAGAACAAAATGGATGGAATGCCAAGTAGGAAAACAAGCGGAACAAAAATGGCCAACAAGGAGACAAAGGGATGGTGGCTTCTGCTGACCTGATGCAGCATGACCATATTTGAACTTTTGCAGGCAGCGTTTGACTGGAGAAGTGACCTGATAATGGGCTCTAGGATCACCCATATCAGTGGTTGGTGACATGAAAGTGTGATCTATCCTTTGTTCTCCACACCTTCCTGGTGAACCAAAGTGTGCCAGCCAGCCCCATTCCTCTCTCTCTCTCTCTCTCTCTCTCTCTCTCTGTCTCTCTCTCTCTCTCACACACACACACACACACACACACACACACACCCTCTTCTCCTACTCCCACTTTTGCCAGAGGTTGGAGGTGTGCCCTTGTAGATTGGGTGCTGAATCTGGAGGCATGCAACCTCTGTCTCCTCAGGATAGCAGTATTCGCAGAGCCAGTTGATTGACTTGTCCCCAGTTCTCCCTTGGGCAGGGAGCAACTCCTAGGACCGGGAGCTCTGACTCTAGCCACCTTACCAGCCAGTAGGAACTCCATCCAGTACCTGCCATCCTGTGTGTCTCCACCCCCTGCAGCCTCTTCAGCCAGCAATGTGTGCCAGTCCATCCTGCATACCTGCCTCCTGCCACTTCTTCAGTCAGCAGGAATATTGCCTGGGTGCTTTGCTCCCCACCTCACAAGCCCTACTCCCAATCTTCACAATTATTCCTCTTGGTTTTTACTTTTTTTCCTACCTAGTGGGAGACAGAAACCATGCCACACCCACACCTCCTGTATCCACTGGATGGGGGCTATCACTTATTCTGTGTGTGTGTGTGTAAAGCACTTTGGTACATTTATTGCCATCATTCTCATCACTTACTCTTCGAACAGGACAATCTACACCTCAATTGCTGTCCATGAACAGTGAACATATGGACTACATATACACTCTTAATCTCAATTGCACCCACCAGAAGACAGGTATAACATACAATTAATTACCAGTACTGTCTTGGATATAACAGAGAAATCACAGTTCATACAAAGAAACAAGAGAGAATGACTCAAAATAAGAGACAAAATGTAGAACTAGACCACCTTTCTGAGGAAGAAATGGTGTTGGAGCTACATGATAGGAATTCAAAAGAATGTTATAAAGATTGTCAACAAATGAGAGAAAAATTAAGGAAACTGCAGAGAAATCAAGAAAAACAGACAAAACTCTGGAAGAATTCAGGAAAACATTATAGGAACAAACGGACAAAACATGAAAAATTAGAAACCATGCAAAATTAACATAGAAATCTGACAGTATTAAAATTTCAGAATTAGATAACATATTGAAAGGGGAAAAGTATAGAATTAAATCACTGGAAGATAGAATTAGGGAGATTGAAGACTCTCAAGACTAGAGGAACAAGCATAAGAAAGTGAAAAATCTGAAGCAGACATAAGAATTGTATTGGTGGGGTGTCATCAAGAGGAATAACTTAGGTGTGATCAGAATTCCAGAGCAAGATCAAAAGATACAGTGTCTGGGGTCTTGGCTTGAAGATAAACAAGAAGCCATCGAACTCAGAGGCTACAAAGCCCACATGGAGAAGCACACCATCCTGTGTGATCACAAGGTGTTGATGGGATCAGGTATCAGGCATCAAAGAACAAAAAATCATATCATTGTGAATGAGGGAGAGTGTGGAGTAGGGACCCAAAGCTCATCTGTAGGCAACTGGATATCCCCATACAGAAGGGTCACAGGGAGGAGACGAGCCAGTCAGGGTGCAGTATAGCACAATGAAACATACAATTTTCCTCTAGTTCTTTAATACTTCCTCCCCTCCCCATTATCATCTGAATTCTACCTTACAAATATGGCTAGACTAGAGTATGTACATTGGTACAAATCAGTGTTGGAATCACAGGGAATCCAGGACAGACAAACCCCTCAGGTCCAGTGGTGAGAGTGGCAATACTGGGAGGGTGGAGGGAAAGTGGGGGACAAAGGGAGAACTGATCACAATGATCTACATAAACCCCCCTCCCTGGGGGACGGACAACAGAAAAGTGGGTGAAGGGAGACACTGGGCAGTGTAAGACATAACAAAATAATTTCTAAATTATCAAGGGTTCATGTGGGAGGGGAAAATGAGCTGATACTAAGGGCTCAAGTAGAAAGAAAATGTTTTGAAAATGATGATGGCAACATATGTACAAATGTGCTTGACACAATGGATGGATGGATGGATGGATGGATTGCCATAAGAGTTGTCCAAGCCCCTAATAAAATGATTTTTTAAAATTCCAGAGCAATAAAAGACCAAAGAAACACAGAGAAATTGTTAAAGGTATATTAGAAGAAAAGTTTCCTAATATGAAAGATGAGAAGATATGCATTCAAAAAGTTCAGTGAACTCCAAACAGGATAAATCCCAAAGGAAAATTGCCAAGACATATCACAATCACACTTCCCCAAACCAAACACACGAAAAGAAACGTGAAAGCAGCTTGGAAAGAGAGAGAAAAAAATTCACCTACAAAGGGGAAACAATTAGACTAAACTCTGGTTTTTTGGCAGAAGCTCTGCATGCAAGAAGGCAATGGGATAACATATATATTAAAAGATAATATCTGAAAGAAAAAAAATTGTCAACCAAGAATTGCGACTTTTTTTTTTTAAGAATTGCGTCTTAACCCAAATTCTCACCCAAATATGGCGAAAATTTTTGAATGGTATGTAAATTATTTTTTCTTTAAAAAAATTAAATAATTTTATTGGGGGCTCCTACATATATTGTAACAAACCATAACGGTATGCAAATTAGATACAAGTAAAAGGTGGTTTTTTTGAATCATTTTATTGGGGCCTCTTACTCTTGTTACAATCTATATATATATATCAGCTGTATCCGACATATTAGTACATATATTCCATTGTTCTTTTCTAGACATTTACTTTCCATTGAGCCCTTGTGATCAGTTCCTCTATTTGCCCCCTCCTTCCCACCCCAACCTTTGTGCCCCTTGACAGATTATATATTGTTAATTATTTTCAAATCTCACACCAACCGCTGTCTTCCTTCCCCTCTGGTTTCTGTTGCTCTTCCCCCTGATGCAGGTGTGTGGTTATGTCAGTCACTGTGATTGGTAACCCCCTCTGTCCCCACATCTACCTTCCTCCCCTACCCTTTTGGTATCACTATTCCCATTCCTATTCCTGGGATCCGTGTGTTGTGAGTTTCATCACTTGCCTATACCTATGTACATGCTCTTGTCTAGTCCAGAGTGGGAAACGGCACTGGGCTCATGATAGTGGCGGGTGAGGAGGCTTCAAGAGATCAGAGGTATATTGCTGATCCATCAGTGCTTTACTGCACCCTGATTGACTCATCCCCTCCCTGCGACCCCCCTGTGGGGGGTTGTTCCATTGCCTACAGATGGACTTTGAGTCTCCGCTCTGACCCCCCTCATTCTCACCAATGCATTTTTGTTTGTTTGTTGTTTGTTGTGAATCTTCTGGTGCCTGTTGCTCAGTCTCAATGACATCTCACAATCACACTGACTTGTGGGCTTATTCCATATGGGCTTGTTGCTTCACTGTTGGCCACTTGTTTAACTTCAAGCCTGTAAGACCCCAGATGCTGTATCTTTTAATAGCTGGGCACCATCCTCTGTCTTTACCACATATGCTTATGCAGCCATTTTGTCTTCAGCGATCATGACGGGGGCAGGGGACAGGTGACCATCACAAAATGCCAATTTGTTAGAAAACTTTTTCTTGTATTGAGGGAAGGTATGAGCTGAGGCCCAAGGCCCATCTGCAACCTCATTGTATTGCCTTATAAATATAGGTACATAGGCCAATACCTGTATTTTTATGGATTTAATGTATTTGCACACCTCTGTCAATATCCCTATCTGTACCTTTGCTTCCTAGTGCTTATCTGTTTCCTTTTGCCTCCTCCTGCCCGCCATCACTTTCCCCCTTCCTCCACCTCTTAGTGCTTCTTCTCCGCTAGCTTGGTGTTGCTCTAGTACTCACAGGATCTTTACCCTCTCCTAGATGTTGGTTTCCATTCCCTAGTTGCTCCCCTGTCCATGATGCCGTCTGCTTACCACACCCTTCTCCCTAGACCTTCCGGGGCCATTGGCCCTGTTGATGATGGCAAATTTAAGTCATTTCTAGGTAAACAGACATTAACAGAATTGGTATAACCAAAACCAACTTTACGAGAAATATTAAAGCCAGTTCTTTGGACAGGGAACCAACAATGGCAAACAATGTGATGTTAATGACAATATTACCCCAGAGTCAACCCAGATATAAATAGTATCTGTACTGAAATAAACTAATACAGCTGAATAAGGGGAACCAGAGACAGTAATTTATAAATAAAGACAACTACAGAATAAAGGGAATAAATTGTATTATTACAGAACTTCCAGATGGAGAAGAAAGATGATTTCAAGATAGAATAGATTTTGTTTAAACTTGGAAAGAAATTATAGGAAAACCCCAAGGAAAATACTAATCCTTTCTATCAAAATACAAGAGAAAAATCATAAAGATTTTGTAAACACTAAAACAACATCAGTGAAGGATATAATAAGTAAGCCCACAAACACAGTACAGAAAATTATATGGAACAAAGAAACCAGTAAGGAATGTAAATGAATTGAATGCACCCATCAGTTGATGAGAGTAGCAGAATAAGAGGGGCACTCAAAAAAATGGCAAACGCTCTGCTGGGAGAGCATCAAGCAACTTGCTCTGAGTTAGTGCACTCCCAGTGGCATTGCCTGGGGAAATTCTCTCTGGTAACAGTGAAATATATGTCCAAATGTGCTTGTTATAATTGGTGTATGGATTGGTATAAGAGCTGTAAGAGCACCCAATAAAATGATTTATTTTTTAAACAGTTTGCTTGACCCTCTTTTTGTGTGTGTGATGGCTGATTATCTAAGCGAACAGCAGGCAGCTGTGAATTTTGTTTCCTGATCAGGAAAAATGCTGCAGAAACTGTTGTGATGTTGAGCATAGCTTACAAGGACAGCGCTATGGGAAAAACTCAAGTGTACAAGTAGTTTTCTCATTTCATGTTGATTGATGACAAACCTTGTTTTAGATGTCCATCAACTTCCTGAACTGATGAAAATGTCAACTTGTAGTGCATTTAGAGTTCGTTCCACCAGGTCAGACTGTTAAGATTTCTATTAGAGGTTTTGAAAAGATTGCATAACGTAACAGTGTGTGACAAAAAGACCTGATTGGTGGCTGGTGGGGGACTGATTTGACCACCACAGCAATGTACCTGCTCATGCAATCATCTCAGTGCACCAGTTTTGGCAAAACATAGCATGCCTCTCTTGTCCCACATTCCTTACTCACCAGCCTCACTCTGTGTGACTTCTTTTTTGTTTCTGCGAATGAAGAGGGACATGAAAGGACAGCAATTTGACGACTTAGAGAAAGTAAAGAAAAAAATGAGGGCGGTCCTGTTAGCCATCCAAGCAGATGAGTTTGAAAAATGTTTCCAAGAATGGAATAGCAGATTTGACAAATGTGTTAAGTGTAATAGAGAGTACTTTGAAGGTGATAAGGCTGTTTTGTAAACAAAACAAAAAAATTAAATACATAGCTTTGGGAAAAAAATCCATTTTGGTGGGAGTACCCCCTTGTAGATAAGAAAATAGGACCCATCACTAAGCTATCTACATGAGACATATTTTAGACACAAAGACAGAAGTAGACAAAAAAAAAGATGTAAAAATATATAATAAAAGAGCAGAATTGGCAACATTAATTGCTCATAAAATCAACTTAAAAAATAGCACAGGTGACAAGAAAAGACATTATATAAGAATTAAAGGGTCAATTGAGCACAAGGACATAACTGTAATAAATATCTCTGCATCTAATGAAAGAGTTTCAAAATACATAAATCAAACTTTAAGAAAATTGAAGAAAAAAGTAGACAACTCCACAATAATAGTAGCAGACTTTAATGCACCACTTTAAATGAAGGACAGAATAGGTAGAAAGAAACTCAACAAAGACACAGAAGGACTAAATAACAATCGACCAACTTGACCACGTTGACATATACCGAACATTCCACAATCTGCATTCTTTCCCAGCACACATTCTTTAGTATAGACCATCTGTTAGGTCAAAAGCAACCCTCAATAAATTTCAAAGCATCAAAATATCACAGAGCATCTTCTCAGATCACTTTTTTGCTGCCGTTCTGACTCATAGCAACCCTATACATGGTTTCTGTAGATCTTTGTGGAAGAAGACAGTTTGCTTTTCTTCTGTATAGCTGCTGGTGGAATCGAACCACTGAGCTTGTATTTAGCAGCTCAGTGCCTCATCAACACCACCACCAGGGCTACTTAAATCACTATACTATGAAATTTGACATGAATAGATAGATCAAGGTAAAAATATATACATAGAAACTGAGTGACACTCTGCTTAAAGAGCATAATAGAAAAAATGAAAAATAAAAAAAATCTTGAATCAGTAAGAATGAGAACACAGCCTACCAAAACTCAGAGGGCAATTTATAGCAATAATATATATGTCGTGGGAAAAAAGAACCAAAACAAGAATGGATAAATAAGCTATGGTACACATACACAATATGCAGTGTTAAATAATAGCATTGAATTCACACTATAAAGACCTCACAACATGAATTAACCTGGAGGACATTATGCTAAGTGAAACCAGTCAGTCACAACAGGACAAATAATTGTTTAAGGCCACTATTATAAAAATTCAAGAAAAGATTTTCATCACAAAAGACACGTGGAAGAGCCCCAAAGTTAAAAGCAATAGGTAAAATTATTATATATGCAATCCTGTAATAATAATGATCTGCAAATAGATTCATAGGTAGATATGCAAGCTGAACAGGTATAGGACAGAGAATAGGGCCATACCAATGAATAGGCTTGACAGAGGACATTTCTACTTGTGTGTTTACCTGTCCTGAAAGCATATCCATGAATAAAGTAGTGCATACAGGGGACAACGTTGTCAAAACTTGTTAGTCATACAGCAGTTGTACAAGTTCATTTGATATAATTGATTTATGGATTGTTAAAATATCTGTAAGAGCCCCCAATACAACAATTTATAAAAACAAGAACAATAAAAAAACCTTAGCCATTTGCAAATAAACAAGCAGTCATCTAGCTGAGAAGCATCAAAGCCCCATTGGAAGAAGCACACTAGCCTGGCTGACCATGAGGTGTAGAAGGGACCAGTTATCAGACACCAAAGAACAAAAAATCACATCAGTGGGTGCCCACCTTCCCGATATGATCACTGAAGACAAACATGTATATAAGCAAATGTGGTGAAGAAAGCTGATGGTGCCCGGCTATCAAAAGATATAGCGTCTGGGGTCTTAAAGGCTTGAAGATAAACAAGTGGCCATCTAGCTCAGAAGCAACAAAACCCACATGGAAGAAGCACACTAGCCTGTGTGACCACAAGCTGTAGAAGGGATCAGGTATCAAACATCAAAGAACAAAAAATCATACATCATTGTAAATGTGGGGGAGTGCAGAGTAGAGACTCAAAGCCCGTCGGTAGGCAACTGGACACCCCTTTATTGAAGGGTTGTGGGGAGGAGAGGAGCCAGTCAGGGTGGAGGGTAACAATGATGAAACGTATAACTTTCCTCTAGTTCTTAAATACTTCCCCCACACACCCCACTATCATGATCCCAGTTCTACCTTACATTTCTGGCTAGACCAGAGGATATACATTGGTACAGGTAGCAACTGGAAATACAGGGAATCCAAGACAGATGCCCCCTTCAGGACCAGTGGTGGGAGTGGCGATGTCTGGAGGGTAGAGGGAATGTGGGGTGGAAAGGGGGAACTGATGACAAGAGTCTACATATAGCCTCCTCTCTGGGGGATGGAAAGCAGAGCAGTGGGCAGGGGGAGACATCAGACAGTGTAAGATACGACTAAATAATTTATGAATTATGAAGGGTTCATGAGGGAGGGGGAGTGAGGAGCGAGGGGGAAAATGAGGAGCTGATATCAAGGACTCAAGTAAAAAGAAAATATTTTGAGAATTATGATGGCAACAAATGTACAAATGTACTTGACACAATGGGTGGATGGATGGATTGTGATAAGAATTTTACGAGCCCCCAATAAAATGATTAAAAAAAAAAACTTTTGAAGAGACTCTGAAAAAAAAACCTTAGCCAAAACCAAACTCATGGAGGGTCTTTGGCCTCAGGACCATACCCTCAGGGAATACCAGAGTCAGCGAGTATAACACAGTCCACAAAGGCAATACTCTAACTCCTGCTCTGGTGAGGAGAGATGAGTCTTGAAGGCTTGGGAGTGGCCATCTCACATGCAACTATTGGCATTTCCCCTCTGGAGCAAGGAAGCATGCAGGACATCGTTTAGTCCAGTGGACTTATGGAGCACTTGAACCATAGCCCCCGTGACCCTAAGACCAGAAGAACCAGGGGGTTCCCGATCACTCTGAAGGGGATCGTATTTGAAGAGCCTGGGTAGAGTGGGAAAAATATGGAACAAAATTCAAAATAATAAAAAAGACAGGCTTACTGGTCCAATGAGATTGATAGACCTGCAAGAATATGGCCTTTAGTCACCCTTCAGGCCTGGAACTGACCTCACGCCCATTGGCTTGGTTTTCAGCCAAATATCTATCAGGTGAACAGTAACCTAGGGGATGTGTATGCCTTAGATTAACCATCCGTTGGAGATGGAAAGGGCAGCATTTGCCCAACCAAAGACAGTATGCAGAAGACAGAAAGAAAGAGGAACGGGAACTAGAAACAGGGAGGAACTAGGATAAGTGATGTTACATTGTAGGGATTGCAAGCAACGCCTAAGATATGTATGAATTGTTGAATAGAAACCAGGTTTGTTTTGTGTGCCTTCACCCAATTAAAAAGTTAAAAAGTAAAAGATAAAGAGGATGGGTGAGTAACGTTCTGTGAAACAATGAAGATGGTCTGGGGATGGGGAGAGTCTGGTTTGATTAAACTGTATTGGAAACCGCCTCACGCTCTGAAGCATTTTCTGAAACTTGGTCCAATGACTGTACTGATAAGCGGTGTTGATACCCCAGTCCCTCTCAGTGCTCTGGTGGGCTTGGCAGTTTCGATTCTGAAGAGCAGGAATAGAGTGCTTGGCTCTGGGGCCTTTCCTCAGGGTGCCAAGGCAGGGGTTCTATTTATTTCTGTGAGTGGTCCCCAACTCAACACAGCACCCTGCCCAGAGTGCAGCCAAATGGCGTGTGTGTGATCATCTTGGGTTTTGCATTTTAAAAAAATCATTTTATTGGGGGCTCGTACAACTCTTAGCACAATCCATACATCCGTCCATTGTGTCAAGCACTTTTGTACATCTGTTGCCATCATCATTCTCAAAACATTTGCTTTCTACTTGAGCCCTTGGCATCAGTTTCTCATTTCCCCCCTCCCTTTCCATTCTCCCCTCCTTGATAATTTACAAATCATTTTTATTTTGTCATATCTTACACTGTCTGATGTTTCCCTTCACCCACTTTTCTGTTGTCCGCCCTTCAGAGAGGGGGTTTTGCTTTTTAAGTGTTTATCTGAACAGCTTTATGGAGCCCTGGTAGCTTAATGGATTACTGGTTGGGCTGCTAGCCACAAGGTCAGCAGTTCAAACCCACCAGTCGCTCTGACAGAGTCAGAGTCTTGCTGTTCCTGTCAAGAGTCACAGTCTCAGAAACCCCCAGGAGCAGTTCTACCCTGTCCGTGAGGGTCCCTGTGATTCGGAATCAACTCAATAGCAGCAAGTTTGGACTTTTTACGAAGAGCTAAACTCAGGTTAGAGCCCCGAGGCTATCGAAGAACAGAGTGGAGTTGGGCAGGGGTCAGAAAGTTTGGGAAATCCAGTTTAAGTGGTATGCAGAATTGTACGTGTGTATGCACTTTCTGGAGGTTCGTCTCATATTCTCAAAGGGAACAGCCTTCCTTTAGCATTTTACTAAAAAGGGCTCAGAACCTCTGCTCTGAAAAACAACCTCCTGTGAATTTTTCCAAATTCTTGCCTCGCCACGTCAGATCACATCATCACCCACCCTAAAAGCCTGCTGCTTGAAGCAGCTGGACACACAAGGACTGGGGGTTCAGCTCTGAAAGATGTGGCAGAGGTGCGGGGAAATCCCTGTACACTCTAGGGTACTCTCCAAGCTGAAGAAGCTGTGCTCGGCTTCCCAGGCCCAGTTCTTTCTGCTCTCCAGTGCACTTCTTGTCTCTCGCTGGGGCACTAGCTGCAGACCCAGTGGCTGTGGAACTTCCCCTTCGAGTGGCCGAGGAAGGGCTGCGCTCCACAGTGGCCCTTGGAGAGGAGAGTCTGACTTGACACTTGTTAAACTAGGAATGATAGCAGTGGAGCTTGTTAGAGGTTTCAAAACCAAATGAGGAGCTGAACAGGAAGGCTGCTGGGTTCTGCTTTGCCTTGCTCTCACAAGTCCCCAGCTGCAGGAATGCTTTGCGAATCAGCAACAGAAGCACTCTTCTCCCACCAGCTCTAAGGAATGCTTTTCTTGAATGGCTCCTGCAGCAGCACTAGCTTTTCAGAAAAGAAAAAAAGAAACCAAAAAACACAGTAGGCAGCAGCTCTGGTCTTTTCCTTTGACAAGTATTTCAGTGTCGGAGAACCACATCCATTAGGGGCTATGAGAGGCCTTCCACAATGTCACAGGGCAGTGAGAGCGATGAGGTCACCGAGCAGGGGAGGGCTTCCTCGCAGGTGGGTGCAGCCCCAGGGGGGCGGGGGGGGGGGGAAGAGGCTGACAGGATGGCAGTGAGCTGGATGCTAAAGGAATAGTGCAGCAGCCTGTGTTCTGTTTGACCCTGTTCAGGAGGCGAGCATGCATTTTACCCAGTGGTAATCAGTATGCACCTAATATTTATGCTAGCTGTTTCTCACTTAGTGTTCCTTTACCGATTTCTACTTAGCGACTAGGCCAAAGCATTTGTCATTTGTAAAAGCCACGTAGCATCTTTGCCTTATTGATATCCCCGCAGTGCTCGGCCGTCCTCTCCTTTGCTGGGAACAGCCGAGCGTATCTCCCTCCATTTTGCATCTTTGCAGACTCAGCCCTCCTCTTCTCCGTGACTTATTTCCTAGGGGGAGATTGCTGGGTCAAAATTATGAATTGGTTTTATGCTTTTCCCTACTGATTATTTTTCCTTCTTCTTTTGAAAAATGTCACACAGACCAATGGAAGAAAGACTATGTTAAAGGCCCATGGACTTACAGTGATCAACATATGGCTAGTTTTTTTTTGCAGTACCATAGGTACTGCTAGGCCCTCTCCCAGATGACTCTGCAGTAAATACCAGACAGCCTATAATTTAGTCCAAAAATACTTCCCTCTGTACTTCTAAATGACAAGGAGTCTTTTGAAAGGTATGACCCCCGCCCCCAACTTCAATATCGCCTCCCAGAAGATTAACCATAAGTTTTCATATCATAAAATATCGAGTTCTCTTACTGAAAGCGTGAGAATTAAAAATGTTTTCTGTGGCCCTTCGTGTGGGACCCCAGTGGCGTTTGTTCTCCAGAGAAGGTTTTCACAACACCCATGCCGTGGGCTTGGGAATTCCTTATTGATGACAGCTGTGCTGGCAGGTCCTAGTTTCAGAGAGGGACGGAGGAAAGCCTGTCCCTCGTGGTTTGGGCTGTCCTGGGGTGTAGGGCAACGCCTGCCCCTAATGCACAGGAAGCTGACTCTGCCATTCCCCCACATACCAGCTTGACTTGGTGCAGTGTGCATGAATCAGTGCCAGACCCTCTCTGTGGAGCCCTCCCGATTAAAGAATAAGAAATGATGATGCGATTCTTTGTTGATGAAGAAGCTAGATACTGGGTTTCTTTTTCTACAATAAACATTCCAAGAGTCTTGGAAAATGCCTCTTTCCCACTGGATTTGTTCATCTTATTTGCATGCTCCCCTTGGCCAGCTTTGTTTGGCATTATTCAAGGTGACCCAGTTAGAACGGACTGTTTAAAGGCCCATTGACGTGAATGAGTTATACAACCTGGTGTGATCGGTGTGCTGGTTCTGAATATTGTACACGTAGCAATACATGCTGGTGTTGGGGCTCTTTTTCACATTATATATTGCTGCATTTAAACCTGATTTCCTGGTTTGCTCTCAGCTTGGTATTTGTAAATTTTTATGTGTTGGTGGAAAGAAGCAATTTCCTGGATGATTTCAAACCTGTTATGTTTGGCTTTGGAATGCAAGTCACATGTCATGGGGAAGTGGGGGCCATGTCTGACCTCAGCTACACAAGGGAGAAGTAGAGCCCAACTGTATATCTGCCCAAGGTTGATTCCTGTGTGGTAGAGGTCAGACATGCCTCCACCCTCCAACTTCCTTCATCCTGCTCTGCCGCCAACTGCCCCTCATGTCTATCTGCTTCTCTGCTGGGCTCAACAATCTGTTACAGTGGCTGCACAGAATTCACAGGGTATGCATATTCAGAACTATGGGATTTTGTAGGGAAGCTAACAGCTTACAAGGATCAGAAACATTAAGGATATAGTTTTTTTGGTCTGTTCTCTTTCTCAGCCATGCCAGCAGGCATATCTCTATCTGGTCCTTGGCTTCTTGACTATTTTCTTTTGGCTTGCGCCCCTCTCGGCAAGTGTTACGTGGCCCCTTTAGCTCTGGTAAATACCCAAAGAACAGCCTATGCTGCAAGCCGGCCTCTTGGTCCAAGGCACTCAGCTTTCATGCTGGCTGGGCCCAGAGGCCCACTGCGTTGTCCTATGCTCCTGGTTTTGTTACCTCTGACTGTCACTTCTCTGCCACTGCTTCTTTCCCTCTCTGGGGTCTACAGCTCTCTCAGCGCAGGGAACTCAGATCCAAAGGGGGTGCTGCCCTCCTGCCTCTTCTTTCTTCCTTTTATTTTTTAACATTTTACTGGGAGCTTTTACAGATATTATTATAATCCATAGTTCCATTAGATTAGGCATAGTTGTACAATTGTTGCCATTACAATTTATAATCCATTTTCTTTTTTCTTGAACTCCTTGCTATCAGCTCCCCTTTATCCACTCCCTCCCCCATCCTACCACCCCCTGAACCCTTAATATATATATATTATTGTTGTTGTTTTCTGTTTTTTTTTTCTGAATTGTAGTGAAATCCCCCTTTCTGCCAGTGGGATGACTCCTGTTAAGTCTTCAAAACCAAATAAATAATGAAGTAAGCTCACTGCTGTTGAATCGATTCTGACTCATGGGGACCACCCACAGAGTAGAACTGCTTCTGTGGGTTTCAGAGACTGATTCTTTAGGGGGGTAGAAAGCCTTATCTTTCTTCCGCAGAGCAGCTGCAGTTTCAAACTGCTGACCTTGAGGTTAGCAGCCTAACCACTACACCACCTAGTGGATGGCAAATTAACCAATCCCCTCCACACACCTTACTTACAGGGTGGTCACATACCACAGTGCCAGGTACCTTACTGCTATCATTAGCAAGCTATCAACGTGATGGCAGCGAGTTTGTTTTCTTTTCCAATCCAAGCATCTCACTTCTGCAAAGTCCTACCTAGTTACTGGGTGGGATTTGCAATGAAGATGGCTGCGAGGACCAGATCAAGTGACTCATATTGCAGGGCAACACCATGCCCCCAGGCCGGAGATGCGGTGAAAGTGGTAAAGACCACTGTTCTTTCCACTTCCTCTTTGCTCTTCTCCCCCGATTTGCAAGCAGCCACTTCTATGAATTGACCAGATCACAAGCATAATCTCAGCAGACTCTTCATTCATCTTCCTGATAAACCTGTTGGTCTCATGCTGCATCGCCACGGCCCTGCTGCTCATGGCTTGATCCTTGTAGCCTTGGGGGTGTTGCCTGTGCCCTTCAGCTGCCCATAAAGCTCTCCTTGCCCACCATCCCCACCACCGTCTCCAGATCCTTGCTCTGCTACTTTCAAGACCCAACTCAAACGTTAGGGCCATTCCTTAGCATTAACAGGCTCTACTCGCCTGAGTTTGCGGGCATCTTCCCGGTAAGTTTCTTGAGGACAGGCTTCTGTCTTAACTTTCTGCCCTGCCCTAGCTCCACATGGGGAGGCTGCTCCATTTTTGTTTGCTTATTTTACATGAATGTCTTTGGGTGGCTTGTAGAACTAGCCTCCCAATGAATGGCATTGCAGTGATTCCTCAGAGGTGCGGTGGGGCTAGCTAAGAAGAGGCTGATGCTAGCCACCGGGAAACAAGCTCCTGGGGTGCATGTCTCTCTTAGCAGTACTGGGGTTCTTTCTCTGAGCGCTGGGGACTCAATGAGCAGGCTGGCTGTAGGCACAGACCCAGAGCTGCCCATTGGGGGAGAAAAAATGGGTGCTAAGTAGGGAAGACGGAAAATGCCCATAGTGCCTGTGGGTGCCCCATCTCTACTCACTGTGCTTTATAGCAGAAGTGCTCACCAGAACACTAGTCGATCCTGACGCAACAGTGACGCTTTAACTCAAAAAGCTCAATTTCATGGCCTTTAAGTCTATGGGTTTCCAAGATGGTAAATCTTTATAGGAGCAGAAAAGCTCATCATTCGCCCTCGGAGTGGCTGGTGGCTTCTAACTGCTGACCTTTCAGTTAGCAGTCCAGAACATAACCCACTACACCCCCCGGGGTGCCTTAGGCCAGAGTAAAACTAGCCCCTTGGCTTTCCAAGGCTGTAAATCTTTATTGAAGCACAGGGTCACAGCTTTTTCCCTGGGAGCAGGTGCCAACGTTTTTGTAATAGCTCCTGTAAACACTGCCTCACCAGGGCTCCACTTCCTGAGGGTCCAGCCACTGCCATTGCGTCTCTGACTCAGCTTCGTAGCAACCCTGCAGGACCGAGAAGAACTGTTCCACAGCGTTTCTGAGCCTGCAGTCTCGCTTTTCTCCATCTGAGTGCCTGGTAGGCTTGAACCTCTGGCGTTGAGATTAGCCCAGCCACAACACCACCAGTGCTCCCTATCGTCTTTGTAAACCTGACAAATATGCCCAGGCTGGAGAGCAGGAGGCTGGCTGAGACAATTGTGATCAACTCCTGCAAGTGCTTGGTCCCTTCCTCTTGTCAGTTTCCACCTCACCCCTAAATCTAGCTCTTCCCCACTCCTCTTGCACATTCATTCACTCCACACATAAAATATTCTATTAGATACTAACCCATAGCGTGGCTTCCTGAGTACAACCCCCCCCCCCCAAATGCATTTTAAATCTGAGGGTCCCCCTCAAGGGAATCCTAGTTGAAAAAGAACTTGGATCAGCAGCCTCGGGCCTGTGTGCCTAACAAGCTTCTATTTTGTCTGTTGTTTGGCTGGCCTGAAGGGCTCCTTTGTTTGGAGAATGGGGGAGTGCCTGCCCTAATTAGGCTGGGGTGTGGGGTGGGGCTCCCACAGAGCTGCCCTTTAGAATGGAGAGTAAGGTGGTGGTTTGGGGAGTTTGGTCAGTCTTTAAAGAAAATAGAGGATGAAAAGGAGCAGGCAGGGAAATACAGTGTGGCATTCTGGGCTGGATCCCGGACAGAAAGAGGACATTGGTAAAAACCGGAGCAAGTCATGAAAGCTAGGGGATTTCATTATAAGTACTGTATACTGCTAAATTTTGGTTTTGGCTACAGCTAACAACATACCAGATCCCATGGTTATGTAGGCTGTTAACATGAAACCGAGGAAAGGACATATGAGGACTCTATACTCACTGCGTGTACAGTCTATCAGTGTACCATTCAAAAGAGAACGTTTATTGAACAAAGAGTCTAAAAGAAGAGAAAACGGTTGATGTAGCAGTTCATTTAACTTCAGCACTCCCTCACACACCTCTTACCCCCAGGTCTTCAGCCCCCCTGTAAAGTTAGGAGGGTTGCAGCATCTGGGTTTCCAGAGGCGAGGGCCTGATCTTTTGCTTTGACCCCACTGGCCTCTGGGTGTCTGCTGGTGCCCAAGGACTTGTGTGCCAGGAAGACCTGGGGGCGGTATGATGGGCAGCACCTGGTTCTGAGATGTTGGGCTCTTCGCGGCTCCCACTTTCATTTGCTGCACCTGTTAGAATAGAGACTCACCTGTCATGGAGTCAATTCTGACTCAGAGCCACGCTGGAGGACTGGCTAGACCTACCCCTGTGGGGTTCCAAGGCTATCTCCAGAATAGAAAACCCCATCTTTCTTCTACAGAAGAGCTGATGTTCCACACTGCTGACCTTGCGGTTAGTAGCCCGGCTCCTTAACCACTGTGCCACCGGACTTCCTGGGGGAGAGCAGAGGAGGGAAAGTAAGCCGGTGCATGTAAAAGACCTGAGCCAGCTAGAGTGATGCGTGTCCTGCTGGGGAAACATTGTTTGTTCTCCCTCTGTATCTGCCTATCCCTACCCGCCACCCACCCCCTGGCCCCCAATACACTTTTTAAAAAAAGATTGAGTATAATTTTCTTAAAGACTTGATTGCTTCAATGGTAATTTTAAAGGCAACCAGCTGTCTAGGGGAAGCTACCAACAAAATATGCCTCCCACCCCCAGACTCATTTTCAGAGGCCCAGAAAATGTGCTTCTAACTAAACATCTCTTCTGAGTGACTCTCGTAGACTCTCTTTACTGGATAGTTTCTAAAACTCTTGGAGTTTTACCATTTGGATTCCTAAAGGAAACTGTGCCTGGCTCTTCGTTCACTCTACAGGTGGGCCCAGCTAAGGCTGGAGGGAGCCCCATGTACAGGAGCCCCTCACGCAGACACCAGAAAGGCTGAGGACATTACCCAGAGGCAGTGTTGAATCTGGTGGGCAGAGCTTGTGGGCGACTGCTACCTGCAGGTGGCAGTGGCGGCTTGAGGATGCTGCCTGAGGGGGTGGGGAAGGTGCTGGTGGAGCCCTTTCTGAGGCAAAGCTGTCTTCCTGGTGAAAGGAATTGCTGGCAGGGCCTGTGATGGTGTGTGACTCTGTCTAGTGCAGCGGTTCTCAACTTTCCTCATGCCGCGTCCCTTTCAGACAGTTCCTCATGTGGTGGTGACCCCCACATCATAAAATTATTTTTGTTGCTGCTTCATAGCTGTAGTTTGGCTATTGTTATGAACCGTACTGTAAATATCTGATATGCAGGATGAATTTTCATTGTTACAAATTTAACATGCCAGTAATTAAACATAATTGAAGCATAGTGATTAAACACAAAATAATATGTAATTACATATTGTGGAATATTTATGTTTTCTGATGGTCTTAGGTGACCCCTGGGAAAGGGTCGTTTGACACCCCCCCCCAGGGGTCGCGACCCACAGGTTGAGAACCACTGGTCTAGTATTATCTGTACATTATTGAATTTTCTCCTCACAACAACTGTGTGAGCCAGGTGCTTCCCTGACTATTATCCCGTCGTACAGTTGAGGGAATTGTTTTGAGAGGTTATGTTACTAGCCTGGAAACACTGTAATTAGCAGAACCCCTGATTGTACTGTGCTACCCATCCTCCTGTCCCCAAGTCAAAGGAGGCTTACCATAATGAGGCCAGATCACCCGGGCCTACTATCCAGGGGCTTTCAGAAGGGTTTGTTAGCACTGGCTTCCCTGTAAAGGCAAAGGAAGATATGGAGAGGAAGGCAAGACAAACTTTATAGGCTCAAGGGTGAAGGACCGTAGACTTGGGATATCTATAGTTCATGAAGGCAGTGTTCTTCCCACTCTGGTGCGTAGTGTCTAGGGTCTTCAAGCTTACAGGCAGCCACGCAAGGTACAACTATTGGTTTCTTCCCAACAAGAGCAAAGGAGAGCTCCTACCTCCTGTGCACGGGGAGCCCAGTGCCAGAGAAGAGCCCACCGCCTGAGCACCTCGTAGCCGGTGCTCCCAGCTGTGTCTGCTGCCCACGACTCCTTGCACCTCTGCGGCTCAAAGCAAGGGCCAACCTGACTTAAGCTCTCCCACGATGACCAGGCAGCTTGACTCTGACCTGGAGACCATTGAGAACAAAGCAGCATCCACCCTCGCCAACATTACCAAGTACCTCTCAGCCCTGCAAGGTTTCAGGAAGGCCCTGCACCCGGCCATGCAGGTGGACGAGCAGGCCAGCAACCAAATCAGCAAGACATAGCCCCAGTGATAACTGCAAATACATTTGAAAATAATGGAAGTTTCCCACAAACTGTTTGAAACCACAACGTTTGCCTGTTCAGCTTTTTACAGGTTTAAGCCTTATTGACAGCAATTACAAAAATATGTTTGCAAGCGTACAATTCCATGATCCATGTAGCTTTTTCACCACCCCTGTCCTCCACCCCTACTTTCTGTAAACTGACCCTAGGAACCACTAGTAAACTTTGATGTCTATTTAAAGAGAGAGAGGGAGAGAAGGAGAGAGAAGGAAACTGAATATCCAAGGGACTAATGGGCCACATGATCCACATCCATACGACCCAGGGATCAGAAACACTGGATGGTGCCCCGCTACCACTGCCTGCCACTCTGATTGGGATCTCAACAGAGGTTCCCAGACAGAGAAGGAGAAAAATGTAAAACAAAACATTAAATTCACCCAAAAGGCCAGGCTTCACTGATTGACAGAGACCACCTTTCAGCCAAAGAATTGGCCCATAAGTAAATAATAATACTCAAGAACCATGGTTCTCAACCTGTGGGTTGAGACCACTTTGGGGGTCGAAGGACCCTTTCACAGGGGTCGCCTAAACCATTGGAAAACACATGTTTCTGATGATCTTAGGAAATGAGACACCGCTTATGAGTACCTGGCATGAAGACTTGTTACCCATGCTACACCATGCTTCAAGATAAAATTTCATTTACTTGTCATTAGAAATAAATATTTCACTATCTATAATTACATATTGTTTTGTGATTAATCACTATGCTTTAATTATGTGCAATTTGTAACAATGAAATTTCATCCTGTATATCAGATACTTACATGACAGTTTATAACAGTAGCAAAATTATAGTTATGAAGTAGCAACAAAAATAATTGTGTGGTTGGGGGTCACCACCACATGAGGAACATGTATGAAAGTGTCCTGTTATTAGGAAGGTTGAGAACCACTAACTACTGTTCAAGAAGAACAGTTCCTTAGAACATGATTATCTGGGTCAGAAGGATATTTGCCTGAAAGCAAAGGTGAGTAGAAGCAGGAAGGAGTACAAGAGGATATAGGAAACCCAGGGCAGAATGGAGAGTGTTGACGCATTGTTGGGCATGCAACCAATGTCATAGAGTGCTTTGTGTACAAACCTTGGAATGGGAAACCAATTTCCTATGTAGATTTTCACCTCCAGAACTATATATATTCATAGATATGATTTTTAATAAGTAAATTTAATAATTTTTTCATGATGCATGAAGTTAGGCTTAGGTCTTGGGAATGTGAAGGTGCCCTGCCTTCAAGTAGCTTAAAGTTTAGCCTAGCCTGACTCATGGCTCATTGATTCAGTAAGATTTGCAGGACGGAGGAGGCTAGCGGAGGAGCTGGTCCTGAGACTGAGCGTGGACAGAAGGTTGGCATTGGGAGGCAGAGGCTAGAGTAAAGATGAGAGAACTTCCCAAACTAGAGAGGTCTACAACTTTTCAAACCAAGAGGCCTCCTGTCTTTGCTCCCAGCCCTGGGGCATCACCTCAGGTTGTGGCATGGGATAATAAGAGTTAAAGATAATGGAATTTTCCTGAAAACAGTCTGAAGCTCCCTGTATGTCTTAAAGTTTCCAGGATGACTCAAGCATGCAATCAGATTGGAAGTACTGTTGGACATTCCCCCTCCCCGGGCTCTCTGCAGGTGTCTGTCTTCATCCTGTGCACTCTGCTTCTTAGACCGACTGTTGTCTGCTGCAGTGCACTGGTGTCCCACCTGCTCAAGCCATGAAGGGCCTCCTCAGCGCTGTGGCACTAGGGCACAGATGTAGAAACCACCCAGCGGGCTGTAGTTATCCTGGGCTGGCCAGGACTGACCCCTGGCCAGGACAAACCTCATCTCTGCTACCCGGATCCTTGGCCTTGAAAGGCAAGTCACGGCCCTTCCCTCCTCTTCTCAGCTCCAAAGACAGGACAAGCACATCTGAGGCCTTGTCAGCATTGAATGCCATCAGGACCACATTGCTTTACCCTGCTTAAGGTCACTGAGAGTGCAGCCTCAGGGCAGCCTGCAGGCTGGCTCAATGGTACTTTTGTGTATTTGTCCCACTGGACCTGTGAAGAGGGGAGCAGCTGTCACAGACAAGGACATCCTGTAAAGTGGGGAATCATTCAAATAAAACTCACTGCCTTCGAATCAATTCTGGCGCACAGCCACCCTGTAGGACAGAATAGAACTGCCCCTGTGGGTTTCTGAGGGCGTAAGTCTATTTATAGGAGTAGATGGCTCATCTTGCTCCTGAGGAGTGACTGGTGGATTCAAACTGCTGGCTTTGTGGTTAGCTCAACACACAAACCACTACATCAGCTCTCACTGCCATCAAGTCAATTCCTGTTCATAGCGGCCCTGTAAAGACGGGGTGGAACTGCTCCTGTGGGTTTCTGAGACTGTCACTCTTTACAGAAGTAGAAAGCCTCATCTTTCTCTCATGGAGCCACTAGTGGTTTCGAACTGCTGACCTGTATGTAGTTAGCAGCCTAACATGTAACATAGACATGTAACGCCATCAGAGCTTTTTAAAGTAGGGATGCATACTCAAAATGCATTCTCTTGCCTCTCCAGTAGAAGGAGGGGCATCTGCGATTAGCATTCACAGAGCAGGTTGGGACTCTGAAGCAAAAGGCAATAACGGCTCTGTGTAGAATGTCGGAATTGATTTTTCTCTTCCCACCTGACTTGCAGATGCCAACCTGCTTCACTAGCATAGAAAGATCCAGTAGGTTCATCTCATCTCGTTGGGGCATATTATTAGATAAGCTTCCTGCCCTTCAAAACCCCTTTTTCTTCTTCCTCCACACCTGTCACAGAGCAACCCACCTCTGGGTCCCTACCCACCTTCTTGATTAATCTGGAGGTAGATAATTTAGCTGGGTTAGCCCTCCTCCATTTTTACAGAAGGATGTTGCAGAATGCAAAATGCAAACCCCAGCCCTCCTTTGCCTCCTGGTGCTGAGGGGGCAGCTTCTGAGGTCACTGTACTTAACATCAAAGTGCAGAAAGACCAATGGATGGTGAGGCCCTTCCCGTCCCAGCAGGACTGTCTTGGAGTTCTGACTGTGGGAGAGATGGGCAGGAAAGCAGCCGCACGAGCGGGAGCATGCTTCTGCTGCCCTCCTTGAGGCTGCAGGGCAGGGTGGCCCAGGCTTCAGCCGAGGCAGGAGGCAGCCTTTTCTGAATGGTGGGTGTGCCCTAGTGACAAGTCAGGGTGACAGGCTACTTTTGCATTGAAACGTTAGTGAGTTGTCTCCAGAAATGGGGCCCCTCTCAGTAGGCTGCTCGGCAGGGCTGCCCTGCCTAAGTGGTCCTGCCCAGTCCTGCCCACCCACCCTCTAAAGCAACCAAGGCTGCTAGTTGCTTTGATCTTTATCCATCCCAGGGACTGGCTGTTGAGAATGACAAGCCCTGCTGTTCCCGAGGGCTTTGTGTTCCTGCTGTTCCACCAGGATTTATTTTAGGTTTTGATGATTTATGGGACAACGGAAATGAGATTGAATTTAAGCTTTACTCTAGCCTGTGGACAGGACCGAGTGAGGGAACCCACACAGGGGGACCGTAGTTTCAGGGACAGTCCTTTGTTCCCTCTTGCTGGAAGCTCATTTTATGCAAAGAGAAGATAGCTGAATCGATCCAAAGCCATATGGAAATAATTCATCCAGTGGATGCATGGGCCACGCCAACCTGAGACCAGAAGAGCTACATGGTGGCTGGCTCCCACTGCCCATGGCCCTGAGAAGGGTCCCATTAAAAGGGGTCCCGTTAGAAGGGCCTCATAGAGTGAGAGAATGGTGTGGAACAAAACTCCGAGTCGTAAAAAGGGCTAGGCTTTCAGGTCAGGTCAAGGCTGGTGGAGCACCTAAGTCTGTGGCCCTTGGTCACCCTGCAGGTCTGGAACTGAAGTCACCACCATGTGGGAATAATCAGCCATTTAAATTTTTTAAAGGCAACGTTCACCCCAAGATCAAGCATACAGGGTTCAGAAAGGAGGAGGAATGGAAACAGGAGCCACCCCGAGGAAGTGGAGTAAGTGATGGTTCATTGAGGAGATTGCAAAGGACTAAATGAATGTGACTTGTTGCATGTAAATCCGACGATGTGCTCTGTAAGCCTTCACCTAATTCGCAATGAAAAGTTTTAATATCTATATAAAGAAAGAGGAAAAACAAAACCTGGTTCGTCAGCCTCACGTCCCTCAGCTTAGCCAGACATCCATGCTCTGTTTGTGTGACATTTTCAGCAAAATGAAAAGAGAGAAATGTTCTTTTGGGGGCTGGTTCTATATAATCAAAACGAGTAGATGTCTTTTAGCTTGAATACTTAGAACCCCATAATTGAATAGAATGTGCTGACCCTGAGGATAAGTTACCGCGCTTTTGAACCCCTTCCCGGCATTATTAGAGGAGGGAGAGGGTGAATATAAGGTTAATGGATTCTGCTGCAAAACTGAACTTGGAAATGAGGTTTCATTGATTTAATATTTCCTCTATTAAAACTCCCGAGACAATGTCCCTGTGGCCCCAGGAAAGTGCAGCGGTGGTACTTTCTTCTCATGAGAGTCTGGGCTACAGTTGTTCTCAGAAGGTGACGACAGGCAGAGATGGCCCTTTGGCTGATTGGCCTCTCCACTTGTTGACCCAGAAGGGCCACAGGTCCAGGCAGAGCTGCTACCTTCGGAGTCTGCCGCCTCCTGTGGCAGCTACTGGATTGATGGCTGCAGACATGCCCCCCCGCCCCCCCCGCAGTCTGTGACCCCAGCAGTGAGTGACCTTTTCTGAATGGCCGATTTGAAGGGAGGGGTGTCCAGAGGCGGCTGGTTGCGGCAGGAAGAGCAGCGGTAGAAATCATAGATCATTCCATGCCTGTCCTGTTCAGGAGCTTTGCTGCACTTCCCCAGAGGCGGCCCTCCCCTGTGTCTTGGCAAACCCCGCCCACACGCCTGCCAGCACCCATTGTGGGAAGGCTGGGATCAGCCTTCCTGTAGCCTCTGTCCTCAGCCTTTTCTTCTCCAGCCTGCCCCCCCTGCCCGCTGCCGCCCCGCCCGCTGCCCCCAGCCTCTTCACCAGGCCTCCCACCGCCCAGCTGCCTCTCCAGGTGGCTCTACTTTGCCTCACAGGCCCTGGTGTGGGGCTTACTGGTTTTGCAGCTTAGATCAAACAAAGCTTTCCTTCTAGGGGGAGGAAGCAGGTGTGGGGCGGCCCAGGTGTCCCTGAGGCCTGCTCTGCCCCGCCCATGCACTTTCCTCATCTTGTGGAAACCTGGTAAACAAACCCTCTGCAGTTGAGTCCGTGCCAACTCCCGACAAAGCTGCTGGACAGAGTAGCATCTCCCTGTACGGTTGTCAAGGCCGTAATCGGTCATTAGGGAAGCAGACCGCCACATGTTTCTTCTGCAGGGCGGTTGATGGGGTCAAACTGTCGACCTTCAGTTAGCAGCCCATGGCTTTAACCCCACATCACTTCGGCTACGTGGGCAGATACTAAATGCTGCTTTTGTGCCTTCCCGACTCCAACCTCGACACGGACACGGACTTTCTAAGACTTCCGCCTGTCTTGGGGGTGGGGCGGGGAGCTTGGAGCTAGCTCATTGTTCTGTACTGCTGCGCTCACTTGGCATTCAGCTGGTCTCACCATGTGTCGGTACCTTTACTTCTTCCAGGCTCTCAGAAATCTTTTGTTGATGAACAAAGCGGATGACAAAGTTAAGATCATATCCTTTTTGGTAAAAAATGAAGCGCTCACTCCCATCGAGTCAGTGTTGACTCATAGCAACCTTGTAGGGCAGGCTAGAACTGCCCCCATGGGTTTC
Source organism: Tenrec ecaudatus (assembly GCF_050624435.1). Classification (NCBI taxonomy): domain Eukaryota; kingdom Metazoa; phylum Chordata; class Mammalia; order Afrosoricida; family Tenrecidae; genus Tenrec; species Tenrec ecaudatus. Next base: position 88,400,044 of record NC_134539.1, on the reverse strand, counting down.
CAAGACTGCCAATTTCCCCAGGAGTGGAAAGCCTCAACTTTCTCCCACAAAGCAGTTGGTGTGTTTGAACTGCTCACCTTGTGCTTTTCAGCCCAACGCACAATCCACTACACCACCAGGGCCCCAGTGGAGCCTTTTTATGCAGACTGGAGGCTATCGCATTTTGGGTAAGAGTAATATTTTTGGAATAAGTGTGTTGTCAGGGCTTAGAAGTGCAGCTTTTGCTTACACTGTGTGCCCTAGTATGTTATGTCAAAAGCACTGTCACCTCTTCCTAGTTGCATCCAGTCAAATAAGGATGATGGTACTACTTTGCCCAGTCGATTCCAGCTAATGGCGATCCCCAGTGTGTGGAGTAGACCTGCCTACAGGGCTTTTATGGCTGTCGGAAGTCAGTTACCAGGCCATCTTCTGAGCAGGTTCAAACTGTCTTTCAACTAGTGGCCAAGCAAGGATATGTATCCAAAATAAGGATACTTTTCAGCGTATACATTGGTCATTCTATCTTATTATTTGAGCACCAGTGGAAGTGTATGCTAATAACCCTTTCTTAAATGGCCATTAGGATGGGGAGATTAAGAATTTACCAAAGATCTCAACTTCAGATTCGAACTCTGATTTTGCTAGGAAATGTACAGGACCCTGTAGGTACCCCAGGTTTTAGAGATAGGCAAACAGACTTGAGATCAATTGTTGGTGCCTCCAGTTCACTTGTGTGACCTTGACCAAGTGAGCCATCCTTTCTGCACCTCCATTTCCTTCTTTTTAAGTATGTGACTGCTGTTGGGTGGCACTGAATTGATTCCCACTCACAGTGATACTGTGTACACAGAACAAAACACTGCCCGGTCCTGCACCATCCAACCCATTATTGTTATCTGCGAGCTTATTGTAATTGCAGTGTCAATCCAGCTCCTCGAGGGTCTTTCTCTTTTTGCTGACCCTCTACTTTACCAGAGGAACCCTAGTGGACTCGTGGGTTACTCACTGGGCTGCTAGCCACAAGGTCAGCAGTTCTAAACCACCAGTTCCTCCTTGGGATAAAAAGGAGACTTTAATACACCTGTAAACAGTTACAATCTCAGAAACCCAAAGGAGCAGCTCTACTCTGGCTCCTCTCTCTTCTACTCTATGAGTCAGCATCGACTCTGGCAGTGAGTTTGGTTTGGGGTTTTACTTTACTAAGCATGATGTCCTTCTCCAGGGGTGGGTCTCTCCTGATAACATGTCCAAAGCACATGAGATGCAGTTTCACCATCCTTGGTAATAAGGATAATTCTGGCTGTACTTTATCTAGACAGATGCGTTTATTCTGCTGGTGGTTCATGGTACTTTTGATAGTCTTCTTTGCCACCACCATAATTCCAATGCATGTGTTCTTCTACAGCAGCGGTTCTTAACCTGTGGGGTGTGCGTGACCCCCTTGAGGGTCGAGCAACCTTTTCACAGGGTTCCTAAGACCATCGGAACCAGGACATCATCCCTTTATCCGTCTCCAGGCAGGTCCGCCCACATACAGATACGCCCACGTACAAGTACCTGGCATGAAGACTGTTATCCATGCTACACCATGCTTCAAGACAAAATTTTATTTATTTGTCATTAGAAATAAATATTTGACAATATAGAATTACATATTGTTTTCTGATAATTATGCTTCAATTATGCTCAATTTGTAACAATGAAAATATATCCTGTATAGCAGATATTTACATTATGATTCATAACACTAGCAAAAGTATAGTTATGAAGTACCAACGAAAATAACTTTATGGTTGGGGGTCACCACAATGTGAGGAGCGGTGTGAAAGGGCCGAAGCATTAGGAAGGTGGAGAACCACTGTTGTACAGTCTTCCTTATTCATTGTCCAACTTTCACACGTCTGCGAGACCATTGAAAATATCATGGCTTGGGTCAAGTGCACCGAAGTGACATCTTTGGTCTTGAATACTTTAAAGTGGTCTTGTGCAGCAGATTTGCCTAATCCATTACATTAATTGATTTCTTGACTGCTGCTTCCATGAGCATTGATTATGGATCCAATCAAATTGAGATCCGTGACAACTTCAATTTTACCCATTTATCATAATGTTATCTTTTGGTCCAGTTGTAAGAGTTTTCATTTTCTTTACATGGAATTTTAATCCACACTGGTTTTAATCATCAAGTGCTTCAGGCCCTCCTCACTTTGCACAAGCAAGGTTGTGCCATCTGCATATTGAAAGTTATTAATAAGCCCTTTCTCCCGTCTTGATACCATGTTATTTCTATCATCCAGTGTCTTGTTTCTTGGATTTTGAATAAGTATGGTGAAAGGATATAGCCCTGATGGCCACCATCCAGCATTCCCTTGTTCTGCTCACATAACTGCCACTAAGTCTATGTACAGGCTGCACGTGAGCACAGTGAAATGTTCTGCAGACTCCATTATCCACAACACTATCCATAGTTTTGTGATCCACACGATTGAATGCCTTTGCATAGTAAACAACTTTCCATAGTGAACAGTATACAAGCAGTTTTCTGATATGCTCTTCTTTCAGTCAACATCTGTCAGACGTCAGCAATGATATCCCTCATGCCATATCCTCTTTTGAGTCCAGCTTACGTTTATGGGCTTTCCTATTAATGTTAATACTACAGCCATTTTTATTATCTTCAGAAAAATTGTACTTGCATGTGATATTAATGATCTTGCTCAGTACTTTTTGCATACTGTTGAATCATTTGTCTTTCCAATGGGTACAATATGGATGTCTTTCAGCCAGTTGGCCAAATTTCTTGGCATAGACTAGTGAGAGCTTCCAGTGCTGCATCAGTTTATTGAAATATTTCAGTTAGTATTCCATCAAATCTGGGGCCTTGTTTTCCACTAGCGCCTCTTGTACAGCGTGAACTTTTTCCTTCAATGCCGTTGCTTTTTAACATTTTTTCTTGGCACCTAATCCACATATCATATAATTCCATAGTTCAATCATATCAAGAAGAATTGTACAATCATTACCACAGTCAGTTTTAGCACACCCACACACATACTCACTCACGGTTAAATCACCTTTAAAATGAATTGTGTAATCACAATCTGTTCTAGTGTTCCCTCCCCCCTCCCCCTTCATTGTTTATTCCCCAAATTCCCTCACTCTGTCTCCCACTCCCACCCCTGTAGACCCAGGCACCAGTTATCTCTGTGAATCCGCTTCTTCTGTGCTTCACAAACTGGGAAGCCCAATAGAAACATGAAACACAAAAGCTAAATAAAATAGTAAGGATAAAATGATAATAATTTAAAGATAAAAATACAAATAATGAGTAAGAAAGATAGACTACCGTCAATATGGAAAAAGCCAGGGAAGAGATTTTTGTCATGGGACATGCAGGAGATACCTGCTCCTAGGACAAATTCTGGTTGGGTCAGTAGGGAGGGCAGCTGACCAAGTGTGGAGTTCAATCGGCCTAATCAAGATTACAGAGATCTTGCCTGTGGCTGGTTGGGGTCTGCCAGCAGCTTAATCTCGTTACTCTGCAGTCACAGTGGGAGCTCTCCATAGCCTTCTACCAATTGGGTGTTCGTAATGTTAGCTCTGGTACTTTTTCCCTCGTCATATTTGGATTTTGTTACCGTCATTGTTGGATCACACAAGCTGGTGTGCTTCTTCCATGTGGACTTAGTTGACTCCCTGCTTAGACGGTTGCTTGTTTTGAAGACAAGCCTTTAAGACCTGACACTATTCTGATTGACAGCTGGGCACCACCTGCTCTCTTCACCACCCTTTGCTGTAACACCTTATCTTCAGTGATCATTTCATGAAGGTGAGCATCAAGCAGGGCCATGTGATCAGAACTAACTGTTCTTGGATTGGGGCTAGAGTTAAGTGGGGGCCCAGATCCATTTGCTTGTCCCTGGAATATGCATGATTCAGGTTTACTTTGGATGTTGTGTTATGACAAAATCAAAACCCCCTTAATACCAACTACCCCAACAACAGCAATAAACCTACTAGCAGACAACAAAAAAGTCAAGCAAAAGCAAACAAACTAAAGGCAGGAAAACAAAAACCCATAGAAACAGAACAGTTCAAAGTGTTACTCATCCCCCTGGGATAAGAGGTGATTGCACTGATACCATCAGGAGGCTTTCCAATGTCATAGCCCTCCAGACACTGTCGATATGAGGGGTCTATGCTTCCACCTTGAGCCACAGCCCATGAGTTATTGCCTACACAGTTCAGTCCCCCATAATTGAGCTCTGTGTAAGTATAGGGATTGGTGCCAGGGGTGGGGAGGGACTTCCTGGATCAATGCTTCCAAGTGCACATCCTTGACCAATAGATGGAAACCCGTCATGTCACTGCAAGGTGGGCATCAAGGCACTATATGCATGGCGATTCTGGGTCCCTTTCTATTGGACACCCGCCAAGCTGGGGTTTCCCCCAAGGTCCAATGACCACCACTTACACAGTCCTGGGTCAGTCACTCTCTGCTTCCTCTCCCATTCAAGTACCCCAGTCTTCTGTCCAAGGGTGCAGGCAGCTTTGAGGCAGGGCTTAGTTCATTCAGCCGGGCCTCTGTGTTAAGTTCTTCTGGTGTAGCCCCTGTGTTATGCCATGTTGCCTGCAAGGTCAGCTTCCAGGATCTTCATGGTGCTTAGTCCATGACATGGTTCGGTTGGGTAGAAATGTATTTGGAGTGTCTATCCAGGAGCACATAATCTGCCCATTGCCCCTCTAGGTTCCTTACAATTATAGTTTAGCATCCCTTCTTGATGTGAGGTTGCTTCTCTCCAATCACCCACCAGATTCACCAATGGAACTATCCGCATCTCCTCCAAAATGCACGTGGTTCCCTTTCCTGGTCTTGGCTTATTTCTGGCAAGATTCTTTGTCCAATCCTGTGGGAGCCCTTGATTTGCCCCAGTCTTGTCTCCATGCTGTGTAGCTTCAAGTGTATTGTCATCTCCCATTTCCCCCCTCTTGAAAGTGGGACCCCAGGCAATGTGAGGTCTCCCCTTCAAGCTGCCGCTTATGAAATGCTCCAGAGGGAGGTGATGTGTGGCTCCTGGGTGGTAGGTAAGCTTCTCAACTTTGGTTCTGGCACTGGCTCCTACAATTTGTTTCACTGATGTTTCTCTGTGTAGTCGTGGGCTCATACGGTGCTTGTCCTTTTGTGATTGGCTTACTTCACTCAGCATCGTGGTTTCCAGGTCCTTCCATGTCATGCCGTGTTTCCTGTTTCATCACTGGTTTTAGGGATGCATAACAGTCCATTGTGTGTATGGACCATAGTTCTTTGTCCATTCTTCCACTGTTGGGCGTTTGGGCAGCTTCCAGTTTCTTGCTATTCTGAACTGTGCTGCTACAAACATGGGAGAGCACGCCTCCACTCATGTTGTGTCTCATATCTTTAGAGTGTATGCCTAGTAGTACCATCGGTTCTGGATCACATTTTTAAAGTCGTTGGCTGTCAGCCAATTCCTTTGGTATAGTGACTCTGTATATTCCTTCTACTTTTTGCTTTATTTAATATTTTCCCCATAGAATCCTTCAATATTTCAACTGGAGGCTTGACTTTTCCCTTCACTTCTTTAAGTGGGGGGTTTAAGTTGAAGGACATACACATCCAAGCAATTGCTGTTGTAAGCATCATTTGTTGGAGTAAATAAAGTGTATGTAGCAGCCAGCACGGCACCTGGTGGTATGCCTCATTCTGTTCTCCCCCATTTCCCTTGCCCCTGGTTCAGATCGTGTTTTGTAACTACTTGAAGCTGACTTCTGATATTGACAGTTTACCTGTAGAGCGTCTACTGTGGCCCAGGCTCTGTTCAAGTGCTATATATGTATATGAACTCATTCAGTCTTCAGAACAGCTCTATAATTGTGTTGTGATTGCCGCTAGTTTATGAATGAGGAAAGCAAGGCAATCATGTAACTTACCCAAGGTCACCACTAGGTGCTGGAGCCAGCACTTAATCGAGGTAGTTCAGAGCCCCATAGTCCTAACTACAAAGCCAGTGGTTCAAACCCACCAGCCACTCTGCAGGAAAAAGACGAGGCTGTCGCTCTCGTAAAGATGTACAGTCCCAGGAGCTCTGTATAGGGTCACTCTGAATTGGTAGCGGGATTGGCTATTTGGCCTCCAGAGTCTGGTCTTTTTGGGTTTGGAGAGATTTCTGATGACGTGGCCCTGGCATTAGCTTTTCTCCCCGAGTTTGGTGAATGAACGGCAGTGCTGTGACACTGGTCCTCAGGCGTAGATCTCTCTCTGGGTGTCTGTCCTCTCATGAAAGCATCACCCCCAGAAGGTCCCATGGGCCCCATTATCTGCTTACAGAACAATGTGATGGTTCTGGCCTTTACCTGTTCCCCCAGGGCCCCTTGTTCCAGGGGATTGTAAACTGGTTTTCTCTCTGATTTCACAGAAAAGGCAACAGATGGCTCCCTGCAGAGTGAGGACTGGACGTTGAACATGGAGATCTGCGACATCATCAATGAGACGGAGGAAGGGTAGGTGCTGCCCCCACTCCCCGTTCTGCTGAGCTTCGGGCTACTCGTTGGTATGGCTCCAAGCCTGTGGGGCTTGAGGATGTTGAGTGATTTGTTGGGGTGTTTTTAATGTGTTCACTTTGACATTCACTAAGCTGGTACCCTTAGTTCTCTCCCTCTCCACCCCACTCGCCCCACCCTTCCCCCAGTGGTGCTTGATTAGAGCAATGCTGACCTCTTAAATAGCCCTGCTTTTAGTCACACATAGAAATTAAGTTGCTTGGTTACTCAGTTCCCCAGTGGTCATTAATCTGAGCAGCCAAATCCTTATTTCCTACTCCCTCGCCTCGGCCTCCCCATCACTCACGTGGCTCACTGGACCACAGCCCCGGGAGTCAGGCGAGAGCCCTACCCCGTCCACAGAAGGAGCTCAGGTGTGGGAAGGCAGCAAGGGAAGGGACGTGGGTGGCATGGAGGGCCAGCCCCCCCGCCCCCAGCTGCCCCCTTGTGTTCCAGCTCTGCTGCATCTGCTCTTGTTTGGCTTGTGTGTTTATCTTATTTTACCATCTCCCCTCTTCCACATGATCGATGTACTCTGTCCTGCTTCCAAACTGCTCTGCCTTTAGTCCTCAGGCCATTCCTTGCAAACCCTACTTACTGTGGCCCCCTGCTCTGAAACCGTCTCCCAGGTGACGGGGAGAACAACTCTGTCCTGGGGCACTGCCTCTTGTTGCTGGCCTCACTAGCCTTGCCTTGTACACAGTCGTGTATGAGAGACTCCCCGTGTGCATGTCTGGGTAGGTGCAGAGGAGACCGGTGAGCACGACCTACCAACCTCAGCCCCTGCCTCCATGGAGCTAGTCTGGAGGAGCAGAGGGCTCAGGAAACCTAACTGGGGTGACATTAAACAGACTCGAAGGAGACGGAGGGCCTGAGCATTAGGCTCCTGTGAGGGAAGGACTTTCAGGTAGAGGGAGTGGGGAGAGAGGGTGTGTGGTACGTGTGAGAAACAGTGAGAAGTCTGGGGGCTGGAGCAGAGCCGGGGAGAAAAGGGTGCTGGTAGCCGAGGTCGCAGGCTGCATGGAGACCCGGGTGATGGTGTGCTCTGAGGACCTGGGAAAGACGATGGCCTTTCCTTTGGGTGAGAGGGGAATCTATCTAAGGGCTTGAGCAGAAAGATGGCATGCGCTGACTTTCATTTTAAGATCACCCTGGCTGCTCGTTTCAGAATTGCCGGGCAGGGATGTGGCAGGGACAGATGCTGGGAAACCAGCTAGGAGGTTATTACAGCAACCCAGGTGTGAGGTGGTGGTGGCTGAAGCTGGCAGAGGAGCGAGTGAGGAACGCTTGGGTTCTGAATCTGTTCCCAAGGTAGAGGCAATGAGGTTTGTGTTGTGGGGGTTGAGGGAAGAGAAGAGCCAAGGATAACGCCAGGGTTTAGGGCCCGGGCACCGACAGCCAGTGCCTGAGATGGGCAAGCCATGGGAGAGGCAACTGGGCTGGGGAAATCGGCAGTTCCATTGAAACACGTGAGATATACACGCGATCTGTCAAGCCTGCAGGTAGAGCTGCTGGCAGGATGCTTGAAAGTGTGAGTCTAGAGTTTGGGGGATGAGTCCCCTGTGCTGGAGATAGAGGTTTAGGAGTCTTCAGGAAAATGACGTATTTCATTCTTTCTATGTGGATAATCAGCCCGACACCTGGCACACAGATGTGGTTCACCCACCGTCCTAAAGGTTGGAGACTGTTGTTTTGTAAAGGAAGACTGATCACGTCCTTGAGATCCCTCGGGGCTCCTTTCTTCCTTCCTCATGTCCGATGCCACTCGCTGTTTGGGTCAGCCAGGTATTGTTGACTGATTACCACCAGTGTATCAGTTCCCAGTCTTGGGGCTCTGTCTGAGGAGGGGGACCAGACAGGTCTGTGCTCACCAAGGTCAAGGTGTGTGCCCAGTGCTGAGGACTCCAGTGAGAAGGAGGAGGGGGTGCCTCTGGGTGGGCTGGCTTCAGTCTGGGACTTGAGGATGGAAGCAGGAGGATAGCATGGAAGGAGTTGAGAACAGGAGGGCCAGGAGCCCAAGTGCTTCCTCATTCCAAAGGGTTCTTGCTCTACTGGAGTCAGGAGCTTCTATTTTAAACCCTTCCATCACGTAAGGCCTTGGTGACACTTTGCTCCTAACGCGGTCTAGCTCCTGTTTCCTGTCCCTGCAGGTTTGAGTGAGAATACCTTAGTGATTCCCAGGGTATTTTCTGTCTACACCTGTACTGCAGGGGTGTGTTAGGCAGGGTTCTCTAGAGAAACAAAACCAGCAAACTTGTGATTGTAAATATGGATACATTTATATAGCAAAAAGGAACATAACAGCAAATTAGTCCACACAGCATTCCAGAGCTCCGTCTCTGTCACCAGTACAGAGAAGTCACGTTCATGGGACACTTAATATACTGAAGGTCCTTCCGACTCACGCAGCCGCTGGTCCCAGGCCGAGGATGCAGACAGTAGGAAGATGAAGTGGTGAGGCGCAGCAGAGGCCAGTAGCGCGGCGTCCTGAAGCAGGTCACGGTGGAGCGATAAGAAGTGGTGGTGGGCGGTGCGGCATCTAGAGTGGTGGCAGGATGAGCAGGGTGAGCCCGCAGGCAGCAGACACTACAAGGTGGAGGGGCACCGTGGCATGGAGCAGCACAGCACAGTGACGCGGCGCACCAGCCTCAGCCAGGTGGAGCAGGCACCGCACGGCCCACAGCTAGTGTAGCGCACATGTTGCGGCAGGGCAGCTCGGTGGGGCTGGTCTGACCACCAGGGAGGCAGAGAGGCCTGCACACAGAGAGCCCTTTATCGCAGTCTTAACTACACAGGAGGTCATCAAGCTGTGACCTGATTGACAGGCTAGACTCCACCCCTGGCTTACAGGTGCCATGTTGGCACCACAACACCTAACTTTCACAAGCGAGAAAGTGACTGTTCTCATTTCCTAAAATGGGAGCAAAAGCCTCACCAGTTCAACTCATTATCGGAGACCTAACTCCCTCTCACCTGCATACAGGCTTGCTCCCTGACCCCAGTTCCCATCATTCACTGGGCCTCACTGGACTCTCATTGCCCTGATAGTCTCTTTCACTTGATTCATCTATTTATTTCTACCCTCTCTTAGACAAGCGCCCCATATATGTGCTCATAACAGATGTTGTGTGGCACTTGGCAGGGTGTGGTCTCACTCCTCCGTCCTCATTGGACTGTGAGCGCCACAAGGCAGGGATTGTACCACTTTATCCCAGTGCCTACCACGGCACACACCTGGTTGATCCGCATTTGTTAACTCGTGAGTAGGGTCCCTAAGGAGCGCAGTCTGGTGAGGAATGCAGGCCTGTAAAGATAGTTCTGACGCATGGGACAACAGCTCTGCAAGCGAGAAGCTATTTATAGTTCCAGAGACTCGGGTACTGCCTGTGGCAAAGGCTTCTTGGAGGATGTCACATCCTGGTGAAGTCTTGCAGGATACAAGGGCATCTCCAGGTGAAGTGAGAGTGGGCATGGCAGGTGGAAGGCCAGTGCGTGTGACTTGTGACTGGGTGGGCTATGTCTAGGACTCGCTGTATTCTGTGACCTTAGGTAAGGGACTTAATTTCCTTATGTCTGAGTTTCTTCATTTATGAGCCAAAGAAAACCCAACTGCCATGTTGACTCTGACTCATTAGGCCCCAAGAGGACAAATTAGAACTTCCCTGTGAGGCTGCCAAGACTGTAAATCTTTATGGAAGCAGACTTCCACGTCTGTCTCCTGCAGAGCAGCTGGTGGACTTGAACCATCCACCTTTCAGTGAGCAGGGTACAGAGGAGTAAACAGGTAAAGCGGAGCATGGGAAGAGCAGAAGCAGGGGGAGAGTGATTGATGGGATGATTCCGGGGGATGTGGGACGAGGACGGAACATGCTCCCCACCAGCAGCAGCTCTGAGGCTGCAGGAAAGAGGGACAAAGGCCGAGGTACAGAGTTGTGAGTCTGGGGTGGGAGGGACTGTGAGGAAGGTGACCCAGCAACAAGACCGGAGCCCGGGGGTGAGCGAGGGACCTGACCTCGCTGAGAGCTATGTGGCATTCCCACTGGTACACCTGTCATTTCCTCTCGGTCCTTTCTTCCATTCTCCATCTTGGCTCACCACTCTCAATTCCCCCTTATCCCTGGCTCCCAGCTTGGAGCTGTCTCATCTGCCGCAGCTTCTGGAAACGTGGCAATTCCTCTGACATGACTTTGATCCGCCTCTTTGAAGCGTCTCCCCCAGGGAGAGAGATAAATACTTGCATTTGTGCTTACCCAGTCACACTCCAGCAAGACTTCCCAGGGATGAATTTTCATTTTGTATCTCCCCCTGTGCCTGCTGACTCCATCACCCCACACCGGGAGAGCCCCTCGCATGCTGATGCTCTGCAGGCCACAATGATCTCAGCCATGGAGGCCGTGCCCAGTGTCTGCTGGGGGCGGGGGCTGGATGGAGAGGGACTGGAGCTGCGGGGGCAGGCTCACTAGGGTTTGGCAGTGCCTTTGAAAGGAAGGCAATCGATATCTGCTCCCAGCAAGTCACCACTGACCTTCAGCCGCCCAAGCCCACAGCAGTCTCCACACTGGAGCCTGTCAGGCCCCTGTTTGCAGCCGTCCCTCCCTGTTTGGAAACTGCAGCTGTATTGCAGACATACTTGGCAGGGGCCGTTCCCTTTGACTCAGGTGCCAGAAATTCCTTCAGGGCAGCCATGTTTCAAGTGGAAATAGGAAATAGATGGATAGGGGATTAGTTTTTAATTTCTTCCAGAAGCCTTGCTTTGCTCCTGCTCATTTCTGTCCAAATTGGGCTGATAGGGAGAGTCTTCCTCCCCCACTACCACCCCCCCTCCAACCCGGCAATCCTGCAACCCATCTGGATAGGCATGCAATTCGTGGAAGGCTGGAGCCTCTTTGTGGAGAATAAAGGACTGGCCTATGGCTGGACTTTGGGATCCCAGAGTGCAGGATTATCGGGCATTGGGGCTCAGGGACTTGATGTTTTTAGGTGGCTCCTAGCCCAGTTTTGTTGAATCCTGAGTTGCCTTCAGTGAGATCCCACAGTAGGCCCATCCATACGAGTATAATAAGTGCACTTGGGGAACTGGGCAGACTGGATGGGGAGCGCGTAGCAGTAACAGACAAGGAAGGAAGAATGCATCTTGAGTTCCAGACCATCGATTTATGAATGCATTTTTGAACACAGCCCATTTATGAGTTGGGAGCTACCAATGACTGCGAGATTTCCTGTGGGATCCCCATCAGATTTGGTACCTCAGACACATCGTTCCCGAGCTTCTAAGTAGGCTCACGGAAGTTAGTCGACTCAAGGAGAAATAGAATATTCAGACCTAAGCAGGGGCCTAATCCTCCCCCTTCTGTGTCTCTTCTCTCTGGTTTCTCAGGGAGAGGGGTGGGGGTGGGGATCTCTCAGTGTGTTACCTCCCCATGGGCTGCTTTTTGGTGAAGTAAACAGCAGTGGAGGAGGTGGACATAGCTGACCTTCTCTGCTTCCCCATTGCCAAGAGGCAGAGGCAGACATGCTTCCACCCCATCCTTCTGTACCTGTTCTGACACAAAGCCTTCCTCCTCCACCCCTCTACAAATATGCTGCGTTCAATACAGCAGCCACGCACAACTCACAGACAGTGCTCACAATGAAGGGGGTAATGAGAGAAGTTAATAGATTGCCATAAATCAGGATCAGCAAACAGTAAATATACAGTCATTGGTCTCCTCAGCCAGTAGCCAGGTCTCTCCAGTTCTTAGCCACGCAGCCACGCAGACCCATGGACTTTCCCCCATGGGTCAGGAAGCCAGCCTTCCTGTCACAGTGTTCCACAGTTCCATAGTTTCAGGTCAGATAAGGAGAAGATGCCCCTGGTCTCAGTGCTGCTCCTCTAAGTCTCCATGCCATGGTCTGTGACCGTCTGCTCTCGGTGGCCACTGCTGCCTCAGACAGAGACCTTGAACGTGCTCTTCCAACGTCCTCCAGGCTTTACTTTTCGCTGCTTCACAGATGGCTCATCCTTGCAGCCAGAGTGCCAGTAACAAAAGCTGACCAATCCCCTCCATTCATGTTGTACACACTGGTTTGCATAGTCCCACCCCATCATCTGGTGGGAGTTACAGAGACTTGGGTAGAAGAGCCATCCCATTAAGAAGTGTCATTCAGCATACTTGGTTTGAATAAATGACACTTGCATGTGGCAGCAAGGCGATCCAGTGACAAACCTTCTTCCTCAGCCGCTCATCAGGGGCAGCCAGTGTTACCAGTTTCTGAGCCATTTTCACCTTGCTCTTTCACTCTTCACTCAGAAAGGAGCACACGGGAGGCACTGGGCTATGCAGTCCTTTGGTGATTGGTCTTTGAGTTTGTCCCATTTTCTGTGCGTCTGGGACGTCACTCTGCTACACAGCTGCGTAGCAGCCTGTTACATGGATGTACCATAGGCTACTATAACTGGTTTGCTGTTGATAGACAGCTAATCTGTTTCCAGTCTGTGTGTTGACAAACAGTGCCTCTACAGCTGTTAGTTCCTACAAACAGGAGGGAATCTGTAGGTCTAAAAGTATAAAATATTGTCTGGGTTCTTTGAGGAATGATGGTAGCCTTCCTCCTACTTCATTATTCCTGGCATCAGTTGCAACCCCTGCGACATTTTCTACTGTAGTCTCGCTGCCAACACTGATTGCTGTCAACTCAGTTCCCACGCTCAGCCACTCAGAACAGGGTAGAAGTGCCCCGTGGCTTTCCAAGATGGTGACTTTTTATGGGAGTAGGGAGCCTCAGCTTTCTCCCATAAAGTGGTTTTGAACATCTGACCTTGTGGTCAGCAACCCAACGTGTAATTCATGCTGGCACTAAAGCCCTGGTTGAGGTAGCCACACAGAACTCCCAGAGCAGACTCGCAGTTACATGGTTTATTAGGGAGTAACAGGTTATCGCTAGCGTCAATTTGGAAATGATGGGGAACAACTTTGGATCAGGGTCGGGAAGCACACAGGCAAGGTCTGGATAGATCTCTGAAGTGGAGACATCCCTCCCTTCCGTGCAGGACAGCTTCCGATCAGGACACCTCTCAGTCAGTCCCACTGCGCACGTCCAGTGATGCGTAGATAAGGCTTCTCTGCTGGACAGCTGCCTTCTTTCCAGGTGGCTGCCTGCTCAGCTGGGTGGGCCTCTCTGCCATTGGCTCTCTTCAATGTTGAGCTCCTCACCGTCAGCTGCTCAGTGTAGCCGCCTTTCTCTGCTACTGCCTTCCTGTCAATAGCTTTCCACTGCTGGACCCGGATGCCATCAGGCTTCTTCATTGTTAAGCCTCTCCGCGGTCAGCCTCTCTGCTACAACTTGGTCCAGTGCCTAGCCATGATAGCAGCTTGTTCCGCTCTCAGCTGTTTTGTCACCAGGCCTCTCCACCATCACGCTTTGACTGCCAACCCATAGCCAGTGTAGCAGCGTACCCTGTTCTGCCTCCAGGTGGCTATGCCTCTATCCCAGTAACGTCCGCAGTTGCTCTTTGGTTGTTGTTTAAGCCAGCACTTGGCAGGGCCTCCATGTCCCAAAGGCCGCACTACCCTCCGGAAGGCCTTGAAAACCTCTGATCTTCAGCCCTCACTGTATCCCTGTTCTCATCAATTACAGTGAGCCTCCCTCACTGACCAGAGTTCAATTAGCCAGGAGATAGCAATCTACTTAAGTGCTGTACAAAAAGTAACATGTTCTGCCAGCAGAGCCCAGGCTTCTCCAGAAGATAAAAAATAACAAGTTTTTGGAATAGAAAGCAACCTGGCTGGTCCCTCAAGTTGCTTTTCCAAAGAACTAGGGCAAAAGTAACAACTCCTCAGGGCTTAAGGGGGAAAATCTCCCAACCTGTTTTTCTTTTTTTAAATCATTGTATTGGGGGCTCATACAACTCATCACAATCCATACAGACATCAATTGTGTAAAGCATATTTTCACATTCATTGCCCTCATCATTCTAAAAACATTTGCTCTTCATTTAAGCCCTTGGTATCAGCTCCCCATTTCCCCTCTCCCTCTCCACTTCCCCCTTCCTCATGAATCCTTGATCATTTATAAATTATCATTATTTTGTCATATCTCACACTGTCCGACATCTCCCTTCACCCATTTTTCTGTGGTCCATCCCCCAGGGAGGAGGTTATATGTAGATCCTTGTAATCGGTTCCCCCTTTCCACCCTACCCTCCCAGTATCGCCACTCTCACCACTGGTCCTGAAGGGATCATCTGTCCTGGATTCCCCGTGTTTCCAGTTCCTATCTGTACCAGTGTACATCCTCTGGTCTAGCCAGATTTGTAAGGTAGAATTGGGTTCATGATAGTGGAGGGAAGCGCAGGAGGAAGGAAGCATTTAGGAACTAGAGGAAAGTTGTGTGTTTCATCATTGCTATACTGCACCCTGACTGGCTCATCTCCTCCCCATGACCCTTCTGTAAGGGGCTGACAAGTTGCCTACAGATGTGCTTTGGGTCTCCACTCGGTACTCCCCCTCATTCACAATGATATGATTTTTTTGGTTTTTGATGCCTGATCCCTTCAACACCTCATGATCACACAGGCTGGTGTGCTTCTTCCATGTGGGCTTTGTTGTTTCTGAGCTAGATGGCTGCTTATTTACCTTCAAATCTTTAAGACCCTAGACCCTATATTTTTTGATAGCCGGGCTCCATCAGCTTTCTTCATCACACTTGCTTATGCACCCATTTGTCTTCAGTAATCATGTCGGGACGGTGAGCTTCATGGAATTCCATTTTAATAGAACAAAGTGTTCTTGCATTGAGGGAGTACTTGAGTGGAGGCCCAATGTCCATCTGCTACCTTAATACTAAACCTATAAATCTATGCACATAGATAAGGACCATGGCAAAAGGCTGCATGAGAGAACATAACTGAATTTGTAGGGATCTTAATATATCCTTCTCTTCAGGCCCAAGGATGCCATCCGAGCCCTGAAGAAGCGGCTCAATGGGAACCGGAACTACAGAGAAGTGATGCTGGCATTAACCGTGAGTGCTGCCCTCCTATCCAGGGTGTGGGGACTGTCACTGTTACTATTCCCATCCACGCAGACACAGACCCCTGGGTCAGCGCTCCAGTTTTCAGTGACTGATAGAGCACCAGCCTCCTTTCCAGCAACAACTGAGCGTGTCAATCATTTGCTCCACCCAGGGGTGGGAAGTCCATGAGAAACCCCGTCTGCTTTCCCTGCTCGTTCACACTCAGCACTCTGTGGGCTGCAGCCAGCGACTGTGCTCAGTCAAGCTTTGTGGCTCAGTGACCCTACCCTCCTCTGGAACAGAGGTGAGTGCACACAGTGAACACAGTTGACCAGCAGAATGAGAAGGCAGTGTCCTGGGCTTGGCTCCCCGCCAGCCCTTAGCCAGCTCTGACCGAGCAGGAGACTGGCTATAACATCCCTCCCACCTGCCACCTTCCCAGGGCGGGGCAGGGGCTGTGCCCAGCTTTTCAGATATATTGTAGATGCTTAGAACTGAAACCAAACCAAGCAACCAACCAACAAAAACCCACCTCAAACTGCATGCCATCAAGTGAGTTCCAACTCCTAGCAGCCCAGTAGGCCAAGTAGAGCTGCCTCTGTGGGTTCGGCAGCTGAGATCTTTAGGAGAAGCCATCTTTCCCGCTCGGAGCCCCTGGTGATTTAGAACTCCTGCCTTTTTGGTTAGCAGCCCAAGCATAGCCCATACACCACCAGGGCTGCTATGTTTATGAGAGCCTTCCAGCATAGGCTTCATCATCTCCTTGGACGGTTCAGGAAACTGGTGCTCAGCGGAGGTCTTGGAGCAAAGGAGTTAGTGGGCCCAGATTTCAGTCACAAAGACCAGTCACTTAGAGTGGAAACTAGTCATCATCTCCCGAAGGTCCCCCACAGGACCCCTGGCAAGGACAGACTAGGTCTGGGCCCTTCCCTAAGGAAAGACACGGTGTGGCTTCCCAGGGAGCTGTTTCAGAGGCATGTGGCGATATCTGGGCCACCGTGCCTATCACACGAACTACGCCTGTGCTCCATGATGGTGTCTATGACCGGTTGGAATAGCTGATTACTTATCCCAGACAGGTGCAAAATGCTTCCCCAAGAAAAATAATTTTAAACATTTTTTGTGCTAAATGTGAACATGTGTCTGATACTAACCTATAAAGTCCTCTTCCGACTCACAAAACACATGCAATGCAGGAAGATCACAGGCTAGTGGGTGGGAAGTCTTGAGGATCCAGTGGCGTAAGCATCTTGGCCCTGGCAGGGGTCTCCACGTGGCTCCTCCAGCTTAGGGCACTAGCACAGTTCCATGTGTCTTGTCAGCTGCAATGTCTCACAGGGAGAGAGCCTGTGTCCTGCCTCCAGCGAGCTATTCATCTCCTTAGTGCCTCCAATGAGGGCATCGAGCAGAAACCTGATTGACAGGCTAAACTCCACCCCTACTCTCTTAGTCCTCTCAAATTGAAAACAGATAATGTAACTGCCACAGTGGTCACTAGTGATAGCCAGGAACCATCTACTTATTCTGGTCTCTAGTTAAAGGAGGCTGTCACTTAAGACATAATTCGACTAATTGTTTCTTTGAGTTCCCTTCTTCTTTTTTTTCAGTCTCCTATGTTCCAAGCAGGAAGAGACTAATAGTTGCTTCTTAGAGAGCCACTTAAAGTTTTTGAAACCCAAGATCCTCGTCACCAGACCAAGATGTAAAGGATTATCTTTTTGAACTGTATTTTACTAATTGACCTAGAGTCCTTAGCATTCAGATTTTATGGTGCAGTCCGTATGACTAAATTGTTTTTATCGTTGTGCCCCTGTATGCTGTGCTCTTGCCCGTCCATTTGTCAAAGTGTGGTAGCTTACATGTTGCCGGGATGATTCTGGAAGCTATGTCAGCGGTATTGCAAATACCAGCAAGGTCATCCATGGAGCTTCCAAAGTAGGAACAGACAAGGAGGAAGGATTAGGCAATCCATTTCTGAAGGATTAGTCACTAACAGCCTTCCGAGTAGCGAGGACATTGTTTAGTATAGTGGTGGACGAGGAGCCTCTTGGGTGGAAGGCATTCACTGTATGACTGGAGGAAGAGTCGCCTCATCAAGGGAGACCCAACGGTGATGCTGTGAATGGAGCGGATCTTCAGGATGTTCACCTGCTGATGGTGAAACAAGAAGAAACAGCTGTAAGCATCCCTTAATAATTGGAACATGGAGTGTATGAAATATGAATCTAAGAAAATTGGAAGTCATCAAACATGAAATGGAACACAGTAAAGATCAATAAACATTGGAAAGTGAATTGTTGAAGATGCAGTTAGGTTAAAATGTATTACCCTATCAATTGAGCCCCCTTATGATTCGTTTAAATTTGTTCTAGTTTTTAATATTTTCTGCTTTGAGGTTTTTTTTATCTGTTTTACTTTGTTATTGTTGTTAGCTGGGAGTTTTTCCCCATTAATGTTTTCTGAATATAAAACCCAGGATAGGTAAATTTGTAGCGACAGTAACTGGATTCCTTGGGGGCATGGCAGGGGAGGCTGGGGGAAATGTGGAGCTAATAATGATGAGTATAAGAATGAAAAAAATGGAGGTCCACAAGGGACCCCTGAAGTTGAAAGCATCACAGAGCTCGGCGTAACTAAACGGAAGAAGAAAAAGAAGGTCAAAGACAAGGCGAAACTTCTGGAAGCGATGGGAACGAACAACAAGAACGAGGAGGAGAAGCGACGTGGCCTGGACAAGCGGACCCGGCCCAGGTGGCCTTCGAGAAGATGCAGGCGAAGCGGCAAAGGGAAAGGATCCTGAGGAAAGCGTCTAAAACCCACAAACAGAGAGTGGAGGACTTCAACAGACCCCTGGACACGCTCACGGAGCACTGTGACATCCCCAAAGTCAGCTGGACCAAGTGGCCGCTCAGCCCCTGGGTTTGGCGCTTGAGCCTGGTCCCTTCGGCATTTTCCAGAAGCATTCTCATACCTGTGCCTGCGTGTGAGACTGTTCACTCCTTCTGCACTTCGATTAAAATAAGACTGTCCTTTCGCTTGAAGACAAAAAAAAAAAAAGAATGAAAAAAGTTTTTTTAAATGATTGTGGTGATTATTACACAACTCTTCTTGATGTGATTGAACTGTTGAATTGCATAATATGTGAATTACATGCCAGTAAACTGTGGGGGCGAAAAAAATCAACAGGCGTTAATGAGCTAAATGAACTGTTATTGAACATTTTGAATCAGACAGTCATATGTTTTACTGTGCTAGGAATGATACATTTAAGAGGAATAGCATCATATTCACATAAAAAGATCATTTCAAGATTGATCTTGATACTCACCTTCATGAAATGATCACTGAAGGAAAGGGAGCTTCAGCAAAGTGTGATGAAGAAAGCAGATGGTGCCTGGCTATCAATTGGGTCTTAAAGGCTTCAAAAAAGTAGCCATATAAGTGAGGAGTCAACTAAGCCCACACAGAAGTCCATCAGCCTGTGTGATCCAAAGATGACAATAACACAATCCATATATGATGAAGGAAAAAGTATCGGAGCTTAAATTGTGCACACCCGATTTGTAGAAGGCCATGGAGGACAGTGGGACCCCAAAACCCATCTGCAGAGCATCGAGTCAGATGACGCCTCTGGCAGATCCCCTCTAGCCCCAGAGGAGGGGCTCGAGCAGCTTTACTATCGGACAGAGATTACTGTAAACTCGATTATGGTGACTCGAGCCATGGTATCACATGATACTTGGTCATTTGCCCTCCCTCTTCACCCAACCTGAATTTGCTCTAGGCTGAAGTAGTTCTCACCTGTTCCCAAAAAGAAATTTCTTCTCTGGCCTTTTAAGTATCTTTTTAAAATCTGTTTAATCTTTGTATTATTATTATTTTCTTCTTTCCATTTTGTTTTGGTTTTGTTTCTTATTGTCCCAGTCTGTTAAGCACAGAAGGGGTGGATACATAGAGACAATAACTGATGCAAGGGCTTATGGGGACACGGAGGGGAGAGGGAGGGTGGGAAGGGTAAGGGGATTTGGGGAGCAAACAATGAATGCAGGAGGGGTAGGGAGCACTAGAACTGATTGTGATGGTGTATATAAAACTTTTTACAAGCAGTTTAACCATGGAAGTGTATGATGTGTGTGAATCATACAAGAATATCAAGAAAACTACTTAAAAAAGAAATCAAACTTGGATCAATGGGTACCATGGGTGAAAGAGAAAGAGTTATTGCCTAGGGGGCATTAAGTTTATGTTAATGGTGGTGGCATAATTTGGAAATGATATCAATAATGGTTCTAAAGCATGAAGAATATAATCAATGACACTGAATTATACATGTGGAAGTTGTGGAATTGGAGAATGTTTTGTGGTGTATATTTTTGCCACATAGAAAAAATAATTACATTAATAATGAGTACAAGGAAGAAGAAAATATTCTAGACTTGACTGTGGTGATAATTGTACAGCTATTCTTGATGTGATTGAATTATTGAAAGAAACTCTTTGGATCCAGTGGCATTGCAAGCATCTCAGTGTTGGCAGGGATCTCTACGTGGCTTCTCCAGTCCCCAGGGCTGCATCAGGGTAGGTCCATGTGGCTTCTCCTCAGGGATGTCTCGCAAGAAGTCAGCAGAGAGAGAAAATGTCTTCTGCCTCCAAGGAGGAAACACCGAAATTCTCAGAATTCTTAGGAGAAGGCCATGCCCACACAGAGGGCTCACTGGCTATGATCTGATAGACAGGCTAGACTGCATCCCTTCATTCTTAATCCTCAAATTGACAAACCATTCTATAACTACCACAATCACCATCCAAAACAAGACCCCGGGGGCCAACTGTGGAATATCCCATCAGTGTCTCTTATGAGAGTTCAGGTTAAAGCTGAAGAAAATAAAGACGCGTCCATGAGAACGAAAATACAGCCTTGAATATCCTACTAGAATTTCAAGACGATCCAAAGAACAGATTTGATACAGAAAACACTAATGAATTGAGGGATGACACCAAGCATCACACATGAAGAAAACAAAACATTCAAAGCACAGGAAAGAAAGAAAATGCCAATGTGGACTTCAAAAAGAGGCTCTGAAACTTGCCCTTGAATGGGGAATGACTAAAGCAAATGGAAGAAATGGTGAAGGAAAAGAGCTGAACAGGAATTTCAAAACCGCTTGAGAAGACAAAGTAGAGCGTTATAATAAAATGCGCAAAGACCCAGGGCTAGAAAATGGAGAAGAACATATTCTACATCTCCAGCTGGAGAGAAAAAAAGTTTAAGCCTTGAGTTGCAATATTAAAGGATTTTATGGGCAAAATATTTAATGATGCAGAAAGCATCAACTCACCAGACAAAAAAACCACCCTAATTGAACTGCCATCGAGTCAATTCCAACTCATAGTGACCCTGTAGGGCAGAGACTGTAAAACTGTATGGAAGTAGAAAGCCTCATCTTTCTCCCACTGAGCCACTGGTGGTTCCAAACTGCTGACCTTCAGTTAACAGCCCAGCATGTAACTCACTGTACCACCAGGGTTCATGGGTTACAATTCAATGTAAAGAAACCAAGTCTTCACAACTGGACCAGTATGCAACACCACAAAAACAAACCAAACGGAGAAAGAATCGAAGATGACAAGGATTTCAATTTACTTTGGATCCACAGCCACCATTCATGGAAGCAGCGGTCAAGAAATCAGCCAGTGCATTGGATGGCCAAATCTGCCGCAGAAGATTTCTGTGAAGTGGGAGTCAAGATGACCAAAGCTGTGATATTGTCAATCCCCTCATTGGCCTGGGAAAACTGGACAGTGACTAAGGAAGGCTGGCGAAGAACCGATGCCTTTGAATGATGGTGTTGGTGAAGAACACAGACAGAACCATGGCCTTCCAGAATAATAAGCAAGTCTGTCTTAAGAGGAAGGACAGCAAGAATGTTCCTTAGAATGAATGTTCTGTAGAAAAGAATTCATCTCTCATACTTTGAACATGTTATCAGGAGAGACCAGTCCCTGGGAAAGGTACATTACTATTGATAAAGCAGAGGGTCAACAAAAACGAGGAAAAGCCACAACGGGACGCTGCACACACTAACTGCAGCAATGGGCTGAAACACAACAGCAACTTCGAGGATGGTACAGAACCAGGCAGGAGTGCTCAGTACCGTTGTACGTAGGGTACTATGAGTCAAAACTGACTTAATGGCATCTAACTACAATCACAATAATAGGGTCTGGTTAGTATGTGAGTATACATGCAGCATGTGCAAATAAGAATGTAGCAATATCCACTCATACCTATGTGTACTTCTCATGACCCCTTACCTATTTAGCATGCCTGTTTACTGCGGTAGGCTGGGTTTTCTAGAGAAACAAATCCAGTGACACATATATACTGAAAGAGCTCTGTGTCAAGAAGTAACTATATATAAATAGGCATCCCAACCCAGTTCAACTCAAGTCCATAAGTCAGATGCTAGTCCATGCGTCCCTCTGCAGACTCCAGTAGATGCAGGCTGATGGCACAGAATGCTGAACTGGGGAGCAGGAAGACCACCACAAGCCAATGGGTGCAGAGTCCTGTGGGTCCAAGGTCAGTGGAAACAGGGCACCCACAGCTCGCAGGATTGGGTGGCCCACATGGGCCCACCCTTCAAGGCAGAGTCTCAGCAGGCAGGAAGGCAGAGAAGCAGAGAGAGAGGAAGGTCCCAGTTTCTTCTATAAGAAGGACACCCCCCCGCCCCACAGGAGCATCATCAGGATGTAACCCGATTGACAGGTTGAACCTCCACCTCTACATTTTCATAAAAATTCAAGTTGACATAAGATCATCTAACTACCATCTGTTACCATCTGGGAACTACCGTACTATTAGATAATTAAAATAATCTAATTGCCTATGTGTTTACTCGTAACTTAGTAGTAGTTGTTACTGCTGCTGCAGGACTTTATATGTTATCGAGTTTCCATGTTGTCGGGTGCCACCCAATCTGTTCAGGCTCATCGTACCCCTGTTTACAACAGAGCGCCGCCTGATGGTGCGCCGTCCTCCCAGTTTACTGTAGTCGCCCTCTCTTCTTTCTTGCTTCCTTTGCCGTGGCCACATTCGGCCGACTTCTCCCAGATTGGCAATTGACTTTCCTTTCACTAGAATTAACTCTTTAAAAATGAGCAAAAAGAACTCTTTATTGTGAATTAGGTAAGGTTTAGAATTCACTCTTGTCTACTGTCTAGTTAGTGCTTTTTCACTCTCGCCCTTCTATTTCCTGGTAAACAAATTTCTGTGTGTAAATCTGTTCTTGACTTTTTATAATAGTGGCCTCATGCAGTATTTGTTCCTTTGTGTGGGACTTATTTCACTCAGCATAACGTCTTCCAAATTCATCTCTGTGTGAGATGTTTTGTGGTTCCTCGTTATTCTTTATCACCGTGCTGTATTCCAATTATGTATGTTTACCGTTTGTTTATCAATTCAACCTTTGATGATGCACATAGGTCATTTCTTTTATTTTGGGGTTAAATTTTGGGTTCTTGGTTCTGTTCCATTGGTCTATATGTCAGGCTGTTTGGAGTACCATGGCTATGTAGTAAACTTCTGAGGGCAGGGATGTGAGGTCTCCAAACTTGTTGCTCTTCGTCAATAATGCTTTTTTAAAAAAATCATTTTATTGGGGCTCATACAACTCTTATCACAATCCATACGTACATCAATTGAGTAAAGCACTGTTAATACATTCGTTGACCTCGTCATTCTCAAAATTCGCCTTCCACTTGGGTTCCTGGAATCAGCTCATTTTCCTTATTTTTCCCTAACCCCTCCCTCCCCGTTCCCCCCTCCCCAATAATGCTTTTCTTATCTGCAGTCTGTGTCTTTTACAAATAAAGTTGGTGATTGGTTTTTCCACCTCTTTAAAGAATGTTGTTGGTATTTGGATTGGGATTTCATTATATCTCTAGATCACGTTGGGTAGTATCGACATTTTCACAATGTTACGTTTTCCTATTCCTGAGCATAGGATGTTTTTCTATTTAGCAAGTCTCTTGTGGTTTCTTATGGTAGTATTATGCAGTTTTCTTTGTACAAACCTTTTATGTTCCTACTTAGATTTATTCCTATGAATTTTATCTTCTTGCAGACTGTTGTAAATGGTATTGTTTTCCTGATTTCAGAGTTCTCTTTGTTTGTGTAGAGGAATTCGGCTAAGTTTTGTGTGTTGATCTTGTATCCTGCCAGTTTGCTGAAATCTTTTTTTACTAGTTTCGGCGTTTTTCTTATGAAACTGCTGAGATTTTCTATGTATCTAATAGCGCCATCTGAGCAAATAATCAGAGAAGCTGGATTGTATGAAGAAGAATAAAGCATCAGGGCTGGAGGAAGGCTTACTAACCTGTGGTATGTAGATGACAGAAACTTGTTTGCTGAAAGTGAGGAGGAATTGAAATATTTGCTGATGAAGATCAAGAATTTCAGCCTTCAGCATTGGATAACAACTCAATGTAAAGAAAACCAAAATCCTCACAACTGGACTAATATTTAGCATCATGATAAATGGAAAAAAGATCGAAGTTGTCAAGGGTTTTGTCTTGCTTGGACCCACAGTCTGTTCATGGAAGCACCAGTGAAGAGATCAAAAGATATGCTGCATTGTGTAACTCTGCTGCAGGAGACCTCTTATTGAAAAGTAAGAATTTTACTTTGAGGAATAAGGTGTGCCTGACCCAAGCCATGGTATTTTCCATTGCTACATTTATTTATGAAAGTTGGACATTGAGTAAGGAAGACCTAAGAAGAATTTATGCATTTGACATATTTACTTTTCTTTACAAACTGAAAGTTTACATTTTTCTCAATGTAGTTTGAGTTTCTTTGTCTGCTTCTTCAGTCTATAATCATTACCCCCATGAAAGATGAACTTAATTCTGTGGATATTAGTTGCTTGAAATTAGTTATAAACAATGCTTAACATCTATATACCCTTATTATTTTTTTATTAAATACTTTTATTGGGGGCTCTTACATCTCTTATACAAGCCATACATTCATCCATTATGTCAAGCATATTTGCACTTATGTTGCCATCTTCATTTTCTTTCTTTTTTTTCCCAACTCACTAATGCCTGTGATCTCGATCTTCAGACATTTCATTTATTTTTGACAGCTTCCATTTTTCTTTGATTTTTACTTTGTACATTCCACATTCCTATTATTAATGGATATTATCAGCAGTTTCCTCTTTCTCTATTTTTAAAAAAATCATTTTGTTGGGGGCTCATACAACTTTTTTTTTTTTTCTGGGAAGTGTGGGGTGTGAAGGGTGGGGGTGTCTCATACAACTCTTACCATAGTCCATGCATCCATCTATTGTGTCAAGCACATTTGTACATTTGTTGCCATCATTCTCTCTCTCTCTCTTTTTTTTAGTTGTTGCCATCATTCTCAAAACATTTTCTTTCTACTTGAGCTCTTGGTATCAGCTCCTCATTTCCCCCCTCCCCCCATTCTTCTTCCCTCACAAACCCTTGATAATTTATAAATTATTTTTTTTCATGTCTTACACTGTCCAATGTCTCCCTTCACCCACTTTTCTGTTGTCCATCCCCCAGGGAGAGGGTTGTATGTAGATCGTTGTGATCGGTTCCCCCTTTCTTCCCCACCTTCCCCATACCCTCCTGGTATCACTACTCTCATTATTGGTTCTGAGGGGTTTATCTGTCCTGGATTCC
Organism: Tenrec ecaudatus; assembly: GCF_050624435.1. Classification (NCBI taxonomy): domain Eukaryota; kingdom Metazoa; phylum Chordata; class Mammalia; order Afrosoricida; family Tenrecidae; genus Tenrec; species Tenrec ecaudatus. The sequence continues at coordinate 88,374,796 of NC_134539.1, read as the reverse complement.
CTGTGTTTCCAGTTCTTTTCTGTACCAGTGTACATCCTCTGGTCTAGCCAGATTTGTAAGGTAGAATTGGGATCATGATAGTGGAGAGGGGGGAAGCATTTAAGAACTAGAGGAAAGTTGTATGTTTCATTGGTGGTATACTGCACCCTGAGTGACTCATCTCCTCCCTGTGACCCTTCCGTAAGGAGATGTCCAGTTGTCTACAGATGGGCTTTGGGTCTCCACTGCACACTCCCCCTCATTTGTTCTTTGATGCCTGATACCTATCGATACCTTGTGATCACACAGGCTGATGTGCTTCTTTCATGTGGGCTTTGTTGCTTCTCAGCTAGATGGCCGCTTGTTTATCTTCAAGCCTTTAAGACCCCAGTTGCTATCTCTTTTGATAGCCAGGCACCATCAGCTTTCTTCACCACATTTGCTTATGCACTCGCTTTGTCTTCAGTGACCATGTCAGGAAGGTGAGCATCATGGAATGCCAGTTTAATATAACAAAATGTTCTTGCATTGAGGGAGTACTTGAGTAGAGGCCCAATGTCCATCTGCTACTTTAATACTAAGCCTTTAAATATATGCACATAGATCTATTTTCCCATCATCATATATACTTACATATGTGCATGCCTGTATTTAGACCTCTATAAATGCCTTTGCCTCCTGGTTCCTTCCTTTATTTCCTTCATGCTATTTATTCCTTTATTTTCCTATCATGCTCAGCCTTCATTCAGCTTTCAGTAACTCTTCTCGGTTACATTGCCCTTAATCAAGCCCTACCAGGCCTCCTACACCCTCCTCACCATCAATTTTAGATCACTTGTTGTTTCCTTGTCCCTGGGGTTGTTAACACCCACTTCCTTTCCCCCACCTCCCCTTGCCCCATAGCCCCCAGAACCATCCGTCGCGTTGTTTTCTCCTCCAGATTGTTCATCCAGCCTGTCTTATCTAGAGAGACCTGCAGAGCCCTCATCATTCTCAAAGCATTTTCTCTCTACTTGAGCCCCTGACATCAGCTCCTCACTTTTCCTCCTCCCTCCCTCCTGAACCCTTGATAAGTTATAGATTATTATTTTCATATCTTACATTATCCTCTGTTGCCCTTCACCCACTTTTCCATTGTTCGTCCCCCTGGGAGGGGGTTATTTGTTGATCCTTGTCATCGATTGTCCCTTTCTTCCCCCACCTTCCCCTTATCCTCCTGGTATCTCTACTCTCATTGCTGCCCCTGAGGGGTTTATCTCTCTTGGATTCCCTGTGTTTCAGGCTCATAGCTGTAGCAATGTGCATCCTCTGGTCTAATTCAATCTATTTGGTAGAATGGAGGGCATAATAGTGGGGGGGGGAAGGACGCACCAAAGAACTAGAGGAAAGTTGTGTGCTTCATCGGTGCTATACTGCACCCTGACTGGCTCATCTCTTCCTTTTGACCCTTCTGTATGGGGATGTCCAGTTGTCTCCAGATGGACTTTGGGTCTTCACTCCACAGCCCCACACTCCCATTTACATTGGATATGATTTTGTTCTGGGTATTAGTCAACTGATACCTGATCCCTTTGATACCTCGTGATCACAGAGGCTGGTATTCTTCTTCCATGTGGGCTTTGTTGCTTCTGAACTAGATGACTGCTTGTTTACCTTCAAGTCTTTAAGACTCCAGATGCTATATCTTTTGATAGCCAGGCACCATCAGCTTTCTTCACCACATTTGCTTATGCACCCATTTTGTCTTCAGTGATCATGTTAGGAAGATGAGCATCACAGAATGCCGGATTATTAGAACAAAGTGTTCTTGTGTTGAGGGAGTACTTGAGTCAAGACCCAATGTCCATCTGCAACTTTAATTCTTAACATGTTCATATAAGTATATAGATCTATTCCCCTCTCGTTATATATAAATATATTTACATATGTACATGCCTGTATTTAAACCTCTATAAATGTCCTTTGCTCCTAGTTCTTTCCTCTATTTCCTTTTACTTTCCTCTTGTCCAGTGTTTCTTAACCTGTGGGTCATGACCCCTTTGGGACGACCCTTTCACAGGGGTCTCCTAAGACCATTGGAAAACACATATTTCCAATGGTCTTAGGAAACCAAGACACTGCTCCTCAAACCGTCTCCAGATGGGTCCGCCCACATGCAGATATGCTGATCTGGTGAGAAAGAAGCTATCTCAACCTCCACACTGACATTGACTTTTTATGCATACTGTCGCAAAATGTAGCAATGTAGTTTACCGCTGTTATATTAAGATTGTTACCCATGCTTCAAGACAAAATTTCATTTATTTGTAATTAGAAATAAATATTTCACAATATATAATTACATATTTTGTAATTCATCACTATGCTTTAATTATGTTCAATTTGTAACAATGAAATACATCCTGCACATCAGATATTTATATTACGATTCATAACAGTAGCAAAATTACAGTTATGAAGTAGCAACAAAAATAATTTTATGGTTGGGGGTCACCACACCATGAGGAACTGTATGAAAGGGTCAAGGCATTACGAAGGTTGAGAACCACTGCTCTTGTTCCACCATCATGTTAGGCCTTCTTTCGGGTTTAGTATTTCCTCATTGCTACGTTGCCCTTGATTAAGCCCCACTTCTCTCTATCGATTTTAGTTCATTTGTTGTTCCTTGTCCCTGGGTTGGTTTCCCCCCTCCTTTCTTTCTCCCACTTCCTCTTCTCCTGTATCCCCCCAGAACCATTGGTCCCGTTCTTTTCACCCCAAATTGTTGATCCTGCCTATCTTATCTAGGTAGACATGCAGAGACATTAATAAGCACAAAACCAGGCAAAGCCAAACAAAACAACGAAGGAAGTCAAAACCAACAAAGCAGTAATAACAACAAAAAATAACAGCAACAAAAAGAAAGCCACTGACAAAAATGGAAGCCTATAAATAGTTCAAGATCTTTTTGTTGGCCTTTACACAAGTGTTTTCCAGTCGAGTCTGATGGGGTGCCACGCTCTGCCTCCAAAGTCTATTTTTGGTCTTCCCCGGAGGTTTCCTCACTGTGCTCCCCCTGCTGCTCTGTTGCACGCCCTAGTGTTTCGCCCCATGTGATGGGGTCAGATTGGCACTATGCCCGCACTGTGTCTCCAGTGTTGTTCCCCACAGCACTATGGGTCAGTGAGGGGTGTTGTGTCTAGTGGTGGGGCCGGCCCTGTGGTCCTCTCTGTGCCTTATCTGCTCTGAGTGGGAATATCATCCTCGGGGTCTTGGTGGACCAGGCTGTGTTCCCTTCCCTCTCCATCCCTCTTTGTTTCTCCTGTGTGCTATGATCAGATGTGCCCCTCTCCCCAAGCTGTAGCTTCAGTGCTGTCCTCGGCATTCTGCTGGGGGTGGGGTGGGGGGGTGTCCACCTAGTTGTATACCCTTAGTTTTTATGATTTGACAGAAGGCCTATAAAGCATCCTTGTGGCACCTTCCTGGTCAAAGCCCTTTACTGCTAACTGAAAGCTCAGTGATTCAAAGCCAGCAGTGGTTCTGCTAGGGAAAAGACCTGGTCATACGTTCCCATAGATGATACAACCCTGAGGAAATGCACTGGGACTGCTATTTCTGTCCTATTGGGTTGCTATGAGTTGGAATTGACTCCACAACGAACAGAAACTCGAATTCTATGACTTTTGGAAGAAATTGCAATTGAGGAAGGGCATCCTTCTTGGTAGAGTAGAGGGGCAACGAAAAAGAGGCAGACCTTGGGCAAGATGGGCTAACACAGTGATTGCCACATTGGGCTCAAGCGTAGCAGTTGTGGGCACGGGGCACGGCCAGGCAGTTTCCTTCTGTGTGCATGGGCCTATGAGCCCGAACCAACGTGAGGGAGCCTCACAATGGTGCCATCTGGGGAGGAATCGTCTTACTCGTTTCTTCCCAGTTTTTATGCCCTGTATGTCCCTTTTTGTGGTCTCGCATGAGCTAGGTTTCCAGGGCAATGTTCATGTGAGTGGCGATAAAGGCCACCTTTGTTCTGATCCCTTTCTCAGGGAGAAGGCTGTAGTCCCTTTCCAATAAGTATAATGTTGGCCGTTGGTTTTGTATGTACAAGGGGGCTTCAAAACATTTGTAGGAACATTCGCTATCTTTTTTTTAATTGGGAGCTCACACAATTCTTATCACAATCAATATACACATCCATGGTGCCAAGCACATTTGTACATTTGTTCCCATCATCATTCTCAAAACATTTGCTTTCTATTTGAGCCCTTGGGATCAGCTCCTAATAACGCCCCCTCCCTCATGAACCCTTGATAATTTATAAATTATTATTATTTTTTCATGTCTTACACTGTCCGGTGTCTCCCTTCACCCACTTTTCTATTATCTATCCCCCAGGGAGGGGGTTATATGTAGATCATTGTGTTAAGTTTCCTCTTTCTACCCCATCTTCCCCTTACCCTCCTGGTATCGCTACTCTCATTATTGGTCCTGAGGGGTTTATCTGTCCTGGATTCCCTGTGTTTCCAGCTCTTTTCTGTACCAGTGTACATGCTCTGGTCTAGTCGGATTTGTAAGGTAGAATTGAGGTCATGATAGTGGGAGTTGGTGGGGGTGGGGAAGCATTAAAGAACTAGAGGAAAGTTGTATGTTTCATTGGTGCCATACTGCACTTTGCTGAGAATTTTTATCAGGAATGGGTGTTGGCCTTTATCAGATACCTTTTCTGTATCTGTTGAGATAGGCATGTGATTCTTATGCTTTGTTTGTTTGTTATAAGCAGAAAAATGGTTTGGGTTTTTTTCCCTAAATGAAAACCCAGAACTTAATAGGAGCATTTTCTCTGCCAAGACTAATAAAGAAGAAAAGAGAAATAAGGAGCTGAAAGCTTTTTTTCTTTGGAATTTGAGCCAAGGATTTCACTAAACCCAGAATGAACCAAAATAAATTTCTTCCAATGGCTAAACACATCAGGAATGGGTGTTGCTATGGGAGGGCCCTTTCCTGGTGTGGGCAGCAAAGTTCTCTATGCACCTAGCTTCCTGGCAGCTAGACCAGGTGGAATGTTTTCTGGGAAAGAATGATTGCCTTCTGCTTCCGAGCACCATAGGCACCATTTAGCCTTCCCGATGGGTCAGATCTCCACTACAGATCCAGCAGTGCTTCTGGGGGAGTTTGGAAAGAGCCAGAGCCCCTGCCCCCAGCCCCAGCAAGGTCTCATGTCTACTTCCTGGGTGATTTTTCCTGGCTTTGTTTTTATGTGGCCTGTCAGTCACTCTCAGCTCTCCCACTCCTCGTTCCACTGTACTCCCAGGATCTTTGGTGTTTACCGAGCATGTGAGTAAGAGGTCTTTACTTGGACTTTACTTATGAAATCATGGTTCCTTCTTCCTTACAGGATCCTTTTTGCTTACTTCTTGGATTTGGGACAGATCTGGAGAATTGCTACAATGTCTTTTATGCCCCACAACCCACCAGGGCAGGTTGGCCTATCGTTTTAGGGACGGAGCTTCTAATCGTAAGGTCAGCCGTTCGAAACTGCAAGTCACTCTGTGAGAGAAAAGGAAGGCTTGCTTCCGCCTCAGAAACCCACAGGGCAGTTCTGCCCTGTCCTATAGCATAGGAATCAACGTGATGGCAGCGAGTTCAGTTTGGTTTTTGTTCCGTGACAGAGTCACCTAAAATAGACCCCTGGTCTCCTCGGGCTAAGGGCCCCACCCTGCCCAGGGAGCACCTCCTGCTCTGCTGGGCTGTGGGGTGCTCTGTCTCACATGCCACCGCTGTCTGTGGCATTCTTGAGCCTGAGAACGCAGGCTGGGATGTATAGGCTCCCGAGTCTGCTCCTCAGAAAAACTGCAGGATGTGGCCCTACAAGGGGAGGTGTGTACGCTGGCCTTTGGTGCCCACAGCCTGCCCACCCTCAGCCCTCTGCTCTTCTTTGTCCAGTTCTCCTTCCCCCACCCCTGCCTTCCCTCAGCCTCCCCCTCTCCCCTCCCTCCCTTTCCATCTTCCCTTCATGAAATAAGGCACTACCCCACCCCCAAACTCAGCCCACTCGTGTCTGTCTGCACTGGGGGTGAGAGGGTTTAGGAGACTGCCAGAAAGAAGGGTGGCTGCGCCCTCTTTGAGGAACCCGGGTGACATTGTGGTTATACGTTCAGCTTCAGTCGGCAAGGTCAGCAGTTTGAAACTGCCGACCGCTCCTCAGGACACTGCTGGGGCTTTCTACTCCTGTAAAGACTTACAGTCTCAGAAACCCGCAGAAGCAGATTTACCCTGCCCCACAGGGTCGCTACGAGTTGGCATCAACTCGATGGCAATGAGTTGGGTGTGAGTTTGGTAAGGTCTTTGAGGGCAGGAAGAGCAAGCACCTCTGCACCTCTGGTTCCTGTCTGTGACAACCTGTCCCCTGCTCCCCGCCCCCCCCCCACCCCCCTGCGTCACTGTGAGGAAGGCACTCTGGTTCCCTCATGGCCGGCCAGGATCAAGCACCATCACTCCCTGACCTGACTGAAAGCTACTGCTGCTCAGGAGCCCTGGATGAGGCTGCTCAGTCCCAGAGCCTCCCTTGCCCACCTGGCTACCTTGTCTCTCGCAGCACAGGGTAGTCTTGACTGGTGTGAAGCTGCGAGACCAGGCAGGCTTAGCTCTCCACTCTTGGCTTAAGGGATTTCATTTGTCTGAGCCTCAGCTCCCTCCCCTTTCAAGTGGGGCAGTACCCACCTTCCAGGGTTATTTGGTGGTGGGGGGAGACCCGGTGAGGATTGTGAAAGCTGGCTCCTGCGCCTGATGTCTCAGGGGCTCACGGCTCCTCCTGAAGCAGAGCTGAGGGGGTAGGGGGGGCGTGGCCTCAGAGAACACTGGTCTGCTGGCCCCTACTTCTGACACTGGCCTGCATTGATGACTAGCTCCGTAGCTTCATCTTTCCAAGCCTCTTAACTTTTTTCTAATGAGATAACAATATCTACTTTAAAGAGAACTAATTCGTGATGAGAATTAAATGCAGCTCTCTATTAGATGAAGGATCCACCCCAGTGCCTGCATGTCCTGAGCCTGCAGTAAGTGTTAGCGTGGACCTTCTTTTACAGCCAATTCGGCTAGGCCTCCAGCGAGGTCTCGGAGTTCAATCCTGAGAGGACCAAGTAAGAATACCTGAGCAGTCAGAAATGTTTCTGGCTGCTGCTGCTGTCTTTCTAAGGGGGCTGTTCCCCACTGGCCGACTGTGGACCTGGTGGGCAAGGGAAGAAGGGCTGGGTACATATATGGGCTGGTTTGCAGTGCAGGGAGGTATGTTTGAAACTGGAGAAACCCTTCCTGCTGATACCTGTGAATTACAGACTACAGCTCATCTGGGGCAAAATAAGCTGCCCCCGTACTTGGATGACAGAAGTCCTGATGGCACAGTGGTTACAAGTTGGGCTGCTCACCACAAGGTTAGCAGTTCAAAACCACCAGCTGCTCCCTGGGAGAAAGATGAGGCTTTCTACTCCCATAAACATTTACAGTCTCATAAACCCACAGAGGCCATTGTACCCTGTCCTGTAGGGTCCGAATCAACTCGATAGCAGTGAGTTTGCCTTTTTGGAGTTTGGTGTTTGAATGTAGCCGCAGCTCTCTGCATAGCAACAACACACATCAGAGCCCCATGTGCATGGTCCTCGGCTAGGTGCCTTACACCTTCTTCCCTGTTCTCCCAGAAGCCTGGTAAGAGAGGCGCTGTTTTGTACAGATCTGCTTTACAGATGAGATGAGGAACGAGAGCCTGAGAGAGACTGTACCCAGGCCAGAGGGAGAACGTCTCAGAGCTCAGGCTCACACTCAAACCTGCTGGCTGGCCAGCACCCATCATATGTTCCACTCTTTCCTGAGGGCCTAAGGCCCGGGTGAAGAGTCTAGTGGCACCATGGTCAACCATCTTGCTGCTAACCAGAAGGTTAGCCATTTGAACCCACCAGCCACTTGATGGGAAGTCTGCTCCTGTAAACATGTCTAGTTTTGGAAAGTAGGGCAATTCTAGTCTTTCTCATAGGGTCGTGATGAGTTGGAATCTGCTGAGCAGTAATGGTTTTCTCACTGGGGAGGAGCACCTTTCACTGCCATCCAGTCAGCTCTGACTCAGACAAACCTATAGAACAGCCAAGAACTGCCTTTGGCCCTCCGAGGCGGTAGCTCTTTACAGGAGTAGAAAGCCTCATCTTTCTCGTTCAGAGTACCTGGTGGGTTCGAATTGCTGACCTCGCGGTCAGCAGTCCCACATGTAACCCACAGCGCCAGGGAGGAGCAGGCAGGCTTCAAATTGAACACCCATCATAAAGCTACCTGGCTGATGAGAAACAGACCATCTCCAAAGTGGGAAATATTTTGCACTTACCACTTTTGGTTACAGAAGGAGGTTATGTAGGGTATGTGCTCTGTGTGTGTGTGTGTGTGTGTGTGTGTGTGTTGTCTTACTCGCATACAAGGGCCATTATAATTGACACCAGATAATCCAAGCTGTCACAGCAGCCTCCTCTAGTGACAGAGCCTGTGTCTTATTGGCTGATGCCTCACACCCACAGGCCCAAGGAGAGGAGTTAACATGCGAATTTTCAGGGATGGGCTCAGTCATTTTGAGTGCATTAAACCAGCACCCTTCTCATGTATAACTAGCACCTCAGTAACCCCTGACCTGACTACCTACTCACTGTGGAGAGATGCGCAGTCTCCGTTGGTAAGGGACTGCTGTTATCACGGGAGGCAGAGCTGAGTGGGGTGTGGGAGTGTCTTGGAGATGTGACTCTGGGGGAGACAGGCCAAAAGGAAGAGGGGAGACAAACAGGGTGGTGGAGACCCGCTCCCCGCCTCCACGTCTCCTCTGGCCCCGCCTGGTGACCCTGTTGTGTTTCCTTCCCATGCCAGGTGCTGGAAACGTGTGTGAAGAACTGTGGCCACCGCTTCCACATCCTTGTGGCGAACCGTGATTTCATCGACAGTGTTCTGGTCAAAATCATCTCTCCCAAGAACAACCCTCCCACCATTGTACAGGACAAAGTGCTTGCTCTGATCCAGGTAGGGCGGCCCTTTCTTTGGGGTTGAGACTGCGGAAAATGAGGCCTCTTATCAAGTCCTCATGCTTTCCTACAATTCCCACCAAAGAGTGGAGAGTTTCTGTGTTTAAGTATTTCCTGGCAAATGTTTAAGTTTTTACCTTCGCCTCACTGGAATCATAAGCTGTGACGCACCACCCAGTCGACAGGACTCTTCACTAAAGCTTCTTAAGAGCCTTGCCTTTCGCCGCTGCGAGTGTGGCCATGCTGGAGCTGTGTGCAGGCTGGGGAGGCACAGGGCAAGGCCAGCCAGGGTAGAGTGGGAGTAGTAAGGCTGGAGGAATAAGACAGAGTAGTATGGTGGGCATCGTGAGTCAGGAGTAGTAAGGCAGGACGAATAAGGCAGAGCAGTACAGTGGGAGCCAGGAGTAGTAAGGTAGTGTAGTAAGGTGGGGGTAGTAATTCAGTAGTAAGGTGGGAGTAGTAAGACAGGAGTAATAAGTCAGAGTAGTCCAGTAGGAGTCATGGGTCAGGAGTACTCAGGAGTTGTAAGGTGGGAGTAATAAGGCAGGTTGAGTGGGAGTAGGGACGGTGATAAGGAAAGTGTCACTCCTGTTGGACCCAGAAGAATGAGGAGGAGCTTGATGGAAGGTCAGCATGTGGGCACGGGCTGCCCCCTTGTCCAGGTAGAGAAGAGTGCAGGTACAAAACACAGAAGAACGAGAGAGAGAACCGCCCTGCCGACTGGTTGGGGAGCTAGTTGGTGAGCCAGCATTTCTGGGATGAGTGCAGAAAAATATTTTCCAGCAAATATTTAAACCCAGAAACTTCCATTCTTTCATCCTGCTTGAGGTTGTTCATTGCTAATTGCTTGTGAAACATCGCCTCATCACGGAGCAGCTAAAGGCAACACCTGTGTGCTGTCTCGTAGTTTCTGGGGACCAGGAATTGAGGGCTTGGTTAGCTGGGTGGTTCTGGCCTGGGGTCTCTTGTGCAGTCAGACTTCCACCAGGGCTGCGCTCATCCCAAGGCTCAGCTCAGGCTGGAGGAGCTGCAGCTGAGGCCCTGCACCCAAATGGCTGTTGGCAAGAGGCCTCAGCTACTTGCTGATGGCTGGCAGAGCGCCCAAGTGTCTCACCATGTAGACCTCTTGAGTGTCCTCAGGACCTGGCAGCTGGCTTTCCCTGGAGTGAGCCGTCCGAGAGAGTTAGGAAGAGGCTGCTCTGCTTTGTACGGCCGGGTCTCGGCAGTCACACAGCCTCATGCCATCCCATTGTATTTGTTAGACAGGGTCACCGGCCCGTCTCAAAGGGAGATGAATTAAGCCTCTTCAAGTGGAGAGCATCAAAGATTCTGGGAACGTACTTTTAAACCATCACTTGGGAAATAGGAACCTAATGCAGACTGCCTGGGGGCAAGCTGCGGGAGGCGGTGGAGGGAGCCTGAGCTGAAGCCAGAGGATGGTTAAGGCTTGTGGACCCTGAGTGTAAAGAGTTAGTGCGTTCTCCTGGAGGTGGTGGAAACCCACTGGTGACTTGTAGACCATCAGCTCTGGGGTTTAGATGGAGAAAGCACATCAGCCAACTCCTCACCCTAGCTGATGAGGGCTGTGCTCCAGGCCAGGAAGGAGCCAGGGGAGGCAGGGCGGCAAGTCTGCTCCAGCAAGGACCAAGAAGCGTGACAGGCCGGGAGCAGTGAGATGCAGTGGTGGTGTGCCAGAGGCCGAGAAGGAGAAAGGCCAAGCCGAAGGAAGAACGATTCAAGTGCACGCCGACCGTCCGTCTGCACCCCCTGCTCGCCACCACCCGCTTTTGTGGCCCCTTCAGCACTTGCTTACTAGCGTTTCTGTTTTCGGCCCCCTCTAAGTTCCTTGAAGACCCAGGGAGCAGTTGGGTGGATAGGGTAAGTGCTGAGTAGGTGGTGGTTGGCCGATGGCAGTAGCTGTGAGTCAGGGGAGCCATGTGGGTGACTGCAGAGCCCCTTCCACACTTCCCTCAGGGACTACCCTTCCCTTTGTCCTTCTGCCCAGCCCGCAGCTTTCTCCTCCCACCACATGCACGTGCCTGCGCAGGCATGCCCTCGAGTGCGTGAGCGTGCATGCACATGCATGCACAGCCATGCAGACCTTCTGGAACTTTGCCAGCGCACGCTCTTACTCCTCAGTATTCCAGGACCTGATGTGGGGATAAGGAGTGGTCTTTTTTCTCACAAACAGTGGAAGTGGTGGAGCCTGAACCCGTGGAACAGGAAAGGCTTTCTGCAGAGCGCACTGTGGCCACAGGGAGCTTGCTCGAGTCAGACCTGGAAAGGACGTGTTCTCACTGGGCCATGGTTGTGGTCCATGCTACATGATAGTCCCAACCCTTTGCTGGACACAACCTGTGCTCCCTGTACTGACTGTGTGCAGATCATGGCGGGGAGACAAGCCAGATGCACTGCTATGACCCAAGTCAGCGCCCACCACTCTGCCCTGACCCCAAACACCCACTTTACCACCTCTCCTGCCCATTTCCCCCAGCACTGTCAAGTGGAGGCCATGATTCTGCCTTCCTGCCCTCTAACACACCCCTCTACACCACCCTCCAGCCCCCACCACTCTGGTTGGGCACCCCTCCACCTGTGTCTGCAGGTATACCCTGCTGATTTGGCAAGAGCCATGCCTACCACTCCCTGGGGCCCTGAGGCGTCTGATGGACAGAGGGCACGCCCTCCCTGCTTCAGCTGTGACGTGCAAGTGTCCTGGAGAGGTGCCTTTGGGTGGAATTCGACAGCCTGACGGGGCGGGGGGGGGGGCAGTTAGAGCTGGAAGATGCGTGGCATCTGTGACCTGTTGGACCTTGTATTGAATCGTAGTTAGTATTTAGGGAATCGCAGATAGCAAGAGTAAGTACAGTCTGATGAACGTGGATATACGACTGTGGACCGGGGCGGAGTGGTGGGCTCTGACCAGGGTCATAGCAATGCATCGGCTTGTGTTCCCCGCCATGACCTGCATGGGGTCCTCCACTGACCAGCACCAAGAGTGGATTGCTCCCCAGGCCCCGGCACCACACAGAGCCTCGTCTTTCTTGAACATCACGCACATGGCACTGCCCGGCTGTGCTTGTTTGTGACCAGCCCACCATGCTCACGCCAGTCGTGCAGATTGCGTGTGAGAGCAGCTCCTGGCCCCCGTCACCCTCGGGGCTGGCCAGTGCTCCGTGGCTGAGTGCGTCCAGCTCACTGGAAGGCTTTGGCAGTCCCACTTTGGGGCTCATATGAAAAATGCTCAGTGAGCAGCAAGTCCTAACTCGGACTGGGACTGGGTTTGAAAATGGGGACTTTGCAGACAGAGGTAATCACGCGAAGATGAGGCCACCTGGAATGAGCGGCCCTGCATTTAATGAATGGCGTCCTGCTCAGAAGAGGACAGTTTGGATGTGAGTCCACCCGGTGGCAACAAGGACAGGGAGATTATTAGAGGGATGCATTTATAAGCCGAGGATTGCTGGCCACCGTTGGAAATTGGGTTGGATTCTCCGCAGAACCCCCAGAGAGAGCACAGACAGCCCTCCGACGACACACTGATTGTGGACGCCCAGCCTCCAGACTGCGAAGGAATACATTTCTGTTGTTTTAAACCACTGGGTTCATGGCAATCTGCTACAGCAGCCCCAGGAAAGAACCACAACCGCCCCTCGGACCTGCGGGGTCTCCCAGCGTTTCCATTAGAGCCCTGCTGAGTGCGCGGGGCTTTGCTTGGCGCAACCTTCCACGTCTTTGAGAAAGAAAGCTTTAAAACGAGATTTTTAAACACACACGGTTCCTCCTGCCCCTCCGGCGTCTGACAATTGCCCCCTCTGAGAGCAAGGGCTCCTCTCCCCCGAGGAGCCCCAGAAAAGCTGGGGTGATGCGTGGCTCCCTAGCTCTCCTGGCCGTCCAGGTTGTGAGTAAGCCGCAGCTCTGATGTCAGCGTGGACAGACGTACGGCACAATGGGGAAGGAGCAGGGGGACTTTGGATTTACCAGGAGAGATGCAGCTGATTGAGGGTTGGGGCCTAGCCAGCACGGACACAAGCCAGTTGAACTATTTCAGGGATAGCCCCAAATTTCCCCTTACGTGGAAGTAAGCAGAATGTGCTGGCACTAGAAAAACTCTTAGGATTAAGGGCCCCACAGGGAGACCATCGCCCCTCCTGCCCCCCAAGCATCGACTGGACCGTGACCTCCAGCCTCTGGGGAGAACTGTCCCTCCCTCCCGCTGCTCCACGTGGGGGGAGGAGCACTGGCCTTTCTGAAGCTCCTGGCCGGTGAGGGACGCGAATAGTGCTCCTCCTGCATGCCTGCCTCTGCTTCTCCCTGTCCTTTCTGGCTGCTCTCTGGAATGCTTGCCACAGACATTCCCTGGCACAGAGGGGGCATTTCCAGGGGCGTATTTTTGCCATGAACAAGTATGTGATGAGAGCTCGTTGTTGCCTAGCACGCTCTCCCAGCACCCTGCCCCTTCCCTCGAGCTCAGCCAGCCCTGCCTGGAAAAACAGAACACACTCATGGGCCGTGTGCTCCAGAGCACCCTCAGGGGCCCCCAGACTGCCCTCCATGTGATGGATCGAATTGTACCCCCAAAAATATGTATTGTAGATCCTGACCCATGCCCACTGTCCTTTCAATCCCTTTATTATGTTGATGAGACAGTATTCATGCAGGGTATGTCTTGTATCTATCTCTTTTGAGACATTCAAGGAGCCCATTAAGCAAGGACTGCAGAGATGGCGAAGATAAATGACAAGCCACTTGAAGAGCCCCAGGAGCCAAAGAGCAGAAGCCGGAGAAACAAAGGCTTTCTCCCAGAGCACCCAGTGAATGTGGGGCCCTGATTTCAGACTTATCTCCTCTACAACTTCAGATAGGACATTTCTGTTGGTGAAAGCCTCTTGGTTGTGATACAAACTCACTGCATGGGGTCATTCTGAGCCCTGGTGAGCCTGTAGGAGAGAGTAGAACTGCTCCTGTGGATGCCCCAGGCCGTCCATCTATACAAGAGCAGGGCAGCTGATGGTGTCAAACTACTGGCCCTGAGTTAGAAGCCCCAAGTCACACGCTCTGCCCCCAGGGCTCCTGATGATAGCACAAAACACACACTTCGTTTTCCCTGAGCGCTGTGATTCTGTGACAGTCATCCCCGCGTGGTGTGTGAGGCTCACCCCCACCGGAGGCGCTGGCCCAAACCAGTGTCCTACCCACAGACTGGGTGGAAAGGCACACTGGGAGCAGAAAGCCTGGCTTCCCAGCTCTCCAGCCTCTGCTGACATCGTCCCTGAGTGTTCCTTTCACCCTTGCATCATGCTTTTGGCTTCGGCTCCTTTGTTCTCTCATTAAAGTAAGCTTGCTTTGTTGTCATCGTTGTTACCGAGAATGCACACAGCAGGTGTACACCAGAGCACCTGCTTCCACGTGCTCCTCGCAGTGATGGCGGCGCTGTTCCTCGGGCCTGGGCAGCGTTGGTTCTCACCGCCCCACAAAGTCCCACCTGATCTTCTGAGTTGCCGTGACCGTTGTGATCCCAGAGGGATGTTCTTGAAAGTGCAGGCACATGGGTCACGGCAGACATTTTTGACTTACACTAATTACACTAAACTACCACTTGGTTTTAAGAACATTTTATACTTGGTTTTAAGAACATTTTAGGGGATCTTTTTGGTATAAGGTGTAGTGATTATCTCAAGGTAATAGTGGCAGAGGTTTATCCAAATTTTATAACTCTAGGAAGTCAAAAGGGAATCTGGGAGAGTTTGACGTCCTGTTCTATAATTTCCCCCTTTTGATCAAGATTCTCTTCTGATTCTTTGACCTGGGCATCACCCAGTTCTTCTGGCTGGTGTCATGGCGCAGAGATGGTGTTTTCTGTTCTTTAGTACATAACAAGGCTTATTGTTTGCTCGTGGTAAGATTATTTATTGAGAAGACCAGGAAACCCTTCCCCCCCACACACACACACTTGACGTCATATCTCTCCTTTTATCCCTTGAGACAGTTTTAGGAACAGAAGGGACACCATCTCGGCAGAGTGACCTCAGTGTAGTCATGTCTCCCTGCTCCTGTTCTGGTGCCCAGCAGTAGGGTCTAAAATTACTCTCTGTACGGAAAGTTCTCTTTCCATTCAAGAAAGTGATCTGGAGCAGTGAGGGTGGGGCAGGAGGAGCAGGAGGTGTCCTGTTCTTTGAAGGCGTCCAAGACCTACCTGGGTGGGGAGAGGACCGGGCTTTCTACTCCCATAAAGAGTTACAGCCTCAGAAACGCACAGGGCACTTCCACCCTGTCCTGTAGGGTGGCAGTGACTCGGCACCAACGTGATGGCAGTGGGAATAAGATGAGAAGACCTGGGTGGCAGGCCTCTAGCCAGAAGCTGGGCGGAGACCCTGTCACTAGGCACAGGAAACCTGGTCCGGAAGCATCAATGGAACACGCCGTCAGCCTGCAAATTGCTGGAGCCATCATCGAAATCAGCAGTTACACGTCGGTCTGAAATTGGCTGGAAGAAGACTTTGTCAGAACTTGAGGGTTACAGAAAGGATGAGAGTGCAGACTGCATGTCTCTAAGGCTTTAGACTGGGATTTGGTGTGTAAACTGAGTAATGACAGAAGGAAAGCGTTTCTCTCTCTCTCTCTCTCTCTCTCTCTCTCTCTCTCTCTCTCTCTCTCTCTCTCTCTCTCTCTCTCCTCTTTAGTCGTCCTTCCCTCTCAAACCCTTTACACTGTAGCCCAGGGAAGGAAGGGGCTCGCTCTCTGATGGGCATGGCTTCCTGCGAGACATTCCCTCCGGCCAGCTGCTGACCAGCTCCTGTGACAGGACCTTCAGTGTGGTGGCACCCAGCTGAGCAGGCAGTCCTCAGGGAAGGCAGCCTGCCAGCAGCGCTGCTGCTGCTGACTTCAAGGGCAGAAGTTCTGGGAGTGGGACCTGGCGCCCTGGGGCTTGTGCCTGGCCCCTGAGATACAGCAGTGGGGTCAGCGCTGTGGCGGGCTTCTCCTTTATCTCTGCAGTCCGTGCACAGCCTGAGTGCCCGCCCCTCCTCTGCTTGCGGGAGCAGGAAAGAGCAAGCTTAGTGACCATGAGAATGAGCTCGTTTCCTGTGTGTGAGGTGGAGGAGACTTGGAAGAAGACGGCGCCTGCTGATTAGGTGCTTTCCAAAATGAGACTGAAGGCACACAGCCCTCATTTCTGCACTTTCACATGGGACCGCTCTCTTACCCCCTGCCCCCATCCCTCTGTTGGCATCAGCAGCTTGCTCAGTGGAGGATGCTGTCGAGAGCATATGGTCTCAAGCGGCCACCTCGCCCAGACTGCGCAGGTGCCCTGTGCAGGAGCTGAAACTGGCAGGTGGAAGGGCTGGGTGAGCCAAGAATACTTGGTTGCACATAACAGATGCCAACTCCAGCTTGCCTAGGCGAAGAAGAGAATTGATCAGGAGACTGTAGAGGACAGGACCGTAGGAGAATTGTAGAGGACAATTCTGCCTTCCCAGAGAGGGGCCCAGCTCTCCCTGAGGCCCAGGGCTGACCTCAGAGAGGAAGAGAATCTGATCCGTCCAACCCAGTTGCACGTACCCACACGTACACACACTCACTCGGAGCTGACATGGCCCTGGGTACCTCTGTGAATGGTGAGGACGTGCCCCCGTAAGAGGGCCCTGCAGCTCATGTTTGGCGGGTGCCGCCCGTGCGTGCTCCTGTGGAGAGAGTGTGTAATTCTTTACTCTGTTAGCTCACATTTGGCTAGAGGGGGAAGCAGGAGACATTCTAGAGGTGCTCTGGGGCCGTTTGTTCCCAGGAGAAATAGAGGCATGAAATGGCACCCAGGGGAGCCATCCTGTTTGTTCCACCCCAGCCCCTCCTGCAGCCCCTGAAACTGGGCTCAGAACTGAAACCAACATCAAATGAAAATGTGAGCACCTCTCCAAGCCACAGGCACAGGCTGCAGCCGGACTGGGGTACAGGGGGGAGGCTGGGCTCTGTGAGGCCTCTCCAGGCTGAGCCAGCAACAGAGCCGGTGGGCCCGAGGGCCTTTTGCAAATGAGAGAGCGTGCTAGCCAAGACCGGCTGTCCTGTGGAGGAGGTGGCATGACCCCTTAGTATGCAGAGTAGATAAGTGGGCCACACAAGCTGGCCTGGTAGGAAGACTGAGCTCCTTCTGTGGCCATTAAGGAGCCTTTGGAGAAGCTGACCTGTGAACTTCAATTGGGCCTGTCCTTTTGAGGCAGGGTGTCCATGGCTTCCCCAAGATTGACTGCAGTGCACACCACAGGGGTACGGCGTGGTTAAGTGCAGGTGGCAACAGCTGGTTCAGGCCTGCGTACCCCCAGGCTCTAGGACTGGCAGGGTGGCATCCCATTGCTGAAGAGTGACCTGCTTTTTTGAGATCTCCTCTAAATTCTAAAGCACATAATGCCTGCTAATTTTTTTAGAGTTTTGCGGACCAACAGAATAAGTGGCAGTTTGTTTGTGTTTCTGCCTCTCGTGGTCTTACACCTGGGAATCTAGCGGCATGCTTCCCACCGGGCCTTCATCAGCACAACTTAGGGGATGAAGCTCAGGGCTGGCTCTCCCGCCTCCGCCTCAGATAGATGGTCTGTCCGGCCCTGGCAGTCTCAGCCTTATCGTCATTCTCCTGGTCCACCGAGGAAAGACTAGCATCAGCCTTGGTTCCATCGCACAGGTCAACTGTCCTCCGTTTAGCTCAGCTGGCCTACAGACTCCGGCCGTGCTCAGCCAGCACCGACAGTGCAGAGGAGGTGCGAGGCTGAGCACTTGCCTGAGCCCCGTGCCTGCTGTTCCTGTCAGTTAGGCCGCACCAGGGACTTACCTCTTTCCTTACAGCCAGGGAAATGCCTGGATTTTAGCACATGCCAGTGTGCTCAGATGTTACCTCTGCCGCCTCGCTCAGGAAATGACACGCTGCATTAAGTCTTCTGGTTTTGTCCACACTTAAAATAGTACCTTTGAGAACTGCGATCTGACCGGTCCCCTCAAGGCAGCTTGAGGGAGGCCAGGCAGGGTAAGATGTGCCTTCCAGCGCAGGGGACAGAGCCTGGCCTCTGATGGGCGTGCTTGTCCCGGGGACAGACTCTTCCTCACAGACCCCCTTGGCCCTCCCGCAGGCTTGGGCGGATGCCTTCCGGAGCAGCCCAGACCTCACGGGCGTTGTGCACATATACGAGGAGCTGAAGAGAAAGGGGGTCGAGTTCCCCATGGCAGACTTGGACGCTCTGTCTCCAATACACACACCACAGCGGGTGAGTGTCCAGCTGGCGTGTTCTCGAAAGACCTATCGAAGAGCTGGCCAGCCCACTGCCACCACCCTGCTGCTGCTCACTGAATTATTCAGCAGGCCGTCACAAGTCCCTAAGATTCAGAAGCATTTCTTTCCAACAATGGGGGTGTGTGTGTCAAGGGTGTGTGTGTGCAGCACCGAGGCAGCTGGTGGGGCAGGTGATGAAGTGACAGCAGTGTCTCCTCCAGGTCTCCCGTTGGCTGAGGGAAATTGTAACAGCAGAATCATTTCAGGCGGGCCGGCCTGTGCAATCCATTGGCAGCTGCTTTCCAGAGGGCCCTGGAGTGTTCAGGGCCTCGTCATCCATCCCTTGGTAGCACCAGCACGCGCTGGCTGCTGCAGAGGGGTTGACATCCCTGGCTGCAGACCGCTGTGCCAGTCAGGCTGACCTGAAGTTCCGTTTGAGACATGAGTGTTCTGTCTGCATCAATCCAGAAGCCCATGAGAGACTCCCCTTAGGGCATCCCGCTGGGCTATTCCAATGCCAGCCTGGGTGCTCCCACCACGCAGGAGCCATCCTTTGCCCAAAAGTGGATGCATGCCCTGCAGCAAGGCCCGCCCCAGGATGGTGGCGCCCAGCCCTGGGGGCCTGTGAGAGGCACACACTCCGGCAAATGGAAAGATGCCTCATCGCAGCCTGCCTCACCTTACTGGTGCCCTCTGTGGAATGCGCAGGCTGCTGGTGAGACCAAGTAAGTCCTGTCCAAGAGGCTCTATGAGATGCCAATGGGCACATGCAGAGAATTGTCCTTCCCCAAATGCTGCCCTCGTGATGAGGCCTGCAAACGGCCTACTGTGCTGTGGGGAGTGAGCACAGCCTGCGCTAGTCTGGGGCTGACAGCACAGATGCCGGTTGTTTCGGCCGCCCTCACAAGGAGCGTGCGGTGTATTGCATAATCACTGGTCAGGCTAGCCTCCCTGGGGACGCCGGAATGGAAACGTAGGCTTCGCACAATTCCCCAAACCTGATAGCAGCCTCCTTCCAGGGTTCCCCGCCGTCTCAGCCTCTCCCTCTGCCCTGTGAGCAGCTCACTGGAGGAGAGCAGAGGCAGGCTCTGTGGCTTGCCACTCACTCAGTAGAGGGACACCAGGCTTCCAGGAGTCAGCTGAACCTTGTGAGGCCCCAGCCAAGCTGGGCTCCGCCTCCCTCGGGTGGCGGTGATGGGAGGTGCAGCCCAGAGGCTCAAGTGAGCAGACGACTTTGTTTCTGCCCTACCAGAGCATTCCTGAAGTGGATCCAGCCGCCACCATGCCCAAGCCCCAGTCCCAGCCGAGGACGAGTGCCGGCCCCTACTCCTCGCCTCCTGCTCCTTCCTCCACTCCGCAGGCCCCACTGCTGACCGTGACTGGTCCCATCACAGCCAACTCAGAACAGGTATTTGCACACACCCTGTTCCCCAGCAAGGTCATCCTTCCAAGGGATCACAGAAGCCTCCCCAGGCCTGGCACTTACTAGGTATTAGGGATATGAAGATGAAAGGGCCAGCCCCTTCCCTCCTGGGCTCTGAGGAGCATGGGGGAGCAGATGCAGAGCTCCCTGTCTGCCTGCTGGGAGCGCAATGGGCCTAGGCAGCTGGTGCTGATGAGGGTCTTAAAGCAGGAGTAGGGGCTGTCAGGTGAAGTGGCTCTAGGAAGAGCAGAGGCACAGAGGAGCATGTGCAGAGTCCACTGAGGGGGGACTTGACAGAGGCTGCAGCCAAAAGTCTGAGGGCAGGGCTCAGTTGGGGAAGGCCTTGTAAGTCGTGTCCTGTGAGAATTGAGAGCCACCAGAGGCCTCTGAAGAGGCAAGTGACACACTCAGCAAGCTCGCAGGAGCAGAGGGGTGCCTTTCTCCCAGATCCCGGCCACATATGCATTGCTTCCTGATGAGCCACTACGGCTTTAACCCTGATCTGGATTTCTCTTTGCTGGCTTTTAGATGAACCACTTACACTTTCCATTAGTTAGTATTTGGGAATTTGTCAGACTTGGGAGGGGGCGGTGGAAATCTACCAAGTATCTATATTTTCAAAAATCCTTCTTTAACATTTGTGATGATGCCTCCTTTATCCTAGCAGCTCAGTTAAACAAGGTCCCAAACAAGGGTGTCCACTGAACGGAGACATCCCGTACCAGGCCACACAGGCTCCCTACCAGGTGGTGAGTGGGAGCAAGAGAGGCCGGGTCAGGCAGGCCTGGGCATGTGTCCTGATGTGCTGGAGACTGCCCCAGAGGCTGAGCTCGGGTCATGCGACCTGACTCCTCATCAGCAGAGAAGTGACGGCCCTCCCCACTGAGGGTACTCATGAGCACCACAGGCCACAGCAGAGGGCGTCTTGTGAGTCGCCCACAAACTGCTGTGTGTACAGAGGAGCAGGAAGCAAGGCCCATGTCTGGGCTCCCCCTGGCCAGGGGCTTCAGTCCACTAGACCCAGCGCTTCCTCAAGACCAAGAATGACCAGGTCTTTCCCTATAAAGAGGCCCTCAGGAGGCCATTCTCTGACGACAGGCCCTGCCCCTGTAGGGCAGGACAGAGCGTCCTGGAAAGTTGGACAGTGATGGAGCCTTTTTACTTCCTTGCTGCCATCACCGTCCGTGCTCTGGGGAAGCCTTCTCAGCAGCTGGATAGCGAGCCTGGGGTCCTGGATGGGTAGGAGGGTGGGAGTGCAGGGCAACCCCTGAGGCCTTCCACCAGGGAAAGATAGATGAGTGACAGGTGTGGACCACCACACTCCT
Source organism: Tenrec ecaudatus (assembly GCF_050624435.1). Lineage (NCBI taxonomy): Eukaryota > Metazoa > Chordata > Mammalia > Afrosoricida > Tenrecidae > Tenrec > Tenrec ecaudatus. The sequence continues at coordinate 88,353,796 of NC_134539.1, read as the reverse complement.
GGCACTGTGAACCATCCACCAGGGGGAGCTCAAGGCAGAAACCATGGTTCAAGCAGCAAACATTTTTTTTTCTTTTTTCATTTTATTTGGGGCACATACAACTCTTATCACAATCCATACATATACATACATCAAGTGTATAAAGTACATCCGTACATTCTTTGCCCTAATCATTCTCAAAATGTTTGCTTTCCACTTAAGCCCTTTGTATCAGGTCCTCTTTTTTTTTACCCTCCCTCCCCGCTCCCCCCTCCCTCATGAGCCCTTGATAATTTATAGATTGTTATTTTGTCATATCTTGCCCTATCTGGAGTCTCCTTTCCCCTCCTTCTCTGCCGTCCATCTCCCAAGGAGGAGGTCACATGTGGATCCTTGTAATCAGTTCCCCCTTTCCAACCCACTCACCCTCCACTCTCCCAGCATTGCCCCTCACACCCCTGGTCCTGAAGGTATCGTCCACCCTGGATTCCCTGTGCCGCCAGCTCCCATATGCACCAGTGTACAACCTCTGCTCTATCCAGTCCTGCAAGGTAGAATTCAGATCATGGTAGTTGGGGGAAGGAAGCATCCAGGATCTGGGGGAAAGCTGTGTCCTTCATCGGTACTACATCGTACCCTGACTGACCCATCTCCTCTCCTAAACCCCTTTATGAGGGGATCTCCAGTGGCCGATACTTGGGCCTTGAGTCTCCACTCTGCACTTCCCCCTTCATTCACTATGGTATGTATATATACACACGCACACATATATTTTTTTTGCATGATGCCTTATACCTGGTCCCTTTGGCACCTCGTGATCGCACCGGCTGGTGTGCTTCTTCCATGTGGGCTTTATTGCTTCTGAGCTAGATGGCCGCTTGTTCACCTTCAAGCCTTTAAGACCCCAGACACTACCTCTTTCGATAGCCGGGCACCATCAGCTTTCTTCACCACATTTGCTTATGCACCCGTTTGTCTTCGGCGATCGTATCATGGAGGTGTGCAGCCAGTGATATGATTTTTGGTTCTTTGATGCCTGATAACTGATCCCTTCGGGACCACGTGATCACACAGGCTGGTGTGTTCTTCCATGTGGGCTTTGTTGCTTCTGAGCTAGATGGCCACTTGTTTATCTTCAAGCCTTTAAAACCCCAGTCACTATCTCTTTTGATAGCCAGGCACCATCAGCTTTCTTCACCACATTTACTTGTTCACCCACTTTGGCTTCAGCAGTTGTGTCGGGAGAGTGAGCATCATAGAGTGCCAATTTAATAAAAGAAAGTATTCATGCATTGAGGGAGTGCTTGAGTAGAGGCCCAAGGTCTTTCCGCCACCTTAATACTAAACCTATAAATATAGACACATAGATCTATTTCCCCATCCTCATATATATATTTGCATGTATATGTCTTTGTCTAGACCTCCATAAATGCCCCTTGACTCCTAGCTCTTTCCTCCATCTCCCTTGACTTTCCTCCTGCCCTACCACCAAGCTCTGTCCCCACCTGGGTTACAGCTATACCTCTTCTCTACACAATCTTACCCTTGCTCATTCCCCACCAGGCCTGCCACTCCCCCCTCACTACCATTTTGGGTCCCATGTTGTTCCCTTGTCCCTGTGTTTGTTAGCACCACTTCCTTACCCCCCTACCACCCCCACCCCAAGTCCCCCCGGAACTGTCGGTCCCATTGTTTTTCCTCCAGATAGTTCATCCAGCCTGTCCTATTCAGACAGACCTGTGGAGACACTAACATGCACGAAAACAAGACAGAGGAAAACAAAGCAACAGTATACAACCAGGCAACAAAACAACAAAAACAAACCACTGACAAAGAACAGAACAAAACAGTTCACAAGAGAAAAACTTGTAGTTAGTTCAGGGATCATTTGCTGGCCCTTAGGAGCATTTTCCAGTCCAGTCTGTTGGGGCACCACGCCCTGGCCCCAAAGTCCACTTTCAGCATTCCCTGGGGACCTTGCCACTCCATTCCCTTGCTGTTCCGCTGCACTCCCCCAGTGATTTGCCTCAGTGTGGTGGGATCAGGTCAGGTGCAATTCCCACACTGTGTCTCCGGTGCTGTCCCCTGTATCGCCCTTGGTCACTGAGGGGCATCATGTCTCATAGTGGGGCCAGCCATGTTGTTCTCTCTGTGGACTGGCTGCTCTACTCAGGAACATCATCCTCATGGCCTGGTGGGCCAGGCTGTGTTCCACTGTCTCCTCCTGCCCCTTCATCTGCTCCCATGTGCTCTGATCAGATATGTCCATCTCCCGGAGCTGCAGAATCAATGTCGTCCTTTGAAACAAATTCTTTTCGGGGGAGGGGCAGGAATCCACTTAATTTTTGGTGCTGGGGCCAGCCTCCCAGACCTCTCCACTGGTTCCCTACACCACGCCGGGATATCATCAAACATTTCTTGTAGTCTCCTGTGCTTATCCCTTCCAGAGAGCAGGCTGGCAGGGCGTGGGGGGCGAGGAGGATGACGGGTGTGGTCGGTCAATGCAGGCTGGGCCCCCCGCAGTCAGGAAAGGCTTCCTGAGCTGGGAAGTGATGTCTGGGCAGAGCCCAAAGTCAGGAAGTGGTGGGCTCTGCCCCAGTCTTTTAGCATTTCTGCAGGAGGAGTTAGCAGGCCCTCCTGGTGTTAGTTAAGTAGGAACCCCGGTGGGATTCAAGTCAGGCTGTGAACCACAAGGTCAGCATTTTGAAACCACCTGCCCCTTTGTGGCAGAAAGATGAGGCTTTCTACACCCATAAAGCTTTAGTCACAGAAACCCTATAGAGCAGTTCTACTCTGTGTGCAATGACTGTATGGCAGTGAGTGTTTTGGAGCACGTGAGCCGGCATGTACTCCCCTGAACCTCAGGTTGTCACAGCAGCTCTGCCAGGTTCAGGTATTAGGATGCAGAAGCTCTGAGTGGCGAAGGTCCACTTGTGTTGTCACTGCTCCCATTGAGCCAGTGCTCCTGGAGTGTCCTGGAGCTCCTCCCCATGGCCACCCCTGAGGGACCCTGTCAGTGGGGCCAGATTCTTGCACAGCGCCCATGGTGGGCAAGGGTGCAGGGCCAGAGCTGAGCACAATGCAGAACTGAGAGCAGCTCAGGATGTCCCTTGGAGAGAAGAGAAGGCTCGAGCCTGGGCCCAGAGCCAGGCTTCTTAGGTAAGCAGATTGGATGACTTTCCAAGGGACTGTGATACGAGTAGAGAGTCGGGGCGGAGGGGGGGGGTGTCTCCCTGTAGTGTTCCCTCACTTCCCTGTCCGTGTTCTCACCACAGCAGAAAAGTGAGGTTCATACAGCCACCCTGTACTCAGGATAGGAGACCTCAGGAAAGGTTTGCTCAGTGGACGGAGGGTCATTACAGACCTCTCAGAGGACTATTACAGTTTAAACTCCTAGGGGCCAAGCGTACAACAAGAGGGCTCATGAGAGTGGAGCTCGGTCCGGGGCTGCGCTGAGACCATGCACGTCAGCACTTCTGTGGCAGAAAACTGGTTCTGTTCCCCCTGGCCCGGTACTCACCCCAATGACGAGCCACTGCCTCAGTGTCCTGGGCCAGCCATCAGGGCCACGGGCTTCTGGGGACCAGCCTTCTCTGGGGAGAGGGTTCCCTGCCCGTGCCTCCCTCAGCACAGCCATTTTTGGGCATGGGGCTCGCAGTGTGGCCGTGCAGAAGTGTGGTCTAGATGTCACCACAACGGGCGCCACTGTGCTCAGGTAGCTCAGCCAACTGTTGGTTGACTTCTCCTCTTCCTCCCTGCCCCCCTCCCTCCCGGCCCCAACAGATTGCCAGGCTGCGGAGCGAACTAGACGTGGTTCGAGGAAACACAAAAGTCATGTCGGAGATGCTAACAGAAATGGTCCCGGGGCAGGAGGACTCGTCCGATCTGGAATTGCTGCAGGTGAGGGGGACCTCATCTTGGGGACCTGCAGGGGACACTGTACTCTGCTGCACACAGGGGTCAGGCCCCACCTTGGAGCAGTGGTCGTGAGACGGAAGCACTCTGATGTCCCTTAGCTTCCCAGGCCGCGAAGCTTTCTGACAGCAGACTGCCTCATCTTCCTCCTGTGCAGTGGTCAGTGGGTTCAAACCACTGACCGTTCCGTTAGCAGCCCGACACTTTACTCACGGTGCCTCCAGGGTCTGTTCCTACAGTCAGATCAGGGCTGGGAAGTTATGTACACCCCCCAGCTGGGGCCTCTCTGTCTTAGTTTCCTTTTTCTGATTATAAAATGCAAATTAGAGAGGACAGGTCTGTCACAAGAAAAGCCAAGTGCCAAGAAGAGCGTCATGCTCTTCACCTCCAACAGCGTCAGCAGCCTCTGTCCACCTTGTGACTAACTGCTTTCTCTGGGACTCTTTGCCGATGTGTATTTCCAGCGCGCTTGAGAACCTGCCGCGAACAGTTTTGTGCGGCGTTGCCTTGTTCCCGTCATGCTGTGTCATAAACCTTCTGCAGCAGGACTCCTTAGGCCTCTAATTGAGGCAACAACCCTGTTGCCACCCGTTAACTAACCCACAAGATTATCGAGACTGAGATGGAACTTGAGGCTCCTTGTCTTTTCCCAAGTGCTGAAGGTTCCTGACTGGGGCTTGCTCCTTTCACGGTCTCCTTACCCTGTGGCCTTTGCCACCTCTGGGACACTGCCAGCAAGGGGATCCAGGAGCTGGAAGGCCTGCAGTCCTGCCCCACAGCCTACAGATCAGGCCTACTGCCCAACACAGCCCAGGCTGGAGCTGGAGGCTGTGCCCTGCCTCAGAAGGCCCTGGTTTTTATAGAGGAGGCTGCAGCCTTGCCCGTAGAGCGGCCATGCCGTCGTGGAAAGTGCCAGATCTTGAATGGGAGGCCATGTGAACCGGTAAGTGAAGAGGTCAGAGGCCATGCAGGCGTGGTAGGGTTGTGGAGTGCCTCATGACAGGCCTGCTGCTGGTGGTGGTGTTATCTGGCACATAGGTCATTGGCTGGCTCACCCAGGAAGGACCCACCCTTGAGGAGTGTGCTCTGCAGGGCTCTGCCTGGTCCCAAGCTGCCATCTGTCAAGACGCCATCCACGCCAAGCCCTCGACCCCTTGAAGGGTGCAGGTTGGGTGGAGGCCAAGGCAGCAGAAAGCCACATCTTTCCCTTAGGGAGCGACTGGTGATTTTGAATGGCCAACCTCGCAGTTAGCAGTCCAACGCATAACCCTCGGCCCCACCAGGGCTCTGAGCACAGCCCTAGCACTGAGTAAACCACCCTCCCTGTATGGACACAGACCGACAGGGAGAACGCATTTTCAGAAACTGCAGTGTCAGCCCATTCTTTATGCCTGAGCGGGGAGAATGGGCTCCCATGGGCTCCCAGACTTGACTCTGTCAGCCTGGCGGGTCTGGCTGTCTACTGTCACGCCCCACGAGACCCAGCATCCTCTAATGAGTCGGTGGCCTCTGTTCTCAGCCGTGGCATATTACCAAAAGGCCCGGGAATCTGAGGTCAGCTTAGGAACCACGAGTGCCTCTTGTGCTGTGTCTGTGTTGGAGTTCCTGCTGGTGGGGGCTTGCAGCCGCCCGAGCCCAACCAAGCAGCAAGAGCACTGCGTGTATGTGCTTGTGTGTGTGTGTGTGGGCATATGCGTCTGTGTGCACCTGTGGAGGTAGGTGTGTGCATGACTGCGATGCTGTTTTGTTTTTATATAAGCCCAGCAGCCAAGTCAAACAGAACTTAATCTCTTGGCATCAGCTCAGTTTTCAAAAATAGGTGGCTCCCCTGGACGCCTGTCTTCCCTCTGTTTTGTTCCAAGTCTGCTAACCCTCCCTGCTGTCTTAGAAATCAAACAGAGGAAGAAGGATTCTAGGGGCCAGTGGGAGGACAGGAGGCTCTCCTGCCACCTGGGGGAGCCAGGCTTCAGGCAGTGCTGTGTGAAACAGGCCCAGCTCCTCCAGCTGGCTTTGCGCCTCAGTCATTGTTGACATCATCCGCCTCTCCTCCAGCACTTGGGAGCCAGTGGGTCAGGGACTCTCCAAACAGCAGGCTGCCCACATGGGGGACTGCCCCAGTCTACTTGAAGTGTAATGGGCTCAAAATGTGCCCCATGGCCCCTGCAGTCAGGCTGGAGGGCATCTGGCCTGCTCCACCTGGACATCCCCTAGAGCCCCTGGTGCTGACCAGGCCTGAGGAAGCAAGCGTACTCCCTGCCAGCGTGCCGTGCAGGCCAGAGGGAGCTGCCTGACCGAGGGGCATGCTGGGTGGGAGATGGAGGGGTTGGGGAGGGAGATGTCAGCACAGGGGCACACCGACCTGACAGAAGATGTAGAGTGGAAAGGGAGCTTGGTGGTGAGAGTCATTTCCCTCAAGACTCCCAGGACAAGTGTGTCAGGATGCCAGCCTGCCAAGCCAGTACTCCTCTGGTCCTGCGTCACTCTCACTCGTGCCAAATGCAAAGAGATTGCCTGGATCATTGCATTGCCACCACCACCCCCGCCTCCACCAAGAACTCCACCTCCATCACCAGCACCGCTGCCATTGCTACCACCTCTACCACTGCCTCCGTCACCACCATCTCCACCACCTCTACCTCCACCTTCACCAACAACTCCACTCCATCTCCACCACCACCTCTATCGCCACCACCTCCACCAACTCCACCTCTACCATCTCCACCACCTCTACCTCCACCTTCACCAACAACTCCACCTCCATCTCCACCACCACCTCTATCTTCACCACCACCTCCACCTCCACAACTCCAGCTCCTCCACCTCTACCACAAACTCCACCCCCACCACCACCACCTCTTCTAACACCTGTACCTCTGCCTCCTCCACTACTACCTCCAACAACACCTCCTTCAGCACCACCTCCATCCACCTCCACCACCACCAACTTCACCTCCACCACCAGCAGTTTCACCTCCACCTCTACCACCTCCACCAACAACCACTTTACCTCCACCAACAACCACTTCACCTCCACCAACAACCACTTCACCTCCACCTCCACCACTGCCTCCAACACCACCACCTCCACCAACAACCACTTCACCTCCACCTCCACCACTGCCTCCAACACCACCACCTCCACCACCAACAACTTCACCTCCACCTCCACCACTGCCTCCAACACCACTTCACCTCCACCAACAACCACTTCACCTCCACCTCCACCACTGCCTCCAACACCACCACCTCCACCACCAACAACTTCACCTCCACCTCCACCACTGCCTCCAACACCACTTCACCTCCACCAACAACCACTTCACCTCCACCTCCACCACTGCCCCCAACAGCACCACCTCCACCAACAACCACTTCACCTCCACCGCCACCACTGCCCCCAACACCACCACCTCCTCCAACACCGCCTCCACCAACAACTCCACCGCCACCTCCACCACCACCACCGGCCCTTCAATATTCCATTTCCTCTTGTTTGGTGCCTTCTGACTCTTCTGGACGACCAGCGACAGGTCACTGGCCCCATGCAGCACTCTGGGCTAACACATGCTTCTTGGCTAGAATGCGGGCAGCGCGCTGGGAAGAACACAGACTTTAGAATCACTTGGGTCCAAATCTTGGTTCTACCAGGAGCTTAGTGCTGTAAGCAAGTCACCTGGTCTAAATCGCCTTCCCAGAATGGAGGACTCATTCTTCCTTGTAAGGACTGAAATTCATATAAAAAAGTATTGCTACATAGCTTCCCATTCAAACCTGCGTGGGTTTATACCAAGCAGAGCACGTTCAGGTGAGTCTCTGCCGTCGGTGGATGGCTGCAGGCAAGTCCCCGCAGCCATGTGCTTGACTTGGCTGCTTTAGGATGCCTTCCAAACATGATCCCACCAAGCAATGGCTTCCCGGGTCTGTGCAGGGCTGGTTCCGCTCAAGGCAGATGCTAGCTCAGACAGGTATGGCAACTGTGTTTTGAGAGTCCCGGAGGGGTAGTCTTCGTAGATTTTCCTCAAGGACACAAGACAGGCATTGGGAGGTACTATGAAAAAGCTGTAAAAGAATTACAAACTGCATTCCTGAGGAAAAGTCTAGGAAAGGCTTGCGGGGGACTTTCCCTTTTATTGATTTGTTAATCATGAGAGCGTACCTGCTTGTTCTTCAAGATAGCAAGGGCTAGCCTGTGAGAACTTCACTGCGAACTCTAGCCCCGTCCACTCCACAGCCCTGGTCTTGCCCCTTCGGGCTTCTCTTTGACCCCCAAATGCAGAGTGTGTATGTCAGGGGCATGCCGGAGTCCCTCAAGAAGCGGAAACTGCTGTTTTGACGTCGTGTAAACCGAAGGTCACGGAATCCCGGGGAGGATTAGCGGCATGGACACATACCTTTCAGAAGTGTATACGCCCAGACGGACAACACATCGGAAAACAGGAGCTTAACATGTTGAGATTTTTTATTTCATAAAGGTTTCTGCAATCTTTTTTTGGTGCCATCTTGTAGCGATACTTTCTGACTTACCCTCATATAGTTGAGGCGCTTATCCCAGTGCTGGGGACAAACAAACCCTTGGCAGATAGTAGTTCACCCGGTTATGATTGAATTTGTTGCATGGAGCTCAGGTCTGCCTTTCCTGCAACTGGTAACCTATCTGGTCTATTGTCTCTGACAGTCAAACAAAAGGAAAGCCTTTGCGGACTGCCGCAGCCACCCCTCCCCATCTGGTCAGGGTAGGAAGCCCACCTTGGAAACAAATGTGAGGTTCTCAGCCAGAGGCAGATGTCTCAAACCGAGAGCTCCTGCCAGCTCCCTCTTGTCTTCCAGTGCATAGACACTTGGGCTTCAGGGCCCAGGCAAGAGACTCTGCTTTTACTGTTCCGGCTGAAGTTCACACTCACACTGGTACTGCCGCCTCTGGCGGAAGCTTCCTGGGATCTCTGAAGATCCGGTGCTGCTATTCGGTATGTCCTGTCTCTCCCATATTAGCTATTGAGCTTTGTCTTCAACGAAGAACAATTTAATCATCCAATAAGGCCACAAATGAGCGTTCCTAATGGCCACCCATCAGCTACTAAAGGAGCCTCAGATTCCCGCTCACTTCTTGCATCTCATTTCCACAACCGTGGAATGGCCTTGACCATTTTTCCTAGAAAAAAAACCAGTTTCTCCTACATGTTTGGCTTCACTTTTCCCCCTTTCTCTTCAACAAAGAATGGCTTCTCCCTCCCCTCTCCTTTGTAGTTACAGAAAACAGATCTTCAGGCCTTTATTCCACGCTCCTTTAGAACTTGGAGAGGGTTCAGAGAAAACCCATCAAGATGATTAAAAGATATTTTTGCTAACTGGGAACGAGACTGCCTCTTGAAGGAAAGATAAAGGCATTGGAATTAATTAGACAGAAAGCCAGGATGGTTTCATGAGGTGTTCTGGTCGCTGAAGGCTTGTGCACCGAGAACAGTGATGGCTGTTCTCCGCTCTGTTGAGGCCCAGACATGAGAGGACCAGGAGTGTCGTGTCCGGCACTTGGTGGGGTGGGAAGGGTAGCCAGCGGAACTCTGGGCCCGGTGTCTGGGCAGTTTGGAAGTAGAGGGCAGTAGAGGCGGAGCTCTGGTTGAGGGCAGTAGAGGCGGAGCTCCGTGGAGTGCTGAGGGTGGGGGTGGGCAGCTGGCCTTCAGGATGCAGAAAACTTGGCATGCCAGCCTTCCCAACTTCCATTTCTCTTCTCTCTAAGATGCCAACCTAAAAGGTCGGAGCCAGGAGATGGTGAAACCTTGTCTGTGCTGAGACCTCTGGAGACCTCTGTTCTCGAAGCCCTCAGCCAGAGTCTTTGGGCCTACTGTGAGGTGCGGCTCTGGAATGGCCAGACAGGCTGCTTCTCAGAGTCTCCACTGTGCCTGTGGGAGCGGGTGCCTAGCGCCACTTCCCAAGCAGGAGGCAGTAGGGAGAGAGGTCGCAAAATCACTCCAGGAGTCACTGCTTGTTAGTCCTGGGCCTCATGCCTCTCCAAACCAAGGGAGATCTTGTAGAAGCCTCTGAAATCATCTCGTACTTTCCAAACAGTATTTTCACACCAACAGACTCCTTTCCCCACAAAACAGAGGTCTGGGGACCCCGGGGTATTTCAGGGCAGCCAAAGCAAAGATCTGGCTGCTGTGGAGGTGTCCTGAACCTGTGCTGGGAGGCCGCCCAGGCATCTGCAGAATGCTACCCACATCCACACCCTTGTTTTACACCTGACAGCCATGTGTCTGAGACACTCTGTGGGCGGCTGGGAGAGCTGGCTTGGTTTCTTGTTCATCCTGTGGGTGTTGCTGGAGATCTGCTCTCTGTCCGAAGTTCTCAGTGGTTTATGGTGGGAGTTAGGGGGCTGGCCAACACTGGTTGAGGATAAGGGCAAACTGGAAGTCTGCCTTTGTTGCAGGAGTTCAGTGGTAGTCTGTGTCCTCAGGGACCTGCTAGAGGTGTAGCCACAGTGCTGTTGGAGCCTCTGGGGCAGAGGGGGCTGTGCGAGGCCCCGGAGCTTGTGCTGGGGGCTGGGGCAGGAGGTAGAGAACTGGGAAGTCAGGCAAAATGAACACTGCAGTGTGGATGGTGAAGCTGGATGGTGGTGGGTATGCCAGCGTTCTCATAAAACTCTGTCCAGTTTAGAAATGTTCACGGTAAAATTCCAAGGTGTATTTGGAAATGGCTCTGGGCTCTATAGGAGGGTGACCTGGTTCCTACCACATACCCCCCCCCCCCGCCCCTGTGATTGGTCCTGAGTTTGTAGGGCTTGATTCCCCTGTTCCTGTTCTCCTCCCCAACCCAAGGCAGTCTGGGGTTGCTGCTGGCCACAGATGCCAGGGCAGGGCCACACCTCCCTGCAGAGACCTGCTTGTCAGGGTCTACCTTTGCTGGCAGGAATGCTCCTGAGCTGGGACCGCAGGTTCTTTGGATAGCAGAGATTTTTCAGCTCCTCGGTTGCTGGAGCAGAGCAGATCCCTAGGCACTGGCTGATCTAGTCTCCAGCTGCACATTTAGAAGAGACATGAGCTGCACAGTGGCACAGGGAGGGCCCCTGGCAGACCTACCTATCACCAACACAGCCACCTCCCACACCCTGCCCGTAGGTCGACCTTCCAACAGTTGGGCCTTTTCTTCTGGGCAGCAGGATGGATGCCTGGACGTTTGAAGTCAACCAAAAGTCTTAACAGTAAGAAAGGTGTTTGTCTACGCTGAATACATTTGTTAAAGGTTGACAGGATGCAGAAACAGAAGTTTCAACAAGCAGCTGCTCTGCTGCCACTCACTCGTCTGTGCCAAGCAGTTTGGAAGGCAGCTACCTGGCCGACTGACCGGAAGAGACCCATTTGTGTCCCTGTCCAAAGGAAGAGGACCCACCGAATGTTGAATTTTCCAACAGTATCTTTAATATTACTTGCAAGTAAAATTTTGCCCAAGATCATTGGAAAAGAGTTGTGGCAGTCCATGGAAAGAAGGCCGCCACAAAGTCCAAGCCAGATTCAGAAGCGCGCCTGGGCCCTGCTGGCCCTCTGCTGGGCCCTGACGGAAGCATCAGGGAGTGCTATGAAGCTGGCTGCTGGTGTTTGACATGCGTCTCCCCAGCTACAGAGAACACTGTAAAGAATGAGACTTCCAGGAGACTTCACTGTGCTCACCTGGAACCTAGACACGGATCAAGAGACAGTCCTCCGAAGAGAGAAAGGGCTTGTTGAACGGTTTAAAATCAGAAAAGGGGTGTCTCGGGTTGTCCTTCCACTGTCCTTACTCAGTTTGCATGCTGAGCAAATACTTCAAGAATCTGGACTCTCTGAAGAAGAACACGTCACCGGGATTAGAGGAAGACTCATGAACAACCTTTGATATTGCAGGTGACACAATTGTGTTTTCAGGAAGCAACATGGACTGGACACACTTCCTGATGGACGGCACCTCACGGTGAAGAAAACGGACATCTTCACAGCTGAACCAACAGACCTCGCCCTGAAAAATGGAGATGGAAGTTGGCAAGGATTTCCTTTTACATGGATCCGTCATCCACACTCAGGGAAGCAACGGTTGGGAAATCAAACGATGTTTTTCACTGGGCAAATCTGTTGCAATCTCTTTATAGTGTTAACGTGCAAAGATGGCGCTTTGTGGACGGAGGCACACCTGACCCACGCCACCGTCTTGCCCATCTGCGTGCCAAAGCCAGCCAGTGACTCCGGAAGACTGGAGACAAACAGCTGCATCTGCAGGATGGTGTGAGTGACAAACACTGGACATCCAAGGACTGGCCCAAGGAACAAGCAAATCTATTTGCAAGAAGTTCCGCCTGAATGCTCGTTAGGGATGAGGGTAGTGAGGCTGTCTCTCAAACTGTGGACATGTTATCAGGAGGTACCCGTCCCTGGAGAAGAACATCATGCTTGGTGAAAGAGAGGATCTTCAAAAAAGAGAAAAACTCATAACAGAGCGGATGGACAGTGGGCTCAAACTGGTCAGTGCTTGCCTGCTGTGCGTAGGGTCACTGTGAGCAGAACCAGCTCACCAGCACCGAGCACCATCAGCAACGGTGCATTTAACAGTGCTGGTGGCACAGGATTCGAGCGCTCAACTGTGGACCCAAAGTTTGGCAGGTCACCTCCCATCAGTGCTCTGGGGAAGTCCAGTTTCCTAATGGTTTCCCATTGCCAGTGAGTGGCTTCTGGCTCACAGCAACCGTGGAAGACCACTCCATGAGGTCAAAGGGTTTCCAACGCTTGGAATCTACAGAAGCAGCCTCCTGTATTTTGCTCCCACAGAGTGGTTGGTCAGCTTGAAGTGCTGACCATTCAGGTAGCAGCTGAGCACTTAATGACTGTGCCACCAGAACATCGGCAGGGCCAGTTCTCCTCGGCCCCAGCAGCTGGAGTCACAGGTAAATGAGCCTCCCCTCACGGCAGTTTTGCGGCATTCCTAGTCCTCGTGCAGCCTTCACAGGGTCACCACGGCTGCTGCTTTCCTGGGCAGGCATGTTGCGTGGCGGTCTTATTTCACATGGCAAGGGCCTGGCTTGCCATCTCGGCTCACTCAGGAGCAGACCTCACTTCTGTGGTGAGGTTCCTGCCATGCGGGTGACCATCCGGTATGCCTCCCTGACTCTGCGGTGGCCAGGTTTGACCTGGCTTGTCCGTTGGCACCTGTAGCACTCACACTGGGGCGATAGGAAGCCAAGTGGACTCTGGGCACCTTTCCCTGGCTGGCCTGGGAATAAGAGTCAGTTCTCCAGGGCAGCAAGTAACATTTTGCTGTGCTGCGCTCTTCCCTGGATTTGGGCATCCTCTGCAGTCACTTGTTGGTGTCTAGCTTGTTATTAATTCTAACCCTTGCCTCTGTGTTTCGAAGTGCCTGCCGCTGGGTCAGCATGGCATGGGGAAGGTCCCGGGCGGACAGGGTGGGGAACGCTGGATTCTGGGTGAACACGCATCCCCCACTTTCTGAGAGGAGTGCCGAGAAGGGGGCACAGAAGGGCTCGGGAGGTAATGAAGCAGAGGACCGTGGTGGTGGTTTAGGGGGCTGGATCAGAGCGCCTTAGAATCAAGGTCTCTGAGAGTAGCCAAGTGGGAATACCAGACTGGTGACTTTGACACTCATCTTCCTGCCAGCCGGACCTGACCCTCTGACCCTAACCCTGCTCTTTCCTCTGTGCCAGAGACCCTGTGGGCATGTGGCCCCCAGGGGCAGCTAGAGTCGGGAGTCACCTGAAGCACCCCGTAGTGGTTAGAGAAGCACAAGCACCCAGCAATGCGCCCTCAGACCCACATCCGCGGGGTCAGCTGCGCCCGCCTTCGGCACACCCTCGGAGGGGTGCTCCCTCAGGAGCTCTGGGAGCGGCAGTCTGCAGCAAAACCAAACCAAACCAACACACACCGTGCAGACGTTGGGCTTGAGAGGGTACAGTGCATGGCGGGACTGCGACAAAGGGCTGCGCTGCCACCGCAGGGAGCGAGCCAGCGCTGAATGCACCCCCCCCCCACCTCCCCACCTCCCCACCCTGACTAGTGCCTGGGGCTAGCAGCCTTCAACCTAAAATATACAGCTGTTCTCGGGAGAGTTCCTCCTGGCCCTCAACACCGGTCGGTCGATGGGTCGGTCAGTCAGTTGGTCGCAGCGGAGCTGTGACGGCCTGAGCAGACCTGGCACGCCAGATCGCCTCTCATGGGCAGGTCTGCAGAGGCCCCGCTCCTCCATGCAGGCCCAAGACTGCTGCATCCATCGTGCTCGCGGGTGAAGTGACTGCGTGTACACGTGCACATGCGTGTGGGTGGGCCTCTGGAAGTACATGTCGGGGGCGCACCGGGGATGGGTGGAAGGAGTGCAGACACGCACCCCAGAGTGCTGGCGGGGGAGGGGCGACAGGAACCAGAGCCACCACCTCTGCCCTGGCAGGGCCAGGGGACGCTTTGCTGTGTCATACCCCACTTCATTGTTGGGCCACCTTGACCTTTGGGTGCTGGGCTTTCCACTGTGTTGCCTGGTACAGGGCCCGGGGAGTAAGTTAATGGTGACGCCCCCATCCCCACCCTACGGATCTAGCGAGAGGGAGAACTTCTCCAGGTCACGAGGCAAAAAGAAGAACTAAGCAGAGCTGGCCCGTCTGCTGTGAGTAGGCGTTACTTCTAACGGGGAAAGGAGGTGGTGTGGGGACCAGGCTGTGAGATGGAAATGCTTCCCTCAGCCCCCACACCTCCCCTGCCACACGCACCCTCTCCCTTTCCTTGCCACCTTCCTCACTGCTCCGCCAGCTCCCACTGGTGTCTGGGTAGGGGAGGTCAGTGGCCAGCCTCCGACGAGCAGTGCTTGTGGTCAGAGGGGCCTAGGGGCTGGCCTGCCGTTCCCTCCTCTGTAGGCCTCCATCTGGCATTCAAGATGGAAAGGTGCCCTTTCGAACGGTTGAGGGAACTGCTCCGAGGCAATTTGAACCAGAGCCCCAGTAAGGCTGTTCTTCTAGAGCCAGGAGGCTCAGAAACCAGCCCCTGTCTTCCGGGGACGCTGCCCCCGAGGTGAGGAGAGTGGCTGGGATCGGGGACAGAGGTGCACCGAGTGATCCCGGGCAGACTGAGCTGGCAGGCTGGCCGAGCGCCCGCACTCTGCAGGATGACCAAGAGACCACCGGCGTGTCTGCTTGCTGCCATAACCCATGATGCTGTGGCGTGGCTAGGAGGGTACACTGGTTAATGTCCTTGGGGGAGCTTTCGCTCTACATAATCAATCCCGTTCGCGCCAGTCGTTCCACTGCCATGACCTTGTCCTCTGGAAGTGCCGTTTTTCTTCTCTCACTTCCTCCGAGTCGCTCTGACTCACAGCAGCCCTCTAGAACAGAGCAGAACTGCCCCCGTCGGTGTCCAAGGCCCGAAATCTTCATAGAAGTAGACAGACTCCTTTTTCGCCCCCAGAGCACCTGGTGGTTCGGAGCCACTGGCCGAGCAGGCTACATGTAAACCATCCCACCCTCTGGCCGCTGTGGAAGGACGGGCACAGGTCTCTAAGAGTGGATGTGTGCGTCGTCACGGAGCCCTGGTGGCGCAGTGGGGGGCTGCTAACTGCAAGGTCAGCAGGTAGAAAACAACTGCCATCCGCGGGAGAAAGACAGGCTTCCTACTCCTGCAAAGAGTGACCGTCTCAGAAACTCAGGGGAGCAGGGCCACCCTGTCCTATAGGGTCCCGATGAGTTAGCAGTGCCTTGACGGCAGTGCGTTTAGTTTGGGGGTTTGTTGTTGTTGGTATAAATGTTCATCATGCTGTTACTTGGGTTGAATAAAAAGGGAGACTCCCCATGGGTGCCTCTCAGCAGAAGAGGGAAAGTGTTGGGCAAGTCATGTCTTTTTGTTGAAGAGAAAAAGCAAGTAGCATTTATAATACTATGTGTCCAAGCATGTACTTGTGGGTACACAGCGCTGTGTCAGTCTACACTAACGCTTTTGGAGGGACAGTCCCAATTTTGAACAATTTGTCCCACATCCCGCGGCATTTTTAAAAAGTCCCGGTTTTTGGAAAGAATGCACGACAAGCTAGGGAACAGCGGGAGAACGGGAAGGGAATCTACATACTACATAACGCCATTCAAAGAGCTGCTGATTTGTTGCCTGTAGATGTGGAAAATATTGTTATTAAAATATATTCTTATTTCTATATATACACTGTGCGTGTTGAAATGCTTAAAGAATTTTGTGAAACTGCGAAGTCGAATATCAGAAAATTCTTGGATACGGTAAAATTCTTGGATACACGCTGTTTAGCTCTTTTGCCAGCTGTCGAAAGAATTTTGGAAATATACGATCCTTTGAAATCCTACTTTCTATCACAAGATAAATGTCCTAGAATTTTAGAAGAGGTTTTTGGGAAAAAACCTTAAAAAATTTGGCTAGAATTTGTACACAATCAAGCAGCTCTTTTTCAAAATGCTATAAAACGTATTGAAGGTGACAAAATTCCAGTAATTGAAGTAGCAAATGAAGTTAATAATTTAAAATTTCAGTGTCAAGACCAGTTAGAACATAACTTTCTTCCGCTAACTATCCGTAATAGTATAAGCCAGCTAGCAGAACAAGGGGCAATAAATCGTGCAGATATTATGAATCGCATTAAAAAGTTCTATAGTAACTGCATAGATTATTTAGAGGAGTGGACGGTACATTACAGTGATATTGAACATATTCATTGGGTTACATTAAAACAAGAACTTAATTGGAATGATGTGCAAAAATCATTCGATCATATTACTCAAAATTTCCCATATAGTAATATTTCCAAAAATGATCTTTTTAATGAGGAGAGGTTAAATCTTGGGCATCAGCAAAAATCACAACAGAGAACAAATGGTTAGAAATATTTCATCATTTTGAAACAAACTATGTTCCATACAAGAATGCACTAAAAATTGTGGAATACGCGCTGTCCTTACCAGGAACTTATGCTGCGACTGAACACGTTTGTTTTTTTTTCCCTATGGTAAATAAAGTGTGGACATCAGAAAAATCACAATTAAGTGTTGAGACTTTGAAAGCTATTTTATGTGTGAAATATAATTTAGCAAATTCTTGTGAAAAATTTCATAAACAACAGCAATCTACTAAAAAAATTCACTCAAATGAGAAATATGCCGAAGAATAAAATAATACTACACATAATTTTAACATATTTTATTTGTAAATTATACTTATGTTGAAATTTTTTAAAATAGTACAATACTATTTTTGTGTTCTATGAAAATTTTTGTTGCTCCATATAGACCAAATTTTTTATCAAGAACCCACCCACCCCACCCCGGTCAATGGTGTCCCGCTGTACCAATGTTAAAATCTGATCACCTTAGTCTACACGTGTGCATATCTTTTTTAAAAGCCTCCGTATCCTTGGTGGTGGAGGCCTGGTGGTGTAGTGGTTATGCATTGGGCAGCTAACTGCAAGGTCGGCAGTTCTAAACCACCAGCTGCTCCTTGAGAGAAAGACAGGGTTTTCTACTCCCATAAAGAGTCTTGGAAACCAACAGGGTTGGTCCTCTGTCCTCCAGGGTTGCCATGAGTTAAAGTCAACTCCGTGGCAGAGAGAGAGAGAGAGAGAGAGAGAGAGAGAGAGAGAGAGAGAGAGAGAGAGAGAGAGAGAGAGAGAGAGAGACAGAGAGAGACACGCTGACCGACCTTGGAGGTAAGGGAGGAGGGACAAGAGGGAGGAGACCTGGCTGTGTTCCACACAGGACTGTTGTTTGCATCAGCCAGCGAGTGCTCTTTCTGTGGCTGATTGGAACAGCCCAGCGTTCTCCCAGGCCGTGGACGGTGGGAAGCAGGGCCAGGCTCCGAGCAGTGCTTGTGTCCCCTAGGAGCTGAACAGGACGTGCCGGGCCATGCAGCAGCGCATCGTGGAGCTCATCTCCCGAGTATCCAACGAGGAGGTCACCGAGGAGCTGCTGCACGTGAACGACGACCTCAACAACGTCTTCCTGCGCTACGAGAGGTGGGCCAGGCTCTGCTCCCTGTCCCCTGAGGACACTGTTGCCATAACACAGGGCTTGTTTCACCAACACAGCAGAGGGATGAGAGTGGGAAATGCTCGCCAGAGATGCTCATTTGTTCCCAGGTGACAGGGAAAAGTCCCCCTGGGAGCGCGCAGCAAGAAGCTGATGGAAGAATTAGGCTCTGCCCTTTGTAAGCCTGCGGCTGCTCTGCTTCCCCTACCTGGCCCCAGGAGGGTGGGGCTGCTGCACCTGCTGCTTTGATGGCCTTCTGAATGTGGAAAGGATTAAAGGAATTAAAAAAAAGTACTAAGAAAAAGGGTTTCCTCTTCCCCATCTTTTAAGGAAAAATAGCATTTTCTTTTCAAATGCCAGTGTGTTTTGAGTGCAGGAGATGTGGGCAGGCTAAGTGTTCAGAAGCAGTTGCTTGGGGACCCAACACTCTTTTCATTGCTTGCTGCAGCCAAATGAATTTTGGAGATAACAAGCCTTCTCCAGAGCCTCGTCTTGGGGGGAGAAGCTGAACCTCGTGCAGAGAGAGGTGTTAAAGAGGAGGTACCAATGGCGAGTTGCACTCCCAGCTCCTCACCTGGTGGGTGCTCTGGGGTAGGCTGTCCCCATTGCCCCATGTGACAAGCAGCCTCTCCTGACAAAGACAAGGCGCAGGAGGCAGGAGACCTTGGGTTGGGGTGTCCTGGCCCCTTTGTTGGTACCAGGTGACTCACAGCTTATTTGCATGCTTGGTGAGGGTGTTCACCAGCATCAGTGGGTTCAGTGAGACAGAAACGTGGATTTGCATAACGCTTTGGGGTGCAGAGGGTGACTTTGTTGTGATTGTCACAGCCATGGGTTTTGTCTCAGCTTTCTAATGTGTAAGTAGGACAGAGGGGCCTGTGCCCATTTAACAGATGAAGAAACCTCTACCCTTTATGAGATCCTGGGGCCACCAGGAGGTCCCACGGTCCGTGGAGAGCAGGAGCAGGTCTGCTGAACCCTGACTCCCAGCCAAGCCCCGTTTGTCCCCCATGGGGTTGCAGTTTCTCCATCGGGTAGATTCTGACTCACAGTGACCCTTCAGGACAGGGGTGGAACTGCCCCTGGGGGTCTTCGAGACTGTTAACTCTTTGTGGGGGTAGAAAGAGTTCTCTTTCACCGGCAGAGCTGCGGGTGCTTTGGGACTGCTGCCCTTGCCGTGAGCAGCCCGACCCGACACAGCCAGGGCTAGTATGGGCAGTGTCACCCCAAAGCATGCTAGTCCCACAGTTAAGAGAGATCCAAGGACGGGGCCTGGGACTGCTGTCCCAGGTGTCAGCACAATGCCAGTGCTCTGAAGAAAATGTCCCTTCAAGACAGTGAGGGCGAGGTGCCCACGCCTTAGAGACATTCCAGACATTCCACTGGCCTGTTCTTCTTGTAAAGAGGGCTTGAAAGTACTACTTATAGCCACAGTCACCAGACACTGCCTGGCTTCCTTTGCTCAGCCGGGGCACCCAGGGACCAGCACAGAGCAGCAGATCCCACCGCAAGCCCCTGCTCTGGCCCCATCTGCAGGCGCCTTGCAGCTGCTTCTTGGCCCAGGGCACTGAGGGGTGTTTCAATACAAGGGCAGACATTTACTGCCCCCTCACCAGCTCTCCCCCTGAAGCTTTCATGTTCTGCACCTGGTCAGAGTGCGACGAGGCATAGGAGGAGACCTGCCGTGGCTGCTCAAAGCCAAGCCCCTCCATGGCTGACCGGCTGGGGCAGAGGAAGCTCCCACAGCCCACCCTGTTCCTGGCAGCAGCCCCGCACTGACTGCTCTGTCGAGAGCTTTCTGCCAGACGATGGCCAGAGCCCAAGCCTGCCCTCCTCCTCGTGCCCCTTCACAGCCCTGCCAGTGTAAGCAAATGATCGCCCAGGAAGTAGCGCCCCTTTCTCCAGGCCCCAGAAGTCGAGGACATTTTAGAGACTTGAGCACTCTGTGAACTCGGAAGGTTGTGGTGACTAGACAGACATCGGAGACAGCCTTGGTGAGGAGGCAAGGCAAGAGGGGCTTCCTGGGTCCAGGTCAGGGGTGACTGATGAGGCTTCTTATCACAGCTTCCTTCCTGACCCGCACACAGGGTGCCCACGTGAGAGGCGGGTCTCTCTGTGTGTGTGACTGCCCCTTGCCCCGTCCCCACTCCGACATGCAACACGTTGGCCTCCTTTCTGAGAGCCTTTGCCTGGCTGGCCTCTCAGCACCTGAGCGGTCCCATCCTGGGAGTCCTGTGCGGACCACAGACAGCCACCTCGCCCCTAACCTCGGCCTCTCCTTCCCCTCTAGGTTTGAACGATACAGGTCAGGTCTCTCTGGACAAAAGGCCACTAATGGAGTAAGTATTCTTCCAGAATGCCCTCAGTGCCTGAGGCGGGGCCGCATCCGCTGCACAGCTGTCAGGGAGACCCGCCTCTGTCAGGCCGCACCTCAGTCTGTCTTTCTGATGGAAGGGCCAGCGGTCACACCCCAGTGGTGGTAGGGCAGCCAGCGCTGAGCAGAGAATTACGGTTCCAGTGGTCCTGGTGACTGCTTGACTCAGCCATCCTGCAGTGCAGGGGAGAGTGGTGGGCTGGGCTCACGAGCACGCACACAGTTGCTCACAGTCACACACACTCACAGCCACACATAGTCACTCATAGTCACACACACATTCAGTCACAGAAAGTCACTCACACTCACAGCCGCACACACTCAGTCACACACACCCCCGCAGTCACACTCACACATAGTCACTCACACTCGCAGCCACACAGTCACTCACACTCACAGTTACACTTAGCCACTCGCACTCGCAGTTACTTGCGCTCGCAGTCACACACGCTCAGTCACACACTCATAGTTGCACACACTCACTTGCAGTCACATACCCCCACGGTCACACACTCGGTCACAAGACACACACTCATAATCCCACACTCGCGCACACACATACACAGACCCTGATAGTGGCTGAGTGCCCCAACCTGGCATCTGTGTTGGTGCCACAGTTGTTGCTTCTCAGGAAACCCTGTGACCCAGGACTCGGGCTCACCACGGGTCTCCCATCTCACAGGTCCTGAACGAGGTGACCGAAGACAACCTGATCGACCTGGGGCCCGGCTCTCCAGCTGTGGTCAGCCCCATGGTCGGAACCACAGCGCCACCGTGCACACTTTCCTCCCAGCTGGCAGGCTTGGGTGAGTGTTGGCTGGGCCCCGCTTCCCGTTACCTTCTGCAGGCCCTTCCCTGCCCTTCCCTCTCTGTTGAAAGGCCTGGGGGCTCCTTTTGAGGAATCCGTGTGTAAGTGTGTTCCTGAGCCCTAGCCAATTCCATGACCTTCCTTGTCAGGGGAAGCTAGCCCCTAACACCTCATTACGGGTCCTGTAGGTGCAATTGTACAGCGATAATAAGTAAAGATTATAGTAAAGTCATAGAGAGCATGAGAGATAGAAGAGAGATTGAAGTAACAGAGTCAGACACAATTCATGGTAGCATGCTCACCTCAGCCCCGCTTGGTGGTCCACGTGGAGGAAGAGAGTCTTTAATGCTAGCCCAGGCTTTTATATTCTCTGGGGTCGTGCAAGCCCCCTAATTACAGGTGAGGACATACGTCACAGGAAGGGGTTGTGCTATAGGTAATACAGTAATGGGAGGGGGTGATCTAGGGAAATAAACACAATAGGAAGAGGAGGGATTGGGGGTATACATGTGGCAAGATGGGCGGATCCTAGATACAGGATGGCAGCCTAACCTTGGATGTCACAGAGCTGGTTTGGCCTGTTCCCTGGCTCAACTGATAGAGACCATTATCTGTGGGGTGTGAACTTCACCTACAGGAACCAAGCTAATGGCCACAGGCCTCAGGGAGAAGTAATCAATTGTCCCCAGTAGCTGGGAGCAGGCCTACCCTGTAGTCTGGTGACTAACTGCCCTCAGGGAGGATGTCTGTAAACATCTGGCCTCCCCCCACACTTCACAGCATAACTTCTTTTGGAAACCTAAAGTTTAACCCTGTGTGGTTGGGGATCAGGCCTGGAAGGTGGTTGATTTGTTTTGCATTAAGAAAAGCAGCCTGCTAAGTTTTATCTAGAATGCTCTCTCTATGGTTGAAGCGATTTATGTTTCTGTATCAAGTAGGCTGAGGATAGCAAATAGATTTCAGCCCAGTCGCTGATTGGAGCTCAGGATTGAGAAGGACGCTAAAGCCCTGCCTGTACAGGGCTCAAGAAAAACTCTGTGTGATTGGCAACGTCTCCTTGGCTGGGGACCAGGAAATGGCAGCACTTGCACATTCGCTGTCCTTGAGCCGTAATATCTACCCGAACGCTCCATTCACCCTTTGTCCACACACTGCATGCATTCCATGGGGACCAAACCCACTGCCACCAGCTGATCCGGCTCACAGGGACCCACTAGCATTTCCGAGGCTGCCATGATGTACAGCAGTTGGCTTCGTCTTTCTCCCCCAAAGCCGCTGGTGGGTCTGAACTGCTGGCCTTGCAGCTAGCCGTCCAGTGCTTTGTTTCTAGATGCCGTAAGTGCTCCGGATAATGCCCATTTATAACTGAACTAAAATTACCATCGTAAAGTAATGGGCCTGGCCCCCTCAAAATTCCTTTCTCTATCCTGTTTTCATTCTTCTCACAGTCCTCTTGCTACTTTTGAGCTGTCTCTGCTGAGGGAAGCTTTGACTGAGCACTGGTGGCTGGTGGGCTGCTAGCCGCAGGTCTGCGCTTCAGACCCGTAAAGCTTCACCGCCTCAGGAACCCGAGGGGCAGTTCGGATTGGCCCTAGAGGCTGCTGAGGTGGCAGTGATATCAGAAGCCTTCATTCTAGCAGGGCCGGAGCTTGTGTATCTGCAGCCACTGTCCCTTGGAAATGGGCTTGTGTGCCTGGGAGCCAGGCAGCTTCTGGGCGCCAGACTTGACCTTGAAAACTCAGGTTGGGTTCTGCCACTGCCTTCTTAAGAGCTGCCTCAGGCTTCACCCCTCAGCTCCTGTCCCTGCCAGCTGACGTTTAGTGTCAGCCCGGGGGCCCCACCCTCCACTCACCTCTCCCATGGCTCCCTCTGCAGGGGGGTGCTCTGGGGGTGACTGAGGAAACTCCACCACAGAGCTGCGCCCCTGAGCCCCCGTGAAGTTGAGAGTCCACACGTATTCTTCCCCTCCTCTGGCTTGTCTTGCCCCACAGACTTGGGGACAGACAGTGTCAGTGGCACCCTCAGCTCACTCCAGCAGTGTCACCCCCGTGACGGCTTCGACACGTTTGCGCAGACGAGAGGGAATTCCTTGGCTGAACAACACAAGATGTATGTGGGGCCCTTTCATTGGTTCTCTAATGATACTGGGGGCGGGGGGGGGGGTGGGACTGGCCCAGGCTGAATCCCAAGCAACACAAAGAGGCCTTGATTGACCAGGCCCTGGGCCACCAGGGGCTTTACGATGCAGAGACATGGGACATGGCATTTGGGGCGCATACTGAGGGACTGTCAGCCCGCCCCTGCCTCTGCTACCTCTGGACTGATGCTCACTGGTTTCTCCATCCGTCCCAAGGGCAGGATGCTCCTTTCTCCCTCTGCCTTTTGCTGCCGCTGCTGCACAACGCAGACTCCCGCGGCCAGCTGCGTGCCCCAGAAGTTTGGAGGCAGGCAGGGCTAGCCAGGCAAGGACAGACCTGGTCCTGGCAGCAAGGGTCCCTGGGCCAAGTAGTCAGGGCACAGCTCCCTGCTTCAGTGCTGACCAGGTGAGCCCTGTGGGAAGGGGGGGAGTAGATAGCCCCTGCCCCTGCAGGCAGCACATGCTGGGAGAATCCCATTCGCCCTAAGCACTGGCAAGGAGACCCCTTTCTGGAGGACCTGACTTCCGGCCCTCCACTCTGAGTCCTACACTCAAGAATACACAAGGCCCCCTGTGCCCTTCATCGACAAAAACTGCTTTTCATATACCAAAAGGAGTTGGGTGTCCGAGGATGAGACTCCCACCCCCCACAGTAGGTGGCAGCCTCAGATCCCAGCCCATGAGGCCACATTTCTCACTACCAAGGCTGCTGGCTTCAAAATAAGAATGAATAGGACTTGGCTGGATTGAGCCCCTCCCCCAATTGATTGGCTGGATTGACACCCTGCCACTGAGCTTTAGTGATGTTCCAGGATTGTTACTCAGGAGCAAGAAATGGGATCGAACAATGACAGATCCCCGAGAAGGCCGGGTGGGGCCAGTCTAGCGCCTCAGCTCCCCACAGTCTAGAGCTTGCACCTCTGCCCAGACAGGCCCAGGATGTTCCCCTGGCTGCCTTTGAGGAGGGTGCTGCAAACCACCTGGGGGGTGTCTTATGCTTTCTGTGCTGCTGTCCCCAGGGTGACCTACGAGGATCCACAGGCAATCGGGGGACTGGCTTCGTCACTAGACAGTCGGAAACAGAGCTCCGAAGCGGTATGTCTTTCTTTAACTCTGCTTTTGGGGCTGGTGTCCTCCAGTGAGAAGTCGGCAGTGTGGTGAAACCGCTGGATCCTGGAGCAGAAGGGGCTGGAACTGAGGGCAGGGACACACCAGGGAGAGGCCTGGTCCAAGAGTGCTGCCCAGCCCCAAAGCCTGAAGGTCCCGTGAGGAGGGAACAAGCCACCTAGAGGGTCTGACGTAGGGCCTACTGGTGCTACCTGAGAGGCTCCAAGGGAGGCCCTTTCTCCAATGAGCTCTGGCACAGTGGCTGCTGGTCTGAGCCCCGTGACAGTGACTCGGTGCTGCCTGTCCAAGAGTACCAGCCCACTGAGGGCAGGGTGTGAGCATGGCCAAGCAGGGTAGCGAGCGGTGGGCCTCCAGAGGGGCCTGGTCTGGGGGGAGCAGAATTGAAGGGGGAGACGTGGAATTGGAGATGAGTGCTCACTTGAGTGCATCGTGTCTTTAAGACATCAGGTCATTGCAAGGACGTGTGTGAATGCGTGTCAGAGTGTAGATGGTCAGGGAGGGGTGGCTATCAGGAGCCCCCTTCAGAGGCTCTCCACTGGCCATGGGGGCAGGGGGTCTGCACGGAGCCTCCTGCCCCTCAGGGTTCTTCTGTGGCCCGTGTCTGAGACTGGGCTTTACAGGCGGCAGTGCGTGTCCAGTTTCCATGGGAAAGCTCACCTGGGAGACCGGGTCTTTCTGTCCAGGCCTGGTGGCAGAGTGGTTACACGCTGGGCTGCTGACCTCACCAGTTTCTAACCGCCAGCCACCCTTTCAGGAGGAAAACGGGGCTTTCTACTCCCATAACGAGTCACGGTCTCAGAAGCCCACAGGGGCAGTTCTGTAGGGTCACTGTGAGTTGGCATCGACTCGGTGGCAGTGAGCGTGAGTTGATCCTGAGAGATGAGGGGTGTGGCCCTTGGGAGTAGGCACTGGGCAGCACAGACTGCCAGCCTGAAGCCTGGTCTGTCCGCGGTCCCTCAGCACCTGTCTTCCCACAGAAGGGCCTAGAGTGGGGTTCCCAGAAGATGTGTGATGACCATGGCCCTGTGCCTTTTACTCAGCACCCAAGTGCCCTCACCGCTGCCCTGGCAGGGCTTGCGAGAGCCTGCTGAGGGCTACCAATGCACTGCCTGGTGAGGACGCCCCTCCCCCAGGCGAATGCTAGCCCGGGCCACCTCATTTGTTACCCAGGCTGTCTGTAGGTCTATCAGGGTGTGTCCTTATGTGGCCCTGCTGTTATCAGTGCCCCTGCAGGGATCCTGGTCAGAGGGCCCACCCAGGGATGGGACCAACTTCAGACCTGCACCCTTTGGAAGCAAGTGGGCTCAGCCCTGCTGCTTCTCAAAGGTCCCCTTAGCACCAGCAGGCTTACCTGTGGACATGAGGTTTTAAGACCCTTTCTTCATGTTTACTGCTTGCCATGGCAGTGCCACCCATGCCCAAGGCCTTAGAGGTGCCAGGAGCCGAGTGGTGTGTACAAACACATGTGTGAGTGGTGATGGGTACCTTCAGACTATGGTCATGGGTCTTCAAGCCAGGCTGGCCCAGAAGTGAACACAACTGGGCAAGGCAGGATCTAGGAGCACGGAGAAGAAGAGGAAGCCGTGTTACAGCACCGGCTGCGTGAGGGCAACCAGATCATAGTCCCAGCTCTCAGTGTTCCACCTTGGAGGGAAAAAGAAGGCAGTGAAAAGATGCTAAACTCGGCTGTCAGGTTAGGGGTTTAGCGAAAGACTATGGCAGTAAGTAGAAAGGAGGACAAAGAGGACACTGCTAGAAAAAGTGACATGTCATTGTGAAAGCGGGTTCTTTCCAAAGGCTGCTTCCTGCTGACCCTGACGCAGGCCCCGCCTGCCCTCGCTCGCCCCTTGGAGGCCCTCTGGGGAGGCATCAACAGAAGTGTCTGTTGGGGTTCTTTGCTTGCTAAACTTTCTCTCTCTTTTTTCCCTCCAGGCAGGTAATAGGGGCAGGGAGGGAGGCATATGGGGTTGCATTTCCTCGTGTGACAGTCTGCCAACTCTGAACTGGGCTTTTCTGTCACCACAATATGTGCTCTTGACTTATTTGTCCCGGGTCTTGCCGTGACTTTTGTGTCCTCGGCCCAGCAGAGAAGTAAAGGTGTGGACTTTGACCTGGAGCCTATAGACACCTGGCTAATAACCCAAGGAATGGTGAGAGTTCACCAGCAGCGCCGGCCTGTCTACCCAGCCCCTTACCTGTGTAACAGTCCATTGTCCCCCTGCAGCCTGCCGAACCAGACAGTACAAGGCCACTGTCCTCCCCACCGGGATGCCCTATTTCACCAAGGGCAGGCCAGGAAGTGCCTTGCTGGCTTTCAGCCAAGGCTGGTGACCTGGATCTCAAGGGTCTGGGCCATTTGGGCAGCAGGGGGTGGGGGCAGGGGCGGGGCAACCTTCCCTCCTTTTACTGTCTCTGGAGCTTTCCCCAGTGTTCGCTTTTCCAGGATGAGCACAGGCTCTGGGATGTGGGACTGTCCTGAAAGAACAGTGCCGCAGCCGGCCGGCCCTGTGCATCTGACACATTTTAGAACGCAGTTATTGATATCTGGACGCGAGAGCCCTTAGAAGACAGGCGCTCACCCCCCTGAACAGAATGATGATGGCACAGGGCCGAGTTTGGGGTGGGCACGGTCCATTGTCATCAAGCAGAGCTCTCCTGGCACAGAGACCTCATGTGAGGTTGCCTGGAGAAGAGGTGACCTCCCCCGGGGGTGTGCGGAGGAGAGTCCACGGCTCCCCCCGGATGAAGCAGTAGGGACCTCCGAGCTCTGCAGAGATGACCCAAAAGTGACCGTGTGGGCCTCTCTCCTGCAGGGGTGCCCCTCCGACCCGGGAAGGGGAGTAGAAGACAGTGGTGAAGGGCCTAGGCAATCCTGGGTGCTGGATCAGTAGTGGCCCAGGGACGGGCCCAAGCAGGTGGGCTGCCCATTACCTGGGCAGGGATGACCTGCATGCAAGGGTTTGGCTCTAGAAAGACCATCCAGACTATGGAGGAGGTGGCTGACTGGTCTAGCCATGCCCAGGTAGAGCAGCCCCACACCCACACCCCCCCTCCACCCCCACTCCAGCAGCAGCTGCAGTTCTGAGTGAGAAGGCCGTCCCGAGGAAGGCTGGCGGGGGCCCCTGCTTGCTGCTGGGGGGAAATGGTAGGCTCTGGTCTGTGCCAGGGCCTCAGAGCAAAGCTCCTAGAGACCATATCCACGCCAGTGTGCAAGCTGCTCGGGCCCCTTCCACGCGCCCTGTGCCTGCTAATCCTGCAAAACAGGATACTGCCTGTGGCAACTAGCCAGAGTGCAGCCGAAACGGAGACTGCTTCCACAGGCTGCCTCCCCACCTGTCGCCACACCAAGCTCCCATCCCCAGCCCCCCTGAAACATGCCCCATTAACAGCTAACCTGGCATCCTACCTGACTACCATTGTTTTATTTTGTTCTGTTTTGTTTTAAAACTATGCATATTAATCGCTTTGCCCTGGTCTTCATAATGTAGATGCCCTAACCCTTCCCAAAGGTCTCCGCTACAAATTCTTTACTTGGAAACTTTTTGTACAAGCCCCGGTTAGCCGCTTCCTCACAGTGGGGGTGGTAAGTGAACCGTTGGAGGGAGGCTCACGCAGCCTCTCGGAGGTTGCCCACCAGAGCTGCCGACGTCCATTAGGTTTCCTGGTGGGTCTGGGACTGTGCAGGGGAGGGGCTCTTCAGGGCTGCCAGTGCAGGTGATGTCCAACGCAGAAGTGGACTGGCAACACCAGAGTTGTAGCAGTGAGCTGCCCATTGGATCCCAGTGGCCTTTGGGATGATCCTGGGTGGTGTTCGGGTGCTCCTGCCCACCTTCTTTCTCTTGGGGAGCATCTATTAGCATCTCCCAGCTGGTCCTTAGCTGGCGTGGGTCGGGGGGGGTGTCTCTGAGATGATGGTAGCGTCCAGAAAGATGCCCTGATTTGAGTGACTATGTGTCACCACCGAACAGAATGGGCTGGGAAAGAGCCTAGGTCTGTGGGGTGTAGCCACCTAGCTAAGGTCCCCTCAGGACAGGTGTCCCTCCTGACATGATTCTGAGCCACCCGGAAACTTTTTGTACACACCCACGTGAGAGAGACCCACAGCCTGCAGTCCCTATCTGCAGCTCCGGCATCCGAGGGGCACCCCTCCTTTTGCACTCGGGGTCCAGGCAGGCCGCATCCAGCCTTATACTGCACAGCCCAGCAGCAGCCCTGCCTGGCCGCCCAGGGAGATGGCCTGAATCTCCTGCCGTCCCTCCCGGCTTTACACCTCGCTGATGACTGTGCCTCTGCCCTCTGCCACACCTTCTCCTGCAAACCCTTCAACACCCCTTCAGCCTGCGCTGCTGCCTGACAGAACGCAAAATCCATGGCTCCCTGCTGGGCTGGCCCCTCACCGACAGATGGGAGAAACCAAGGCCTCAGAGAGGTTGTTGCCCTGCCCAGCCCCCAACAACGCAGCGCCTTCTCCTCGCCAGCCTGACACAGGACTGCCTCTTCCTCCTGCACAATCCGCTGAGTATGTTCAGCCTGCGTCTGAGCACACCTACTTCAGGAGAAGAAACTTCGCCCTGTTGTAATACCTAAGGCATTCACTCACAGGGCAGGAGGCTTCTCAGCTAAGGCATTGTTTCCAACCACAAGAAGCTGAGCAGGAAGCTTAACCAGTAGCGGTGAGCCACAGGGATTCAGCCCTGAGGCCAGGTGCCCGTCACAATGGAAAGAGAATGTTGTGATCATTTTCCACCTCCCTGGATTTGGGAAAGAGAAGTACTACTCTGGAGGTCTGGGGCTGAGGGGTGCCAGTGGTAGACTTCTCGCCACTCCTTTGGGCCTGCGTCTGACTCCTGGCTAAGGCCCCTCGGGCGCAGCCCGCCGTGTGTATTGCTCTGTTGTCCAGCAAGCTTCCTCCGAAGAAGAAAGGCCTTGTCTGTGAAAAGCCTGTGGGTCACAGCAGTCCGCTCATGACCCACAGAGGGGTGACGCAGGGCGGACAGCACTCATCCCCCTGGCAAGAGGCCACCACCGTGCTGCCGGGCAGCCAACACCAGCCGAGAGTCGGGATTGGGAGTCCTCCAGTGCTGAAAGCCCAATGAGACTCGGCCGTGAACTTGCTTCACAGTTGACGGAACCAAAACGAAGGGAGCCAGCACCTGCCCTCTGCACCCTTGCCCTGACCCTCTGAGGCTCCTGGAGACCTGAGGGGCAGGCTGTCAGAGGAAGAAGTGGCCCGGCAGAGTGGTGGAGCAGCCTGCCCAGGGCCCTGCAGCCTGTGGGCCAGAGCCTGAGCACCACCCTTGCCCGGTGCCCTGCCACCGCCTCCTTCCTCTGAGCCTGGTTAGGAGCACCTGCAAGCGACCCGTCCTTAAGTGTTCGGCAACACGCTGTTTACTTGGCAAATCCAGGAGCAGGAGCGGGGTGAGCAGCGTGCCCGTCAGGAGCGTCTCAGATGCAGCGCTTATTTTCCGAGCACGCAGACTCTCGTGGGTCACCCTCAGAAAGGAAAGTGGGAGCATACCAAAAAGTCAAAGGGAAATCGAAAGGCTTTAAGGCCCATGACCCGCTGGGTGCCTTTCGCCAGCTTTTGCAATACGCGGAGAAGCCCTGCCCTGCCGGTGGGAATGAGGTGAAGCAACGCAGCGAGGCCCAGTGCACTTGCCCAGAGCAGCGGTGGTGGGCCTGACGGCGGGCATGGCGTTGCTGCCCGCTGCTGGCCTTGCGGACCAGGGGAGTTCATCAGGGGCTTTAGCATGTGCATCGTCCCAAGAATTCGTGTCAGGGAGTTAGGGTCCTTTGTGATGTAACCTTCTGACATCCCTGTTAGTCAAAAATAACAAGTGTCCTACCAGGGACAGCACCCCTACTGTGCCCACGATTGGCTTGGGCCTTCATTGCTGGGCTTGCAGCCAGGATCCCAAGTGCAGTCACCCAGGTGGTCAAAACAAGTCCTTGGAACAAGCTGAGGGCTTGGGCCAGGAGCACTAGGCGGGGCCACTGGTCACCCTGGTGGACCTCGGCCCCGCTGGGCTTGGAAGTCCCCTCTTCTACCCAGTGTGTGCCTAGCATACCCACAGCAGGTCTCCAGGAGAGAGGAGGGAGTCCCGGCAGGGCTGTGGTCCGAGTCCTGGGCGCGTCTGCTCAGGCCCTTTGTTAGGGACACGTAGCTTGATGAGGGGCAGCCATCGGACTGGCCTGATTCTAACCGCGGGCATCTCGCTGGTTGAGGCCCGATGCAACACTGGCATTTTTTCTCCTTGAAGAAGTGAGATTGCAAGCGAGTCCCTGAAGGCACTGCTGGATGCAAGGGAGGTGAAGAGCAGGTCGCCTTGGTGAAGGGCAGGCCGCTCATTTCTCCAGGCTGTGAGCCAACATCTCGTTAGTGCGCCTGCTCGGGGCTGTAGCTATCAGACAGCAACGGAAACATTCGCAGCCAGATGGATTGTTCCGAGTCCTGCCTAGGAGGCCCTATCAGGGGAACAGGGTGTCTGCTCCGCACCGGCGGGGGCCTCTCGGTTTGCTCTGAGACCAGCTGCCTCCCCCGCACCCCTGACGGTCCTCCAGTGAGCGGCTCCTTCTTCCCTGACCTCTGAAGCCCAGATGCCACTAAGAGCAGGAAGAAAGGATGGGACTAGAGGGAGCTGTTGCATTCAGGGCTGCTTCGTGATTGTCCCCAGAAGAGACACAAACAGGGCTCCTTTGTCATCACAGTCCACAGTCCCCTTTGTCATCAAAGCCCGGGTTTGTGCCATTTCTGTTGGTAGGGTGGCCGGCCGCCTCTGTCACGGGGTCTCAACCCTGGTGACAGTGCACACCTCTGCTTGGCGGGCCTTGCCTCCCACCCAGAAAGGCACCAGACAACATTTTGACATTGCTTCAGCTGGGCAAACCAGCTGGACCTAACTACAGCCTCCTGGGGCATCAGGCCCTGCCACCATGCTGGACACGTCCTGGGCTGGGCCAGACCGTGGGCAGAGGGCGGGGAGCACTCTGGCCTCTACACTCATGAGACTTAAGGGCCCTTTTGAAGATCTCTCAGTAAGTAAGGGCCCTGGTGGTGCTCCAAGGGAGAACGGCAGGCTTTCTACTCCCCTAGAGTTACGGTCTTGGAAACCCACAGGGGCAGCTCTGCCTTGCCCCACAGGGTCGCTGGGTGGCTGCGGGTTGGTTTTGCTGTTTGCAGACCTCTCCGTGTTAGGCTGCTAGCCACAGTGTCACCAAGGGCTCTTCGGGAGAAAGACGAGGTTTGTCAATTCCAGTAAAGATCAACCGTCCCCGAAGGAAGGTCTCCATGAGCCAGAACCAACCTGCTGGCAGTGGGTTTGGTCTCTGTGGCTCTCCTGGTGGCCGCCCAGCTACAGAGTAGAGCTGGGCCCTGTCCGGGTCGTTCAGGCCATGCCCAGGCCTGTCTTAAGGGGCCTCCCAGTGGATTGGAACCACCAACCTTTCCATTCGTAGTCTAGCACTTAACTGTGAGCACCACCTGGTCTTGCCGTAGTCTGCAGCTAAGGTCGCCCGGCACATGGGCTGGCCCGTAGTCAAAAAGTTCTCCATCTCAAGAATGAGTACGGTCACCCTCCCTCCCTTCCCCAGAACCCGCTGCCCAGCGCTGCTTCCCCTTGGCACCCTGTGCTCCACTGCCTTCTCCCCTGCGCTGCCTGTGTTGCCCTGTGCTGCAGTGCCGGCTGGTTTGTGTGCGTGTGTTTGCCATGTGTACTTTTGGTTTCATTTGGGGTGGTTTTGACGACTTTCTTTTGTCCTGGTGTGCTGTCTCCCTTCTCTGTGGCTGTGTGGCTGCCTGCCCCGCTGCTGATGGGCCCCAGATCCCCGTTGTGCAGTCCTCGGTCATGGACGACATTGAGGTGTGGCTCAGGACGGACCTGGTGAGACCCCTACGTGTGTGCTCTGTGTGCGGGGCTTGGGGGCCAGAGAGCTCTCTGAGGACCAGCCGTGGGCTGTCTCAGGGCCCTGTCTCGGGTGGGGCGAGGGGAGGACAGCCTGGGGCAGGCTCACGTTCTGCACAAGGTTTGGCAGCAGCCCCTGATGCCGAGGCTGGGGGAGGTCAGCTGTGATGGAGCACCTGCCATGGGCATCACCCGCTCAGGCCTCCCAGCTCAGTGGCGGGGCGTGCAGCTAGTCTGAGCAGAGCTGGGCCTGGCATCTGCTGAGCAGGATGGAAAACACGCTGCCTTTCCCCGGCTCCTTGCCAGCCTCCAGCATGTGCTTGGGCTGATCTTGTGCGGTTTTATTTTATTATAAAGTTTGCTTGCAAATGAGGCAGGAGCCTGGTTTGATTTTTGAGTCCCCCTCCCTACCCCTGGCTTCTGGCTTTTACGGCTTAGAGGAAGCCATGCCCAATGAGGGCGCCTCCATCCCAAGAGAAGGGGGGAGGTGAGGGTACGGCCCAGCTGTCACTGGCTCACAGCGAAAGCCACTGTGGGCGGTGCCTACCTATCCATCAAAGCACCTCCCTCGCCCTCCTGCTCCTGGCAGTCAGTCTGGGAGCGGCTCAGAGAGATTCTGCCTGCTCCCAGGCTGGCCAGATTCTCCCCAGATCTGGAATCTCCCAGCGGCCTCCCTCTCAGAGAACACATGGCCCGGACTGGCCCGTTGTGATCTGCCAGCCTGCCCCGCCCATGTCCCTCCTGGGGCGTGGGCCTCGGGCCAGGGCCACTGGCTACTCTGCGTCTCCCTCGCGGAGAGGTCAGACTTTCCCACTGCAGGGGAGAAAGCACCCCAAATGCCCGGAGAGGAGCATGTCCCACCTCAAGGGGGCTTCAGAGAGTTTGGGGGAAATGGAGTGAAAAGATCGTGGCATTTTTCTGGGAACTTTTTGAAGCCTCCTCACGTATCTTTCCCAAGGAGATGCCCTAAAAAGAAATAACTCCAGTCACAGAGAGAGGCCCAGCAGAAAGACCAAGCCCCTCACCTACCAGGACACCAAGGCCCAGAACAGAGAAAGGCCCTGCCCCGTAAGGCCACCCAGCAGGCTGTGAAAGAGCCAAGCCTCACCCCATCCCTGGCTGTGTCTGCCGGCTCTCCTCCTAGAAAGGCCCCAGGCCGTCCAATTCCCCAGAATACCCTGCTGAGCTCCACACGCTGGCAGTCTGAGCTGCCCCAGGAGCACTGGTGGCTGGCCGGGTCTCCACTGGAGCCTTTCCAGCTTCAGTGTAAGGGGAGATGCCTCGGATCCCGAGATGCAGAGCCAGGTGGGCATGGCCACGGCAGCTGGATCCTCCGGTAGCTGCCCCTGCCCCTTCCTGCAGGAGCCCCTAGGTTCTGACGGACTAAGAAGGTGCCCTTGGTGCCCTCCGCCTCGCCCAACAACTAGCCGCTCCTTAGCAAGGTTTTCCTTCTCAGCCCTTCCCGAGGAAGGCTGGGGCTCCAGAGCCATTCTGAGTGTGGAGTTTCTTCCCCTCCGGCAGGAAGAACGCCACTGTGTTGTTGGGACTCTGGGAGTGGGGACAGTGGGCAGTGGGCTCTGGGGTGGTGCAGCTCTGGGGCCTAATGCTCCTGTCTCTGCTTCGCTCACAGAAAGGTGACGACCCGGAGGAAGGGGTCACGAGTGAAGGTATGACCTCCATCCCCTGTTCCCCCACCCCCCAGTGTGCCTGGCTCTGTGCCCAGCGGCTGTCACAGCTAGGGCCCACCAGCCCTCATTCCAGTGAGGGAGTGAGATCAGAAGGGACGTGTGAGTGGGTCTGAGGAGGTGTGGACACAGACTGCCACCCATGCCCCCCATCAGCTTGGCCTCCTTTGAGTGCTCAAGGGTGTCTGCATAGGCGATGGCCACGGAGGCCCCTCCTGAGAGGGAGCCTGGCTGCTTCTGGAATCCAGCTGAACCCCCTTCTTCGCAGCCGTGTCTCCATCTCGCCCTCATTGCACCCCCTTCTCCCCTGTGTGCGGCCCTCTGACCTCTGTCGTCATCATCAGCTCCCCCAAGGGGCTCAGAGGGAACCGCAGCCCTCTGGCGGTCCACCTGGGAGAGGCGCTCATGTCTCTTCCTCCCCTCCTGCTGCCTCAGCTGCTCCCTTTGGTGGGGGCTGTTGGCGGTATGGGAGCAGAAACTCCAGCCTGCCCTCCTCCCCGCCCCCCTGTCCCAAGGCTGATGGGAAAGTGGAGAGCCTGCACATCAGTGGGTGGGGCTGGTCCCGGGGAAACTGTGTGGGGAGCCCCCTGTGATTCAGGAGGACTTGCCCTCTTTTGCCTTAGACCACGGATGCCCATGCCCGAGGCCCACTTGCTCATACCCCAGAGGAAGTGGAGATGGTGCCTAAGTGCCACTGCCTTCTGGCTTTCGCTGGCAGCTCTCTCCAGCCTGGCTTCTTTCCCTGGTGGCAAGCAGTGAGGGGCTCCTAGGGGCCAAGGGCAGTGTGGTGCCAGCGGGAGCCAGGAGATGGGTGGGGGTCCTGCAAGGAAACCCTGGAGAGACCAGGAACACATAGTAGAGGAGGTG
Source organism: Tenrec ecaudatus (assembly GCF_050624435.1). Taxonomy (NCBI): domain Eukaryota; kingdom Metazoa; phylum Chordata; class Mammalia; order Afrosoricida; family Tenrecidae; genus Tenrec; species Tenrec ecaudatus. The sequence goes on along the minus strand of NC_134539.1, from coordinate 88,319,009 downwards.
GTTTAGACTCAGGGCGAGCCTCTGACTGCTCCTGCCTTTGCCCCGTTTTGTTTGCAGAATTTGATAAGTTCCTCGAAGAGCGAGCCAAAGCTGCTGAGATGGTCCCTGACCTCCCCTCCCCTCCGGCGGAGGCCCCCCCGCCAGCCTCGGCCCCCTCGGGCCGGAAGAAGCCTGAGCGGTCTGAGGATGCCCTCTTCGCCCTGTGAGCTGCTGTTAGGGTGTGCCTGTCCAGAGACCCCCGGGCAGCCAGTGTCCGGTCTCGCCCAGGCCCCGGCCCCTCCTCCCAGGCCCACACCCGTGTCTCCATGGAAACACCACTGTGTTTGCTCCCAGATTCCCACTCGTCAGGACCAACTTGCACCATCTTCATTTGGGGTGGGGGGCAGGGTGGGGAGGGGGCAGCCCCTTGGCTCACCACACTCCCTCAAGGCTGCTACAGATGGGCAGCCTTTGGGTGCTGTGTCTAGAGGAGGCCCTGGCTCCCCCACTGCCCACCTCTGCTCGCTTTCTTCTCGAGGGCTATGTGCTGCTGCTCTAGGGGAGCCAGGCCTGCAGGCATGCCCAGTCTGGGCTTCCCGCTCCGGCTGCTGTTCCCTGACAGGTGTCGCCCACAGCACCTGGCATGCCAGCACTTTAGAAGGTTCTATGGGGGTCCCTGTGTGGGACCTCTCACTTTCTGGACCACATCTCTGTCGCTGAGTTGCTTGCTCAGGCTTTAGGCCCTGCCAAAGCTGACTCCTGCAGGCTCCTGGCATGGAAGTGATTCAAGGGGACTACCAGGGCCGCCCCATCCCCTGGGCATGGCCACGCAGCACGCTGCCTGGTGCCTGCAGAGATCATTCGAAACACTACTAGCCAGACGCAGCCTGTACCCTCACCGCATCACGCAAGGGTCCCTCTCCAGAGGGATTTGTTTGGGAAGGCTTCCAGCACTCTTGGGTGCCCAGCCTGGGGCAGCCTGTGTCCCCCTGCTGCCAGAATGGCACCGCGGCCTTGCCCTGCTTCCGGACTCCTCCCACTCCAAGTCTCCCCGCTGGCTTGGGAGGCAGCAGAACCCAGGTCAAGCAGGCAACACCCTGCTGTCACCCCCTGCTCTCCTGGCTCTGACTGAAGGACATGGAGCTTGGCCCTGGTCTAGCCTGAGCACTCCCCCTCCCCCTAATGCTGCTGTCCCCTTATCAAGCAGCCCAGGCCACCCTGTGTCCTGACCCATAGCAGTGTCAGCCCGTCCCCTCCACCACCACCCATCATGCACCAGCTCAGGCAGACAAAGAGCCAGGGTCCGCACTGGGGAAAGCACTCAGGCTGGACTAGAGCTGAACACCCTTGGAGCAGGCTGCGGAGCGGTTCAGCAGCCGTGCCCACACTGACACGACTGCAGCCTCCTCTGGAGGGGCCATCTGGTGGTACCTCAGCCCCACACTGCCAGGATGCTCCATTCTCATTGTCATCCTGGGGCCCTGCCAGCCAGAGTTCAGTTGGACGCCCTTCCCTTTCCACCCTGGCCCGCACTGACTTCCTCCAGGGCTCTGCTTGGCACGCTGGTGAGCTAGCTTGATGCCAACTGCAGAGAGTGCTCAGGTGGCCTCGTGTGCCCAGCCCTGAGCTGTCTCAGTCTCTGCGGAGCTTGGGCACTACCCCTTTCCCACTCCCTCCATGGTCACCGTGGCCGTTCCACACTGCACACCACATTAGGAGACTCCCGGGACTGAGAGGAAGAGGGAGGGGAACACTTGCCCAGGGAGACTCCATCCCCGGGCCACAGTGGGGTGGCAGGAAGCCACTGACCCAAGCAGAGAAGTGGCCCCACTTCTGCTTGAATACCCAGGTCAAAGACAGCTGCCTTGAGGCAGGCTGGGGGGACTGCTTATGGCCGGAAGCCCTCACAGCGCCCAGTGCCTTGAGGGGGAGCCGGGCGGCCTGTGTACCTTTCCAGGGTTCCCTGAGATGCGGCACCTTGGGTATGGGGCTGCCCCAAGTCTGGCAGCATAGACCCTAGCTATGGGAGGGGCAGCACCCTTGCAGGAAATCCTGACCCTCCCAAACCCCCGTTTCCACAAGTGTTAGAAATAACAGATACAGTATGTACTTAATTACACTAAATTATTGCTGGGATCCTCCATAAGCACTAATTATACCTGATTATAGGTTAAAATATTTATTTTGTCAAAATATTTTCTTGGGGATGTGTTGAACCTGTTCTGTGTTCCTGTGTGCCGCGATGTGAACACTAACCCGCTCCTCTGGCCTGCCTTTCCGACCAGTGGGCAAGGACAGTCCGACCCACCTGGCATGCTGGGGACTGGCAGGCAGACGGAATGGCATTCCAGCACAAGAGGGCTTGCTGCTGGCCTGGGTCAGAGGGAAAGTGAGCATCTGTCTGTCTGTGCCAGCCTTCAGTGCAAACACCCCTGCTCTCTGAGGAGAGACCAGCCAGGACTGTCTGTCCACCCCCACCCCCACCCTCCGAGGTCCAAAACCAGGCAGGGCAGTGCTGGGGTGCTATGCCCCTCTGGTGCCGCCTCCAGGCTTGGCTGGGAGAGTGGTGGCGAGGGCTCTGGGTGACCTTGGACCCCCACAGCAGACCACACGCTGCTCCCCACTGTACCTCCCCTCACTCCACAGCCCCTCTTCTGCACAGGGTGCATCAGGGTGGGCTATGGCCATCCAGAGTCCCTGGCCCCCACGGCCCTAGAGATTGTGCTGTCGTGGTCGGTCTGGCTCCAGGCGTGCTGGAGACGGGGCAACTGTGACGTTCCCAAGGACTGCACTGAACCACGTGAGGCTTCTCGGGACTGGAGGGGCTGCTGGGGACAGGCACGTGTGGAGCTCATCGTCCGGAGGCCCCCGGAGCCTGGATGTCCTGTCTCTGTCATACGTGTCTGTGGACGGTCTATGTGCGATGCTCAGAGCCAGCCGCCCATCGGCCCCTTTCCGGTGCCGTCTCTCCAGTTTGGGTTCTTGCATGTAAAATACTCCTCAATAAAGAATAGGAGCACACCGGCCTCCCTGTGTGGTGACTGAGGAGTGACTGACTGGTTGGTGCACCTGCCAGTTATGTCTCCTTAAGCTGCTCCCGCCCCCTCCCAAGCTGGTGGACAGACCCTGGCCTGCCTGGGCCATTGGCTGTGGTGGCTGGGCCCCTGAGAGCAGGGGCTCATCTGTGGCTCCTCGGGAGGGGCAGGGCGGGGAGGGCACACACCCAGGCCCTTGAGCAAACGGGTGTGAGCTCTGCTCAGCCCTTCAGCTAGGTTTCACCAGAGGTCTGGGCATCTGACCCTGCAGAGTTTGTGAGTAGAGAAGTAGTTCTTGGCAAAGTAGTTTTGCGAGAGAATTCACACATCATGCAAACCCCTCGAGGGGCCCCGATGGCGTCACGTGGTGGCTGCTAGCTGCAAGGTCAGCAGTTCTAAAACCCCTGCTGCTCCACTGGAGAAAGACGGAGCTTTCCACGCCCGTAGAGTTGCCGTCTCGGAAACCCACAGGGGCAGTTCTAACCCGTCCTTGTCGACTCCGTAGTGGTGAGTTCGTTTGGGGTTTGCGTACCAGCCGGTGTCTGTTGATGTGCAGACATCCCTGCACTTGAGAACATTTTCACCGTGCCGAACAGAAAGCGCCCCCTTTCAGAGTCCCCTTCATTCTTTGCCCAGCCCCACAGCCCCTCTGCGCCTTTGAAAAGGCTCTCCTCCTCGCGCCCTAACTTTGAAAGGGGCTCTCAGAGCCTAGAGGTGTGGAGGGTCATGGAGGGGTGGGTTGTGGGAAGCTTCTCAGAAAGGCTCAAGGGGTGGTGCCCTCACCTCCCTGGGTCCACGGCAGCCATGCAGAGCCACTGCTCAGGTGGAGGAGCAGCCCTGGAGGATGGAAACGTGTAGCTCAAACCCAGATCTCGGGCCCCCCGTCGGCCACAGAAGGGCAACAACACAGTTATGCCTGACCTGAACACCTGCCCTTTTAAGATGGTACCGCGAGATGAGGACCCTCTGCCAGGTGCAAGAGGCAGGTGGGTCCAGAGCTGGGGTGGGTCTACACCAACCCAAGCCAGAAACTGCAGCTGCCAGCTCCTTGCAGCCAGTTGTCTCCCTGGACACCAGGGAGCCCCGGAGGCGCCATCTGCTTCCGGCCAAATGAGGGGGAGAGGCTGCTCACTGTGTGTAAGTCAAAGTCTTGGAATCCCTGAGACTCCAGAGCTGGGTTCCTGAACTCCCCTGCACCCCGCCCCACACTGGGCACTGTGGGTGCCAGAAAAGGGCTAGGCTTATTCTGCTCTGCACAGGTCACCAGGATGCCCTGACACGCATGCGTGCTGCCAGCTTCTACAGAGCCTCCCAGGAGTCCACTGGTGTTCAAGGAAGAAACTCCTCGAGCCTACTTTCAAGAAGCTCACATCCTGGTTTCCAGATGACGGGATTCTCAGCATCGGAGCCCTCATGGAGCCTATAGGACGGGAGGCTCTGGGGCAGCAGCCAGGCCTGCAGCAGGAACAGGCAGGTCAGCTAGAGAAGGATCCAACAGGCCAGCAGTGCCCAGGAGGGACCTCAGGACTTCTAGTTAGTCCTCACCAAGGGGCATAGTTCCTCAATACACTGGCTAATCGTTGTTCCTAAAGGGGACTTGTAAAGTTATTCTTAAGGGGTGCAGTAAAGGGGAAGGGACAGAGGCCGACCCTCAGCAAGATGGGCTCAAACATCACAATCGTAACGAGGGGCAGGACTAGGCAGTGCTCCCTTCTGTTGTACGAGTCGGTGCATGGGTCACTAGGAGTCAGAGCAAAACAACAAAGGGGAGAGTCCTGTGGAGAGACAAATCTGGGAAAGGGCCAGATTAAAGTGCAGCGGTGGCAGCACTCCTCCGAGCTTGACCTCGTGGACATACACAGAACACTGCACCAAGCCTCAGCACACACAGTGCATTCTTTCCCGGTGCACACGCAACAGTCACTGGGAGAGACCGTATGTTCGGCCACAAAGCAAGCTTCTCGACATTAAAAACATGGAAAACGACAAATTATCTTCTCGGATCACAACACCGTACTATTAGAATTCAACAACATGAACACCAAGGGAGAAAAAAAATCAATCGAATACAGACTCCCACCCAACTTAAAAACTACTGGGTGATAGAATTTTTAAAAAGTAATGTCCTCAAAAAAAAGAAAGAAATGCCCTTGAATCAAATGAGAATGAAACAATGTACCCAAACCACTGAGAATCAGCAAAAGCAGCATTCAGTGAAATTCATAGCAATAAAGTGACACCTCAAGAAACAGTGAACTAAAATGAAGCCCTTCAACGAACAGCTCCAACAATTAGAAAAAGCAGCAAAATCAATCGAAAGTCACCGGAAGTAAAGAAAAAAATTGAGTACAAATAAACTGACAGAGTAGAATCAATGTACTGCTAGAAGTTGGTTCTTTGAGCGGATGAATAAAATTGACATACCACTGGCAAATCTAACAAAGAAAAAGGAGAAGATGCAGATAATATGACCAGAACCAACTAAAACAAGAGGATAACAAAGGAACTCTGATGGGGTAGTGGTTTAAACAGTAAGGTGCTGATCACAAGGTTGTTGGTTCAAGCCCACTAGTCCCTCTTTTGGAGAGAAGTGGAGCTATCTGCTCCCACAAAGATTTACCTGCTCAGCAGCCCCAACGAACAGTTCTACTCTGTCCTATAGGTTCTATGATTTGGAATTGATTCAAAGGCACTGGGTTTGGGTTAACAACAGAATACTAAGAACTGTACCCCCAACAAATTTGAGAACTGAAAGTCGACACATTTCTAGAAAAATATTATCTATCTAAATTAACTGTGGTAGTAATTAATCAGGTCATTAAAAAAACTCCCCTAAACAACAACAAAGCCTTGGCTCAAACAACTTCACTGGTGAATTATGCCAGATATTCAGATAGGAGCTGACACCAATTCTATGCAGACTATCCCAGAATATAAAAAAGGATAGAATATTCCAAAATTTGCTTTATGATTCAGCAATCATAACCTTGATATCCGAACCAGGCAAATATATAGCTGAGAAAGAAAACTGTGGACCAACATCCCTTATGAACATAAATGCAAAAGTAGGTCAACTGAATCCCAGTCCAATAGAATCCAAATGTATCCACAAAAGAAAAATCATCATGACTAAGTGGGATTCATACTAGGGATGCAACCAGGATGGTTCAACACTAAAATAAAATCAACATAATCCAGCATGTACATAAAACAAAATGAACCATATGATCTTATCAACCCACACAGAAGAGACATTTAATAAGACCTAACACCCATTCCTGATAAAAATGCTCAACAAAATAGTGAATGGAATGGAAATTCCTCAAACGTCAGTAAGGGTCTACATACAAAGTCAATGGGCAATGGATGGAGACCAGAAGCATTCCCCTTGTGCACAGAAATCAGACAAGGATGCCCTTGTTTAACGGTGTGCTGGAAGGCTTAGCCAGAGCTAGAAGGCAAAAAGAGAAAAGACATCCAAATTGGCAAAGAAGTAGTAAAACTATCATCATTTGCAGATAATATGATCCTATCCATAAAAAAGTCCCAAAGACTCAGCAAGAAAAATACTGGGACTTGGCGAAGTGACAGGGCACAAGATAACCGACAAGATCAATTGGATTACGCTAACAGAATTATGGCGGGGTGGTGCCGGGAGACAGCCAGGCTTCACTATGGCTTTCCAAAATGGGAGCAATTCGCTACCACCACCCCCATTTACACATAGCTTGGTTGCGACAGAAATGAGTTTAATCAGAAAGATATTTATTGACATACATAACTGAAATTTTCAGTTCCATCTTCAGGCCAGCGGCAGTACAAGGGTTGGCTTCAACCCCGTGTAACCCCCACACCTCAGATGGAATACTTAATGTTCATCAATTTTAATCATAGGATAATATGTGTTATGTTTTAAAATTGCTTAGATTACATGACTACTAAAAATTGTTTGTAAAATCATGCATTGAATTACATGATTAGTAGTTATTTGATCCTTTCCCCCTTGACTTTAATATCTTTTTTAAAGTTTTATTGATATATACCATATATACTCGTGTGTAAGCTGAAGTTTTCAGAACATTTTGATGCATTGTTTGTGGTAAAATTAGGTGCCTCGGCTGATATTCGGGTCAGCTTATACTCGAGTACTTACGGTCATTCACACCATATAATTCAATAGTTTAAACATATTGAAAAAGGTGTGCAACCATCGACACAATCCATTTAAAAATCTCGTCTTCATTTTTGTATTCATTAACTGCCCCATTCCCTGCCCCTGGCCATGCTTCTAAGAAACTTAATCCAATGACTGGCTCTATAGATTTACTTATCCTGGACTTCAATAAAGAAAAGCATATTAAAGCAACAATAACAACAAAAAAATCTCAATCCAAAAGAAAGCAGAAAATAAAAGTTAGAGCACATTTAAGTTAGGTCAAAAGAATGAATGAGAAGGTGTTACATTTTAACTTAAGGACAGCTGTGTTTGTCCACTTCTTCTGGCTGCCCGAGGCCACTCCCCAAGCCCAGTGGTCAGGGGGTTCACGGAGGCTTCAACCCTGTGGGCACCCCGCAAACGGTTCTTGTGTTTGTTTACACTGCCATCCATACCAAGCATAAACCTTTATTTTTTTTCTCATTCTTTCTCATTAATTACTTCATTCTTAAAAAAAATGAAGTTATTTTTTTAAGCTATTAAAGGAGGTTCACAAACACTAGTTGTGAACACACCAGGAAAGTTGAGTCAGGGACCATAGAAACACACTTAACAGTGAAAATACAGCCATGTGATTTGCACTGTTGTGATTGGTAACAATGACAGCTCTGACTGAAGGCATGGAAAGTCCAAAAAGCGAGGAAAACATCAGACAATCCCAATGGAGGAACATTCTACAGAACATCCAGTTCAGCATTCCTAAAACTCATGAAAAGCAAGGAACTGTCTTAGATACTGTCGCCACGGAGAGAAGCCTAAGGAGGCATGACTACCAAACAGAACCTGGTACCCCGGACTGGATCCAGGGAACAGGACATTAAGATAAAAAAAAAAAAAAGGAAAACCTGAACAAACTAATGAGCTTCAGTTGAGAAAAATGTTCCTATATTAGCTTATGTTCAAATATATCATAGAATATAAGATGCTAACATATGTATGCATGGACAGGACTGCTTCTGAACACTATTGGTGAAGTAAAAGAGCTTTGTTAACACTTAGCAGTGGAGAGTCCAGGCTGAGGAGCTGAAAGAGTGAAGACCTACCTGCTTATGGGCACAGCTAGACTGTCCTGGTCAAAGAACTATATCCTGAACTTTAACCTGTTACTTCCCTAATAAACCCCATAACTGTGTGTACAAATTAAAATAAAAAAGGTCCCCAAAGCATTCTGGCATCGGGGATTATCCTCGTAGGTACATTGATATAAGTCAGCCGTCCATAAGAACGAGTGCCGGACGCCTGCACACACGTTTTATGGACAGTCACTGCGGCGTCACCCCCTCTGACAGTCCTCCAGGGCAGGCTGCACCGTGGCATCCCGCAGGGGGAGCACTCTTGCAGGCACAGCTGGATCCAGGGGCTCGGAGCTGCTCAGAAGTGTGCTTCTCTTCTTCCTGACAAGTGGCTTCCTCTGAGCTGCTTCTCGAGACTTCCAGCAGCTCCGGGCTGAGGGCGGGGACTCTTCCTCAATGCTCCTGTTGGGGGGTTGGAAATGAAATCTTGACAGTCCCATGCCGTAGATAGTCACTGCAGTGGGGGGTGGGCAAGGCCAGCGACGGAGACGTCCTTGGGAGAGCAGACTCTCTTCCAGGGCATCCTCTTCTGCGGAGCCTTTCCCTGGAGCCCTGACCAGAGCTGCTTGCCACGCGTGGCTTGGAGTGGGGCAGTGTGGGAACACTGTGGGACCAGCCAGATGGACCTCTACCCGTCCCTACCCCCTCGCACTCCAGCATCTGGGAAGGAGGGAGTTGTTTCTTTCTTTTGGGGGGTGCGGGATGGTAGTGGTTGTTTCAGACCACCTTATTTTCAAATGTTTCCTGGGAACCCCAAGGGGAGGGAGAAGCAAGAGAAGCAAACTGCAGTTTCTTTTGAAGGAACCCCTGCCAGAGCTCACAGGGTGGGGGCTAGGAGGGTCTGAGGAGATCTCCCCATCTCAGGAAGCACAGTCCCGGCTCAACACCGGGGAGCTAGTGGGGTGGCCTGGAAAGGAGCGGGGTCATTCACTCTCATCACCACCAACACTCTGGAGCAGGGGTTCTCAATTTTCCTGACACCACGACCCTTTCATGCAGTTCCTCATGTGGTGGTGACCCCGCAACCATGAAATTATTTCTGTTGCTACTTCATCACTGTCATTTTGCTAGTTATGAATCATCATGTAAATATCTGATAGGCAGGATGTATTGTCATTGCTATCAATTGAACATAATTAAAGCATAGTGATGAATCACAAAAATAATATATAATTATACATTGTGACATATTTATTTCAAATGAGAAATAAATGAAATTTTGTACTGAAGCATGGTGCAGCATGGGTAACAGTCTTCACGCCGGGTACTTGTATGTGGGCGTATCTGCATGTGGGCCGACTGGCCTGGAGGCAGATAGAGGAGTGGTGTCTCAGTTCCTAAGACCATCAGGAATGTGTGTTTTCTGATGGTCTTAGGCGACCCCTGTGAAAGGGTCGGTCATTCGACCCCCAAAAGGGTCGTGGAGAACCGCTGCAGGGTTCACCATGTGAGAGAGCTGCCCCCAGTTAGGCATGCACCTGCCCCCTCCATCTTCACTCTTGAACCTGGGAAATAGGCACCTGGCAGCACACCTGAGGCCACAGGGGCCTGGCAGGGAACACTTACTAGCAAATGAAGTGGTCAAGTGTGATGCCAGGCGGGGGGGGGGGGGGGGGGGCTGTGGGAGGAGCGCACAGCCCCCTCGCTAAATGGGCAACCCCGTTGCCCTGTCCTGGGCTCCTTGTGTCTTCTGATGAAGCCAGAAACCCAGCCTTCAGGGAACTCTATTTCATTTTGACAAAACTAAAACACATCTGTGGCTGCATTTTGCTGAGAGGAGAAGGGAGTCACATGATGCTTGGGGGTCTCTGCCCACTTCCCAACGCACACCCGGGTGTGTTACTCCCCCTCCATCTACTCTTGGCTTCTGTCCAAGAGTCAGTCCCCAGGGGGTCCCCCTCATTCCCCTGGCTCCCCAGGAGGACAGGAAGACCTGTCAGGTGGCTTGGAGGACCCTGGGGGTGCTCACAGCAGGCAAGAGCCTTGTGACCAGAGCAGATATATTGGCTCATTGAGAGCTGCGGTCTTGTACCCAGCTTACAGAATAGAATCTTAAGACTCTTGCAGTCAAAGGCTACCTAGCCCCTGGCACAGCTGGGAGTGACCCAGTGTCCCCTTGCCTGGCCCCCTCCGCTGACACCCGGGGAGGTTCCAGCTGAGCTACTGCAGAAATGGAGTCTGAGGGCAAGTGTGTGGGAAGGGCTGGGTCTCCGTGGCTTCCCGTCGAATAGCGGCCGGCAGGCAGCTTACCCGCAGATTACTCGGCGCTCTATTGAGCTGTTGCCCCCGTTGCCTACTGCCCCTAACGGCTACGACCCATAGCAGTCTCTAAGTCGCCCAAGGGCCGAAGGGAGACCCGAACCCCTGACAGGTGGCAGAGCTGAGGCTGGGTGCCCTCGGCTGAGGCAGCCCCTCGGGAGGCGGCCGCGCAGTCCCCGCACAGAGGCAAGCCAGGCCTGGGTGCCCCGGATGCGCACCTGGCGGCAGCCCCAGCCAGGTGTGGGATCTAGAGGCCAGGAGGATGTGGCCGGCCGGGTGGCCTCGGGGCCGGCCCTGCCAGGACTGGCAAACTGCGTGCGAGCGGGCTCAGCTCACGTGACCCGGCCGGGCGGCCCGGAGTTCGCCGTGACGTCACATCGCCTCACTGCGCGCCGCGCGCCCATTGGCTGCGCCGCGGCCCGCGGGGCGGGGCGTCGCCGGCCGCTCGCTGCGTTACTTTCCGGCCCGACGGTGCTGCGAGGTTCTGGGCCACTTGCCGCACCGCCTCGTGCCTCCGTTTCCTTTGTGAGATGGGCATAGGAATAACCAAACGCGCCTGGCACCGGAGCCCGCCCCTGGAAGGGCGCCAAGCGGGTTGCCAAGGTGGCTGCAGCGCCCGGCTCTTTCCTCCCCCGTCCCCCTTCACAAGCGGCCGGGGTCTCCGTGGCCACTGCCTGGCTAGCTGGTCCCGTCCCTGGCTGTGTGTGCTCAGGCCCGCCCAGCCAGCAAGGGGCTTCGGATCTTTGCAAGGGACAAACCCCACAGATCTCCCTGAAGTGCAGGGTTCCCAGCTCTGCTCTCCCTCCCCTCCCTGTAAGCCTGGCACTGCAGATTCCAGGCCTCTTACTTTCAGGAGTTTGTCTTGGGTGGTAAATATTTGTAGCCACTCCCACCCCACCCTCACCCCCAGTCTTGGACTGCTCCCTGGAGGGGCTTTGGGCAGCCTTCAGTCTCCACTGGTGTTTGCAGTCTGGGCCGCTGGGCTCCCCTAGACCTTGCCTCACCATTTGCCTCCACCCAGACTCCTGCAGTCACAGAGCCAGACACTTCGCACATGTGACCAACCCTTTTAAAGAACAGTTAGAGGGGTCTGCTCTGAGGGTGACTGACTCCAGGGAGGTCTGCTGGCACTTTATCGATGGAGTAGCTGAGGCTCAGAGAGGGGAACCCAGTCTTTCAAGGAGCAGATGACTAACCTACCTAGTGGCCTGACTCTGAAGTGATCAGGCCACCCCAGCACCCCTCGGCCTGGAAAGGGCTGTGTAAGGATGGGGGGAAGTCAGGGGCTGCAAGGGAGCAGGGGAGAGGGGAAGTCTGGGTTCTCCAGCCCGACAGAAGCTCATCCAGAGGATCGGGTCCAGTGTGATTCCTACGCAGGGCCAGGAGGCGGGGTTTGATGATGACCCCCATCTTCCATCCCACCCACCCCCCTCCATCATATGGCTCCTAGCCGCCCCAGTTCTGGGTAATATTCTGTGACAGCTCTTTCACTTTCATTTCCGGGAGGGGGAGAAAGAAAACTGCCCACCCAGGCCAAGCCTCTCTCAGCCCAGGCTCCCCACTAATTTTACTCTTAGAGGGTGTGGCCCAGCGGAATATCTCTGGCGTCTGAACAAGGCCAGCTTTGAGATTTCATGACTCCCCAAGGTCCAGGCGGACCTGGGCTCCAGACCCCTGATGAGCAGTTTCCTTTACTGCCTCCCACCCAGGTTGCCTGGTTCTGCTTGTATACCTGCTGTTGGGGCAGAGAGCTGTCTGTCCCTTTTAGAGTCTTGAATGTTACTGAAAAATTCACTGCCGTTGAGTCGACTCTGACTCATAGTGACCTATAGAGCAAAGGGTAGAAAGGCCGGTAGGTTTCCGAGAACGTATCTCTTCATGAAAGTAGAAAGCCTCCTCTTTCTCCAGAGGAACGCCTGTTGTTTTCTAAGTGGGGCCTGGCAGTGCGTGACCCAATGTGTACACACTGTCCCATCAGGGATGTTAGTGCCGGTTTCTATTTGAATTTACAGAGCTGGGATGCCTCTCTTTCCACCTGCTCCATCTGGTTCTGTTCCCAAGCCCCCTCTCGTCTGCCTGCTGACATGGCTCACAGGGTAGCAAGGTTCAGGGCTAAAGTTCAGTCTCTTCTTTGTGTTCTTATTCCTGGTCCTTCCCTGGAGAAGCACCCACTTTGAAGTCAGACAGCCCCAAGCCTCAGCCCTACTGTGGCTCACATGCAGCTGTGTGACTCTGGGCAGGTCACTGTCCCTCTGAGGCCAGCCTTCCTGCAGTGGTTGGGGGCTGGACTGGGTGACTATTGGTCACCTTGTCCATCTCCAGGCCTCCCCTCCCCCACTCCCCACATCCCCAGTAACTTATGCAGGAGGCCAGGCTGATCTTACAGGCAGCCACCCAGCCAGATTTTTTTTTCTCCCACTCCCCCAGCCAAATGATTGAAAGACATCCGTAGGCCTATTGGAGGATAGGAAACTGAGGCACAGATTGGTGGTGGTACACAGCAAGCCTGGGCAGAGCTCTAGCTCCACTGGGGTCTCTCTGGTTCTAAGTGCCAACAGTAGGAAGTGAGGTTCATCAGGACTCCCTTCCCCAAGTCTAGAAACTTCTAGGCTGGACCTTGTTAAGGGTCGGCTTGTGTCCCCTCCTCCCCCAATTGTGTTGTAAACCCTAAGCTCTGTGCCTAGAACTATAACACCCTAAGGGTCTGGGTTGTCTCGGTTATGTTCATAAGGCAGGGTTAGTGTAGAGGTTGCATCTTGAGCCCAGTTCTTTTGAGCCATAAAAGTTAAACGAACAGACGGGGCAGAGATGGGGACTGGAGATGGCCAGCTACAGGCTGTCTGCTCTGGGCCAAGGGGAGGCAGGAAGAGACAAAGCCGTCCCCCAGAACCGACAGAGACAGCCTTCCTCCAGAGCCAGCACCCTGAATTCAGGCTAGTCCTCTCCTGAACGTTAGCCCTGGGCCTCCGTGAAAGCCCTCTATGTGCGGTATTTTTGATAGCGCAGCACCAGATAACAAAAGCAGAGCTTGAGTCCACAGGTTGACGCTCAGCCCCCACTTGCTGGGTACTGGAGAAACTGAGGCCCGGGAAGAGGTGGCAGACCTGCCTGGACTCCCAGAAAATTGGTCCGAAGCTACGGTGGCGAGAAGCTGGATAAAGCGAGGGAGGATGTCCGGGCCCCAAGTTGGGGAGGGAGCCGTGCCCGCGGCCCACAAAGCGCTCCCGCTCTGCCCAGACGGGGCGTGGCCGTCGATCCGAGGGGCGTGGCCTCCGTTCTCAGCCCCGCCCCGCCGCTCCTGTCCGGCGGACCACCGACGGCCAGGCGGACCCAGCGTCCCGGGACTCTGCCAGCGTCCGCTGCCACGAAGGCCGGAGCGGGGCGCAGGCACTGGAGCCAGCGGGGTGCCCGGGGGAGGCGCTGCGACATGGACGAGCCGCCTTTCAACGAGGCGGCCTTGGAGCAGGCGCTGGCTGCGCCGTGCGAGCTGGACGCTGCGCTGTTGACCGACATCGAAGGTGAGCGGGCCCGCGAGCGCGAGGCCGGGGCCACAGTACTGGCCGGGCAGCCGCTTGGCCCTGGACGGTGCGGGTCCCGCCGGGGCTGGGCTGCGCGTCCGGAGCTTCCGCGCTACGCGGAGCCTCCCCGGCGTCGCGCGCTCTCCACGTTGGCCCGCGCCTGGGCTGCCCACACAGCTCGGGCGCCCAGGTCCCTCTGCCCCCGGACCCAGCCAAGTCCCTGGCCGGGCCGGTCGCGGTGGGACCCGGGATCCGGAGGCGCCGGGTTCGCCCCGGCTCTGGCCGTGACGTCAGCGCGGGGTTACTCTTGGTCATTCCCTCCTGTGCGAGAGTTCAGCACCGCGCGGAGCTGGAGCGCAGGCGCGCGGCCGGCCCCGCCTCTCCTCTTGCTCCCCGCTTGCCAGCTTGGCTCCCCACGCTCTTGCAGAGAAGCCACGCAAACCCGCAAAGGGCTGTTTACTTGCGGTTTGGGGCAGAGGTAAAGCCGTCAGAGGCAGTTTATCAGAAAAGAGGGATTTGGGAGCGGAGGAATGCCTGGATTGAGACTAACCAAAGCAACAGGTGCAGCCCTTGCGTGGTGGGGAAACTGAGGCCGTGAGCCCAGGAGCAACCTGGGGAACTAGACCCTCCCACAGCCTGGACGGGCGTGCCTGTGGGCTTGTGGCGTCCAGGGCGTGGACCACACAGTCAGACGGCTGTCCCTGCTTGCTACAGACTAGTCCAGCCATCAGACACATATGCTTTACCAGCCTAGCCTCCCCGTGGAGCCTGCGGCCTAGAGCCCCTGGTGGAGGGAGTTTTCCCAGGGTGGCCCAGGTGCCCCAGACTTGGCAGGACAATGTTCCGTGGAGTGAGAAACCCATTCCAGAACCCCTGAGCTCCCAGGGTCTGACTCCAGCCTTCAGCACCGGACCCTGAGTGCAGCCAGTCAGCACAGTCCATGGGCAAGGAGGCAGACAGAAACTCACAGGGGAGGGGGGAAGGATGTCAGTGCACCAAGGACCAGCTCAGGTCTTCACCCTCAGCTCAGCTCTAGAACAGGGACCGGGCCGGTCCAAACGTGAGCCGGCCCAGCTGCCCGCAGCCCTTTGCTGTAGTCTCAGTGATGAAGACCCAGGACCGTGCTCACTGGGCAGCTGGCCCTTGTTGATTAAGTGGAGGTTTGATCACACAGTTTATCTTTCCATGGTAGGAAACTTAGACTGCTCAGTGAGCGAACAAGCAGAAAGCCGTCCCCCAGCCCCCCGAGATGGCCCTAGTGACTGTTTAGGAAGGTTATTTCCTTGGTGTGTATGTGTATCCAAGGGGAAATTCTGCCATCTTTTTTACTCCATTTTCCCCTGAGCTTTTGGAGTCCCCTCATACGTATTTGAGAGCGCACTCTTCAGCTACTGAAAAAAGAGCAAACCCGTCTTAGTGAGGCATAACTTACCACACAAATTACCATATAATTTGCATGCCATTTGAAGGGCAGTTCTGTGGCTTTTAGGTCAATGTATGGCTGTGTGGCAGTCACATGGTTGTACTGACCTGTGTTCACAATGGCCCCGTTTCCAGGCCAGCAGAAGACACACAGCTCCATAAGGAGGGGCCCAGCGTTCTCTGTGGGCTGATGGAACACTGGTGGAAGACTGTGGGGCTCTCCCGGCATCGCGACTGTCACCTTGGCGGCCGAATTGTGCGCCTCCAGCAGGCTAACATGGTCCTTTGACGGTCTACTTGACACCACCACCACCCCCACTCAGGAATAAATGAGAACGTGGTGTCAGCGGGTTCACACCAGAGAGGCTTACTCTGTTCCCTGCCGGCCTTGTGCACGTGACCATCCCTGCAGGTGGCCATTGGGACTGGTGGGCTCGCCTCTGAGTGGTGCCGCCACAGACGCTGTGAGGTCATCCAGGGTCCTGTTGGAGCCTCAGTCAACTCCTAGGAGGGGGCTGCTGGGGCTGCCCACAGAATGCTCCCCAACAGCTGTGGAAATGCACATGACAGCCACCTTTGAAGCGGGTAGGCTGAGCAAAGCAAACAAGTGATAAAGCCCAGGTTTTATCAATGAGGACATAATCAGTGGTAATGGGGACACTTTTCCAGTGGGGAGGATGGGGGTTCTGCTTTAGCAGAGAGCGGTCTGGCCGCTCCAAGTCAGCCTCCAGCCTGTGCGCCAACATGCCCACAGGAAGCTCAAAGCGCAGGAGGGGCATAGTCGGTACAGAGTGCTCAGTACCTCCGGCTCCAACAAGAATGCTCACTGCCATCGAGTTGATTCTGACTCACAGTGACCCTACAGGACAAGGTAGACCTGCCACTGCAGGTTTCCCAGGCCGAAACTCTTTACAGATATAGAAAACTTCATCTTTCTCCTGAGGAGTGACTGGTGGTTTCGAACTGGTGACCTTGAGGTTAGCAACCTGTGTCAGACTGGGTTGACTAGGGAAACAAACTCCAGAGATGCTCATATATGTATAAGAAAGAGCTTTATATCAAAGAGTAATTGTATATTAAGAAAACACCCCAGCCCAGTCCAGATCAAGTCCATAAGTTGGATATTAGCCGATAAATCCCATACTAGTTATATTCATCAGGATCGACTACAAACCAAATCCAGGGAGACACGCATATGTGTGCAAGAGAGAACATTATATCTAAGAGCAATTATATATTAAGAAAACACCCCAACCCAGTCCATATCAAGTCCCTAAGTCCTATATTACCCCATTTGTCAATTCTAGTCCTTAAATTCCTCTTTAGACTCACGCAGCCATGCAGTGATGCTGAACGCAGGAAGATCACAGGCCAGTGAGTGGAAAGTTTTGTGGATCCAGTGGTGGTGGAAGCACCTCAGTGCTGGTGCGGATTTTAGCCATTTTGACCTTCTGTCAGCCATTTTCATTAAGCAGCATGGTCTCTCAGAAATTCAAGGAGCTATTTCTACTACTAAGCTCAAAATATACATTAATCACATTCACTTTTGCCACTTCAAATAGGAATAACCAAAGACAACAACCAAGGAAAATAATCAAAAGTTTAACTTCCTATGTCCTCGCCAGAAAATAGCCCAGCAAACCGCATGGCTATATCTGACCTCCGGCTAGCCAAAGGAGAAACACTCCCACGAGGCAGAGGTCAAACGAGCACCCACTCCCCATCTTCATGATGTGTTTCTCCAGTACCCCACTCCAGGTACCATAATGTGTCAGTCCGGGGACTAGAGAAACAAATCCAGAGACACTCATATACCATATATACTCAGGCACCTCATTTTACCACAAAAACTGTATTTAAAATGTGCTGAAAAACTTGGCTTATACTGGAGTATATATGGTGTGTATAAAAAAGAGCTTTGTATAAAAGAGCAATCGTATATTAAGAAAACATCCTAGCCCAGTCCAGATCAAGTCCATATATCCGATATTAGCCCACATGTCTGATACCAGTCTATAATTTTCTCTTTTGACTCACACAACATATGCAATGACGCCAGATGCAGGAAGATCGCAGGCCAATGGGTGGAAAGTCTTGTGGGTGCAGTGGCGGTGGAAGCATCTGAGTGCTGGTGTGGGTCTCCATGTGGCTCCTCCAGCTCCAAGGCTCTGGTTCCATCAGGGGTCCCCATGTGGCTTGTCAGCAGGAAAACAAGAGTGTCTGTCTGTATCTGGTCTCCAGTCAGCTATTTATCTCCTTTGGGCCTCCAAATGAGGTCAACAAGGTGCGGCCTGATTGACAGGCTAGACTCTACCCCTTCGCAAGATAACAGGAGATTATGTAACTGCCACACTAGTTCATAAATTCCTCTTCAGACTCATGCAGCACATGCAATGATGAAAAACAAGCAGAAAGCTCACAGGCTGGTGGGAGCAGAGTCTTGTGGGTCTAGTGGCAGTGGAAGCTTCTCCAGGGCTCTCTCACGTCTCAGCATGGCTCCACGTGGCTTATCAACAGAAAGATAAGGTAAGGAGAGAGAGGAAGTTCCCAGAAACCTCCTATTGAGACAACCACGCCCACAAGGAGGCATCATCTGGCCATGACCATATTGACAGGTTAGAATACACCCCTACACTTATTTATCAAGTTGCCATGAAATTATGTAACTACCACACAGTCCAGTGAGGAATGGCCCCAGGATATTTGTGCAGCAGTAAAAGACTATCCATAACAGCCCCCCTGGGTCACACCTGAGCCAGGATGTCTGACGGGCCCTGGTCCACAGATAGCATACTCGCTCACAGGCTAGGTCTCTCCGAGGGCAGAGCTGCCCAGGACAGCATCAGAGTTTGCCAGGTGGATGGGGGGCAGGGGAAGGGGAGAACTGGGGCGGGTGCAGAGGGCCATTAAGCACACACAGGAAAGTGAGGCTCAGGGAGAGCTGCAGCAGGGATGCCCACGACCAGAGTCCAGCCAGTGTGGTGGTGGCAGAGGCTTGTGCCCTCTGGTCTCCTGTGCCACCTCTCATATAGGCTTTGGCCTTCCAGTCAAGGCCTTTGATCTGGGGAGACAGATGGGACAGAGGGGCAGTGATCTGCAGGCTTCTGGGAGAGGCAGGGCTTTGCTTCCTCAGCTACACAGGTTGGTTGAGGTGGGCGGCATGGTGATAGCAAGGGTGGGGTTGAGTAAGACCAGGGGAGGAGTGAAGAAAGCGGGCGTGAGTCTGCAGACCTGGACCTCAGCCTGGCATTGTGGGACCTTGGGCTCATGGCTTTCTTACGAGCCCTAATTTCCTCATCCTTCAGAGGGCTCATGCCCAGCCCATTCCTGGAAGAGCCAGCAGGAACCTGCGCGCCCACCCCCTCCCAGGGGGCAGCTGCAAGGTACAAAGGGCAGCCTTAAGTATCCTTGACCAGTTAGGGACATAAGAACCTGCCAACTGAATTACCAAGGAAGCAGCTGGGATGGAACAGTGCCCACATGCATCTGCGAGGCCCAAGGTGTTGTCCAATCCCCACCCTGTATTAGCACCCAGTTTGGTGAGCTTGGGAGCGCGCCTACGAGTGACTGTCTAAGTGCTCCTGCTGCCCACGTGCTGTGCACGCGCACTGTGTACATAGGCTGTTCAGCCCGGTTGTCTGCGTCATTTGGATGAGGCAGTTCAAAGATCCTTTAGACCCATACCCTACAGAATCAGTGCTGATGTCCTCAGCCAGGTCTGTTCCCACCCCAGGGCCTTTGCACCTGCTACTCTCTCGGCCTAGAAGGCTCTTCTTCCCACCCTGGATCCCTCCCTCAGTTTATTCAGGCACCACTCAGCTGTCATCTCCCCAGAGAGCCCAGCCTGGCCCCCTTTTGCCCTGCCACATAGCCTCATCACACACACTCTCGCTTTCTCCACTGTACTCACGATTGGTTACCTGTAGCTGTGTATGTTCACACATGGTTGGTCTTCCTTGCTGGAGCATGAGAGCATTGTGGGAAGTTCTAGAGCTGTTCAGCTATTTCCCCAGCACCCAGAGAGTCAGTCGACTGTGAACCAGGCCAAGGTGAGCTCCCATCCCAGGAAGTAGTTCAAAGCCTGCAACCAGTTGGGCTAATGACCTCAGGGCCCTAGATCCCAATCAGCCTCCAGGGCTCTTGGACAGTAAGAGCTGGGCCTCTTAGAGATCTTGGCAGCAGGCTCTCTCATGTCCTTTGGCCTTACAGAACAAATCTGCCCTGAATCAGTGGGCATGGAATCAACAGGAATTAAAGGCTGCCTGTGTCTGCCTCCAGAGGGCGGATGGAAGGTGGGGCCATGGAGGGAGAAGTTCAGGTTTCAGTTGGACCCTGCTAGAATCAGGGCAGGACAGAGAGGAGCAGGGGGGTGATCTGGAGAGGGTGGAGGACAGCCAGCCCTGTGCCTCCCCATGCTCCTGAAGTGCAGAGAGTGCACTAGGGACCAGAGGTGCTTTTGAATCCTTGCCTCCTCCGGCCTGAGAGGGACCATTTGGGGGACATGCGGTCATGCTCCAGACTGGAGCTATGGGTGACAATGGGGAGGCACTCCCTGACCCTTGGCACCCAGGCACCTCCTGGCCTCTCCCTTCTCCTGGACCTGCTAACCCCCTTCAGAAACCAAATCTCTGTCAAGGGCTTGAGGTATAACACCAAGAGTCCAGGCAGTCCCTGCCTGCCCTGGCACTCCCAGACCATCTGCCTTGCCCTGCTGGGAGGAACAGTCTGTGTTTTATACACTTGCTACTCTAGAGCCCCCACCTCCCACATCAGTGGGTGGAGGCTCAGGGAGGGGAATGACCTGCTCAGGTCCCCCCACAAGTCGAGAGACTGGCCCAGTCCTGTGTGTGGCCCCAGACTCCACCTCTGGGGGAAAGCTGGGGGTGTGACTCTCCAGTTTCCACTCTGCTCAGCCCTGGCACCCAGCTTGCCCTGTAGAAGTTGGCCCCTAGAGGGAGTAGAATGGAAACCCGATTTTGGTGAAGGGAGATGGGAGCAGGAAGGCAGCTGCCCCTTCACCAGCCACCTGCGTGCTTCGGGACCCCTAGCCTCTTCCTAGCAGCAGCTTCTCCCCGGTGGCACCTCTGGGAGTGTGAGAGAGAGGGAAAAAAGAAGACTGGGAGAGGTGAAAGACCTGCAGGATGACCCCTGGGGGTCGGCCATTAATCAGAGTTTGGAGGGGCTGGGGAGGATCCCAGCTCCTGGGCAAGGGAGGGCTAGAAGACAGGAGGAGGAAAGGGCTTCTACTAGGGGAGATTAATTGGAGCTAGAAGGGACTCCAGCCTCCTGCCACACCTGCCTGCCTGCCCAGGGCTACAAAACCCCTAAGGCACAGCTGGGGCAGGGGGCGGGGCGGGGACTGCCTATCAGGCACTGGCCTCTACTATGTCTAACCGTTACTTCATAGACAGGCAGGTCTAGGCACCCCACAACGGGTCCCAAGAGCCTGCCACCTTAGGGTTGATCCCAGCCCCCCAAAGCTCTAGGGGCCTCCCATCCTGTCTGAGGCCCCTGCGGAGTCGGGATTCCTGGTGGGCTGGGAGTGTGTCTTTCCACCCTGTTATCAGGGGTTTCATCTGGGTCCCTTCTGGAGTTGGGTGACCCGGGAGTGGGGGGAATACCATGGCAACCACTAGCAGGCAGCCCCGGGCCTTGTCGAATGAACGAGCCGCCACCCTTTCTTCCTTACTTCTCCTGTTCGCTGCCGGGGGTGGGGGGTGGGGGTGGGGGGGGGAATGGGGATGTGTGGGGGCTGGGATGCCCCATTTTCTGCAAGAGTAAACCGAAGCTTGGCGCGATTGAGACTGTGCCCCACGCCAGGGAAACCGTGATCTGCATGGGTCTCCCCTGCTCTGACCCCCAAGCCCGCTCTTACTGCAAGCTACTTTTCAGAGCGGGAAGGCCGGGTGGCGGGGGCAGGACCCTGGAGAGCCTTGACCGTCAGTAACCCCAGGGAGGGCGGGGCGCCGAGCGGGTCGGGCGCCTGTGCCCAAGAGTAACCCGGGCCCCATTCAGAGCGGTGAAGAAACCCGAGCCGGCCTGCCGTCGGGGGCGGGGCCCGGGCGGGGCCCGCAGGGAGGCGGGGGCGGGGCGCTGATTGGCCGCGCTCGCTCACCCCACGGGCGGCCCGCGGCTCGGGGGCGTGGCTCGGCAGGGTCCGCGGGCTTTAAAGCCCTGGACGCACTGACAGGTGGAGTTGGGCGGGCAGGCAGGTGGGGCAGGGCTGGCCGCCTGGATGCCCCGCGGGGGGGCGCGGGCTGAGCCGCGGAGCCATGGACTGCACCTTTGAAGGTATTTCATGGAGGACCCCTGCCTTTTGTTACAGCCCCACCTGCGCTGCGGGGTGCCATCCTGGTTCCCACGGTGGGGCTCAGGACCTGAGCAGGCAGGAGCGCCTGGAGGAGGACCAGGACTGGCTGGCTATCTGGGCGGCGGGGTGGGGGTCGCGGGGAGGGGGGTGGCTTATGGACCATTCCTCAATTTCGTCAGTTCCCTATCTGGCCCAGGGAGAAAGTTGGTATAGAGACCCACTGCGGCATAGGGTTTTCCCCAAAACTTTGCTCCTCGGGAGTGACGAGTTCAGGGTAGGGGATCTGTTTGCCAGCCCTGCTTTAAGAGCTTCTCACCCACTCGTTGGGTTCTGGAGTCTAAGTTTCTCTAGGGCCTGTGCTACCGTCTTGTCTTTTTGCTCCCTTGTGGACTGGTGGGGCCGGCTGGCGGATTGGATGGGAGAGTCCTACAGTTGGAAGCACTTCTGACCTGTGTGTTCTCATAGGCTGAGGAGGGTTTGCATGTACGGATCCCAGAGGGCTGAGCCTAGCCCCGCTGAAGCATTGGCAAAGGCTTTTAGGGACACCTGCTGGAACCCCTGACCGAGGGCAAGGATTAGCCAACCAGCACCTACTCTGAGAAGTTCCCTCAGGCAAGGTAGCTAGCTGCCCAACAGGGTCAGGTTACTTCTGCTTACAGATGGGGAAACTGAGGCCCTGGGTGGAAAAGGGGCAGTTGGCCCCAGCTCTGCTTTGAGCCAGAGGGTGGCCAGGGCTGAAAGCCCAAGCCACCGATCAGGGTGGCTGGCGAGGGGCTCCTGGGTGCGCGCCCTGCGGAAATCCCTTTGACCTACTGGGTGGATGTCCTGAGTGGGTTAGAGGGACCTGGACTAAGCCTACCAGATGCTGGCTGCCAGCTGGGGCAGAGGGCTGTGGCCAGGCTGGGGTGCGGGATGTGGGGGGTGGGGGGGGCAAGCCAGAAGAAGGGGAAGGGAAGAAAGACAGACTGCACTCCTTTGGATGGAAGGAACACGGTAGACCTGTCCCTCGGGGCCTGGGCTTGTGCCTGGAGCACACAGAGTCCCAGCCAGCTTCATGACTGGAAGCTAGCTTGGCCCGGAGCCTCCCTTTGCTCCCCTGAGGAAGGGGCTGGTGACTGCAACATTGTCCCTGGCTTCTGGAGGGGTGGTTCAGGGATGGAAGGCTTAGCACAGGGCCAACCCCCCTGTGGGTTCTTACTGCTTATGGTTGTTGAGCTGGTCTCTGTAAATCCCTGTCTGTGACGGTCCCACTACCTTCTCAGAGCCTCCAGTCAGAAGGATGAGGGCCAGCCCTGGCCTCCATTTGTGGAGCTTGTCTGTAAAATGGGCTGAGTCATACGCCCTTTTACATATTCTTGTTTTTGCCAAACTTCCCATGCAGAAAGGCAAGAGATGTCCTAGCTTGGAGGTCAGGTCCCTTTTGGGGCACTGGGCAGCTCCGTGGGGACTCTGCTCTGCCCCGGGTGGAGTGGGGTGCAGGCCCTGTTGTAAACTGGAGGGCGGTTGCTCAACCCCTTCATAGCTGTCTCAAATACTGTGCCCAGAGGACCTTGCTGGGTGGCCTTGAAAGAAAGGACCAGGAGTGGGCCGGTCCCATCTGTCCAAAGGGTCTCCATCTCATCCCCACCTGTTGAAGGCTCCCATTAGCCTCCCTTGGGCTGAGGACAGATGCCACCTAGCCTAGGGCTCTCCCTGCTGGCAGCCCTGCCCTGCGCCCATTGTACAGATTAAGATACTAAGGCTGAAGGTTGGGCCAGGGCAAGGCTGTACCTGAGCCTCTGAGCCTCCTATGACTTGAGCTAGGTGGGCATTCTCTATCTTCCCAGAGGTGGTCGAGAGGTAGCAATGAAGAACAGAGTGGGAGAAAGCTGACTGGAGGGGCTTGCAGGCTCTGGGGCAAAGGCTTGAAGGCTGGTTAGGGGTCCACTGTGTAAGACCCCTGTGAGTGGGTACCTGATCCGAGGTGAACATTGTCTAATGTCTGCTCCCTGAGGGCACTGTCCACGTCAGGCTACACAACCTCTCCAGCTCCCCAGAAACCTCCCCTGCTCTGTGGAGCAGACACTGCCTGTTCTGTTCACAGCTAGTGGGCACTCGGTGGATGATGCCGGGTAGGTTCGTGGGAATTGTGAAAAGGCTGTCCGCAAGCGTTCAGACAAACTCAAGGTGGTAAGACCTTCGGCTTTCCAGTGCCCCCGCCCTGGCAGCAGGCCAGGGAGCGGAGGGAACCTCAGGGAGCCAGGGTCCCCCAGGAGGCGCCAGCTTCCCCAAGTTGACACACCTGAGGGACCTGGCCTCGCGCCAGTGCCCAAGGAACTGTGGCACAAGAGCGTAGGCTTGCTAGTGTGGATTGCCAGGCCCAAAGCGGAGGCTGTGTGTACAGGGGCATGCTCTTAGTTGGAGGCCAGCCCACCGCTGCTGGCTCACAGGCTTCTTCTTCCACAGACATGCTGCAGCTCATCAACAACCAAGAGAGCGACTTCCCAGGCCTCTTCGATGCCCCCTATGCAGGGGGCGGGACCCCGAGCACTGAGCTGCACAGTGCTGATGCCACTTCCCCAAGCAGCCTCTCCCCGCCCCCGGCCATGCTGGGCTCCCCCCTGGAAGGCCTCCTGGGGGATTCCAAGACCACAGCTCCCCTGCCCTTGTCTCCTCCCCGGACCACACCTACCCCATTGAAGGTATATCCATCTCTGCCCCCCTTCTCCCCTGGACCTGGGATTAAGGAGGAACCTGTGCCACTGAGCATCCTGCAGTCCCCTGCCCCGCAGCCCCTGCCAGGTGCCCCGCTGGTCCAGAGCTTCCAGGGCCCAACTCCAGCCCCACCACTGGGCAGCTCCGCCTCTGGGCTGGGCTACTCCAGCCCTGCTGCAGGCTTCTCTCCAGGTACTTGGGATGGGGCAGGAGGGCAGGGTCTTCAGGGCTGTGGGGGAGGGATGCGCAGACGTTAGGAGTCAGGTCTTGCCTCTGCTGCTGGCTCCTGTTAGAAGCAGAACTTCAGGACGGTTGGCCTTTGGGTAAGCATGGACTCCTGGTCAGGGCTGCCCTCACAAATGCAGGAGATGCAGACAGAGAGACAGGTCCAGGGCCACCTGGTGATGGGGGTCTGAGAGCAGGCAGCCTGTGCCTCCAGCCCCACCCTTCTCTCTGCAGGCACCCCTTCGGCGAGTGCCCAGCAGCTGCTGCCTGGCCAGCCACAGGCTTCCCTGCTAGGTGGCCCACCTGGCTCCTTGCATACCCAGGGCCAGGGTGCAGCTCCCCAGAAACTGCTGGCAGCCACAGCTGCCCCCCAAGCATCCCCTAGAACTACTACTGTGGCCTCACAGATTCAGCAGGTCCCGGTGAGCAGATCTGGCCTGGAGTTGGAGTGGGGGGCTGCCCCTGTCCTTGGCATGCCTCACAGCCCGCCTCCCACCACCAGGTCCTGCTCCAGCCTCACTTCATCAAGGCAGACTCGCTGCTCCTGACAACCATGAAAACGGACATGGGAGCCACCGTGAAGTCAGCGGGGATCTCCTCGCTGGCCCCTGCTACTGCCATGCAGACAGGGCCCCTGCAGGTGAGTAGCATGGCAGGGCGAAGGAGCATGGGGTGTGCACATGCTCATGCACACACATACACACACCCATGTGCTCACTCACACAGAAACATACTCACATCGGTGTTGGTGCTTGCAGACCCTAGTGAGCGGAGGGACCATCCTGGCCACAGTGCCGCTGGTGGTGGACACGGACAAGCTGCCCATCAACCGGCTGGCAGCCAGTAGCAGGGTTCCTGGTACGGCCCAGAGCCGTGGTGAGAAGCGCACAGCCCACAACGCCATCGAAAAGCGCTATCGCTCCTCCATCAATGACAAGATCACGGAGCTCAAGGACTTGGTGGTGGGCACCGAAGCAAAGGTGCGGGTGAAGGCCTGGCAGGGGGACAGCCAGGTGACCAGGGTGGGGTGAGGGGTAGAGAATCGGGGGAGAACCCAAAACAGATGAGATTTGGGGGCTCAGTGCCTTAGGTAGACTTGCTGGGAGGGCTCCTGCCTGTATGCGGGGGGGCTGTTCCAGGCAAACACACCCTGCCCAGTGTTAGAACACCAGATGGGCATGGGCAGGGAAAGGGGCCTGAGAAAGCAGCAGATCTGGATTGGAGGGGTGAGAACAGTGGTCAAGGAAGGCCTCAGTGGCCTTGAAGGTGAGGATTGCTTGCAGGGTTGCCACTCATACATGCACAGGTCTCTCAAACGAAAGGCACTTAGACAGATCTCCACCATCAATATGGCTGCAGACAGCTCTCAGCCACACACCTGTCTTGGTCTTGTCAGGGCACCTTCAGAAAAAGGGTCCAATCAAAACGGTGGCTTTGAAGGGGACCTGGTGGGCCAGTGGCTTCCAGGCAAAGGTCAGCTCAGAGGTTTCCTGTGGTGACGGTCTGGGATTGCCAAGGGTCGTCATGATAGGTTTTCTCAAAGGACAGGAGCAGCCAGCTAAAGGAAAAGGCCGCCCAGTAGCCCTGCTCCTTTGTGCACGCAGCACGACTGTCTGTCCAGGCTTTGACTAGAAGCCTTCCCCTCCACCCGCCACCCTGCCAGGTCTGTTTTGGGGGCCCAAACTCACAGAACGCCCCACAACAGCAGACTTGAGTCCCTGGAGGAGTTCCCAAGCAGTCCCTCACAAAGATCCACTGAAGATCCCAGACCCCTGCAGGACGGGAGGAGGCTGCCTTTGGAGAGCTCGCTCCCTCGGGGATTCCTCCAGAGGAAACAGCTCCGCATGTTGACACCTGGTGAATAAAGGTTTTGTCGTGCTCTGTGCACAAGGTCGCTGTGAGTCGGCAGCGACTCGGTAGCGCCTGGCGGAGGCGGCAGCAGCATGACGTGGCAGCAGTCCCTTTGGCTTGCCCTCGTCTTGCGCAGTAGTCCCTTGGAGAAGTGAGTGTGCTCATCAGAGCCACCAGCCTAGGGAACACAGTGCTAGGTGTTGTTCATGCTCTCCTGCCACCGGGAGGTCCCTACGACTAGGGGAGAGGCTGGAGGGAGAGTAAAGGCCCTGAGGCAGTTCTCCTCCTGCCCTCCTCCCTGCAGCTGAATAAATCGGCTGTCTTGCGCAAGGCCATCGATTACATCCGCTTCCTACAACTTAGCAACCGGAAACTCAAGCAGGAGAATCTGAGCCTGCGGAGTGCTGCCCACAAGAGCAGTGAGTCCTGGCCCTGCTCCCAGCTCAGCCTCTCTCATGACCTCTGCCCAGCTTCCAGCTAGCGCCCTGCCCCTACCCCTGCCCCCAGTTAACTAGGGCCCTGAGCTGATACTGGTGGGGTGGGTGGGCCTGGGATGGGATCTGCCCGACCTCAGCCTTGCTCTTCACCGGACTACAGATCCTCTGAAGGACCTGGTGACCCCCTGTGGTGGGGGGGCTGGCACAGAAGTGCCCATGGAGGACACGAAGCCGGATGTGGTGGACGTACTGACTCCACCCCCCTCGGATGCTGGTTCGCCCTCCCAGAGCAGCCCCCTGCCCCTGGGGGGCAGGGGTGGTGGTGGTGCCAGCGACTCTGAGCCCGACAGCTTCATGTTGGAGGACAGCCAGGTTGGATCCTGTGGTGTGGTCCCCTCCCCTCCCAGAGCAATCCCCTCTGGGACCAAGTGCTGGGTCATCCAGATGCCCTGACCTGACCCTTCTCCCCCCGCCCACTTCACAGAAGTCCCAATGCCCCTCTCCAGCCCTGTCTCGGAGACCACTCACTCACTGTCCTTTCCTGCCTTGTTCCCCTCATCTCCCAGGGGAAGCCTCTGCTGTCACCCCCCTGCAGCCGAGGCCTGCTGGACCGTACCCGCCTGGCCCTGTGCGCCTTCGTCTTTTTCTGTCTGTCCTACAACCCCTTGGCCTCCCTGCTAGGTGGGTGGAGCCTCCCTGGCCCCCCGGACGCCACCAGTGTCTACCATGGCCCTGGGCGCAACATGCTGGGCACTGAGGGCAGAGGTAGGGAACCGCTTGCCTGGACATCTTGCACTCTCGGTGGGACAGCTCCAGGCCAGCAGGCTTGGGGCTCTGCATTCCCCGGGAGCCGGCCCCACAGCTCTGCCCTCTGTCCCCAGACATCCACAGCTGGGCCCAGTGGCTGCTGCCGCTGCTCGGGTGGCTGATGGATGGGCTGCTGGTGGTGGGCTCCTTGGCCTTGCTCTTCGTCTACGGGGAGCCGGTCACACGGCCGCACTCCGGAGCCGCCGTGCGCTTCTGGAGGCATCGCAGGCAGGCCGACCTGGACTTGGCTCGGGTGAGGGCGGGTGGAGCAGGCAGGGTTGGGGGGGCAGGTGCCACCAGGCTCTTAGCATGGGGTGGGGGGACAGTCATCTCTTGTCCTCTGCCCTTTGTGCACACCAGCAGCCTTCCCCATTCTCCTCACTGACACCCTGGAACCTCATGGGTCCCGCCCAGTGCTGCTGGGTGACCTGGGGCAAACCCTTGAGGGGGGTGAGAGGGGGTGTGGCCTTGGTGCTCCAGCCCCTTACCCTCACCTTGCATTCCTGTCCCTTCAGGGGGACTTTGCCCAGGCTGCCCAGCAGTTGTGGCGAGCCCTTTGGGTGCTGGGCCGACCCCTCCCCACCTCGCACCTGGACCTGGCATGTAGCCTGCTCTGGAATGTCACCCGCCACCTCCTGCAGCACCTCTGGGTGGGCCGCTGGCTGGCCGGCCAGGCAGGGGGGCTGCAGAAGGACAGCTCCTTGCAAGCGGATGCCCGAGCCAGTGCCCGGGACGCTGCCCTGGCCTACCACCAACTCCACCAGCTGCACACCGTGGGTATGACTGGGTGTGGAGGGGGAGAGGGGCGGCCCTGCCCTGCCTCCCGCCTGGGCTCAGGGCCCTGTCTCTTCCCAGGGAAGTTCACTGGTGGGCACCTCGCTGCCATCAACCTGGCGCTGGGTGCCCTGAACCTGGCTGAGTGCGCGGGTGATGCGGTAGCCGTGGAAACGCTGGCAGAGATCTATGTGGCAGCCGCCCTGAGGGTCAAGACCAGCCTCCCTCGGACCTTCCACTTCCTGACTGTGAGTGTGGGGGTGGGGGGCCTCTCTGGCGAGCTGTTCCAGTGCGGGGTGGGCAGCAGAGCCTGGGGCCCACATCACAGCTGGCTCCTTCTCCACAGCGCTTCTTCCTGAGCAGCGCGCGGCAGGCCTGCCTGGCCCAGAGTGGCTCAGTGCCTCTTGCCATGCCGTGGCTCTGCCATCCTGAGGGTCACCGCTTCTTTGTGGACGGAGAGTGGGCCGTGCAGAGTGCCCCAAGGGAGAGTCTGTACAGCTCGTCTGGGAACCCTGGTGCGGCTTCATTCCCGTCCCTCGCCCCCATCCTTGCCTGAGTGCTGTGCCTCCTCCTCCCTCAGCCTTATTCCCACAACTTACCTCCCTCTGTCCCCTTCCCTTCTGCCTTCCCCCATTCCTCACTCTCATCCCTGCCCCTGCCCCTTGTCCTCATCCTCTTTCCCAACCCTGTGCATCCCTGCCCCTCGATCCCTGTTTCTTGCCCCATCCTTCGTCGCCAAGCCTTGTCCCTTACGCTCATCCCTGGTCCCTCACCCCACCTCTGTCCCCCCACCCCAGCCAAACCCTGGTCTCTGAGGGATGCCATCCATCTCTGCCGCCTGTGACTGTAGGCTGGCAGGAAGGGGAAGCCCAGCTGGGTACTGCAGTAGCAAGCCCTGGCTGGCATGTGTTGATTTGGGAAGTGGTCTTGGGAAGCACCGAGTGGCGTGAGGAAGTGAGACAGGGATGGGGTCCTGACAGGACAGACTAGACAGCTGCTGGGAGGAAGGACCTGCCATGCTGTGGCACTTTGTACGTAGGCCAAGCGGCCTGTATGCCCAGGAGGTGTGGAGCCAAAGTGGGCACCAGGGGTCTGCCACACCTTCACCTGTCTTCTCCACCTCCAGTGGACCCCCTGGCCCAGGTGACTCAGCTATTCCGTGAACATCTTCTGGAGCGAGCCCTGAGCAGTGTGGCCCAGCCCAGTGCTGGCCCCGGTTCAACTGAAGACCAGTGAGTTCCCCTGCTCTCACCCTTCCCCAGGCCAGACCCTTCCAGCTGGGCTCGGAGTGGCTATGTCCAGGGACCTGTGTAGGCAGCCCAGCTCTGGCCACTGCCCGCTTGCTGTGTATCCTCATCTGTGGTCTCTGCGTCTCTCTGTGCCTCAGTTTCCCCAGCAGCAGGCAGAAGGTGGGAGTGGGAGAGGGGAGGGGGTCCCTGACACCTATCCTGACGGCCAGCCCTCTCCTGCCACAGGGAATTCTCGGAAGCCCTCGGGTACTTGCAGCTGCTCAACAGCTGCTCCCACACTGCAGTGCCTCTCGCCTCCAGCTGCCCCTGCGGCCCCGGCGAGGCCAGTCCTGGTGAGCACGCCCGCTCAGCCCCAGCCCCACCCCTCACCATGTTGCTGAGAGCCCAGTGGACTTGGTCAGTGTGGGGCCTCCTCTCAGAGCCCCTCCGTCCTCTGTAGGCACTGACCCGGTGGCCAAGTGGTGGGCGTCACTGGTGGCTGTGGCGATCCACTGGCTACGGCGGGACATAGAGGCGGCTGAGCAGCTGTGCCCACTGGTGGAGCGCCTGCCCCGAGCTCTGCAGGAGGCCGAGTGAGCACTGCCCACTCTCCTTGGGCACGGGACTGGGGCTGGGGCTGGGGGTGCTGTCTGCCGTGCTGGGGCCCAGCCTGACCATCCCTCCTCCCCTGGCCCACAGGAGAGTCCTCCCCAGGGCAGCCCTGCATGCCTTCAAGGCTGCCCGTACCTTGCTTGGTCGCAGCAAAGTAGAGTCTGTGCCTGCCAGCCTGGCCTTCTGTGAGAAGGCCAGCGGGCACTTGCGGGACAGCCTGGCCTCCATGCCCACTGGCAGCTCCATCGACAAGGTGAGGGTAGGGCTGGGGTCCTGGCCTTTCAAGGATTAATCCAAGCTGAATAGGACCCAGGTTCTGGCAGACCTTGTATTTTGGCTAAGTCTTGGGCCATAGGTTCAGATGGGCAGGTGGTTGCTGCTGGTTTCAGTGTCCTTGTCAACACCCTCCTCCCCCTCCGCCACCCCCGGGGGCACAGGTGGCACCCTAGGACTTGGAGAGGTGGGTGGCCCCGAGGTGCATTGCGGTTGCATCGCACGTGTGTGCGCCGGGTGCAGTGCTTCGCCAGTGCATTCCGGGACCAGCCCCTGACGCCGAGCCCCTGCCCACTGTGCCCTGGGCGGCTGTCTGACCCTGCCCACCCCTCACAGGCCGTGCTGCTGCTCCTGTGCGACCTGCTCCTGGTGGCACGCACCTGCCTGTGGCGGCAGCAGCAGACCCCCGGGCCGGGGCACGCCTCCCCGGGGCTCGGCAGCGGGCCCCAGGCCTCGGCCCTGGAGCTGCGTGGCTTCCAGCAGGACCTGAGCAGCCTGCGCAGACTGGCACAGAGCTTCCGGCCGGCCATGCGGCGCGTGAGTGCTGGGCCCTTGCCTGCGCGTGGGGGTGGGACGAGGTGGAGGCCGGGTCCTGAGTGCCCCCGCGCCTGCCTGCTCAGGTGTTCCTGCACGAGGCCACCGCCCGGCTGATGGCAGGGGCCAGCCCCACCAGGACCCACCAGCTCCTGGACCGCAGTCTGAGGCGGAGGGCCGGCCTAGGCGGCAAAGGTGAGTGGTGCTGCGAGGAAGGGGTGGGGGCTCCCCCGGGAGGTCTCCCGGCGATTCTCCGTGGGGCGCACAGCTGCCCACGTGTAAGGGGACCGCACAGACCTTGAGCCCAAGTTGACTCCCTCAGGGTGGTACCTGGTGGCGTCAGGTCTGGCTGGGTGGGGTTGCAGGCCCTGGCCCCGCCCTGGAGCAGCCCTTGTGCGCAGGCTCGGCGGCAGAGCTGGAGCCCAGGCCCACGAGACGAGAGCACGCGGAGGCCCTGCTGCTGGCTTCGTGCTACCTGCCGCCCGGCTTCCTGTCGGCGCCCGGGCAGCGCGTGGGCATGCTCGCCGAGGCCGCGCGCACACTGGAGAAGCTGGGTGACCGCCGGCTGCTACACGACTGCCAGCAGATGCTCCTGCGCCTGGGTGGCGGCACCACCGTCACCTCCAGCTAGACCGTGCTGGCACCCCACCCAGGCCCTCTCCAAAGGCCCAGCCCAGGCTGCAATGTCCGGAGGGACGTGGGGGGTGGGGGTGGAGGATCATCTCGGCTCTGGCCCCCACCGCTCCGGTACTGGCAAGCGGCAGTAGGAAGGTGCTGACCTCTGGTGGCCGCTCCGGGGATTGCAGGGGCCGAGGGCAGGGAGCGCCCCCCCCCCGTTCTACTCCAAGGGTTGCCAATCCCTGGAGGGCTCTTTCCAGTCTAGAGGGAAGCAGCGTCCACAGGGCTGCCCACCAGCAGCGCTCCCAGCCCCCTCGGGGGCCTGTACATAGTGTAGATCAGCGCCTGCCCACAGCAGCTCACTGCTGCTCTCTCCTCTGCAGACTTTATTTTCATAGGCTGAGAAGTTTTGTACAAAGAATAAAACATGAGATTATTCCTAACTTGCGTTTGGGGGTGTGCTTCAGCTGACGGGCGTGCTGGTCAGGGGGGCGGCCTTTGGGCCATCCCTTCCCCTGGCAGAGGCAGGTTTCCCATCCCATTGAACAAAACAGGCCCTGGGTCCCCTTGGATCTCCCCAGAACCTATCTGACCACCAGTTGGCCTGGCGCCAAGGGCCCCATCTTTGGGCATTATCAGCTCCTCACTTGAAGGCCTTGGTAGTCTTGGCTATCTGCTCACCTAGCAACAGCCCGATCAGGTGTGGGCAGCCGGGTGAGGTGGGCTCTGTGTCCTGGGGGTTTGCCCAAGCAAGACCTCCAACCTGGGCCTCCCTGTATGTCTCGGTGCCGTCTTGCCTGCCCCTGCCCCCGCCCCCATCCCCGCCCCCATGCCTCCACTCACACCGTGAATGTAGTACCACCATCCCAATGGAACAGGAGGTGCCTGTGGGGGGTGCCCCACCAAACCCTTCCCGCTCCCCCCACTTCACGCTGGCCCCTCTCCCAGCGAGTCTGTGATCAGAAGCCACGGCTGCAGGCTGCAGACTTCCAAAACAATCGTCGTATCTTTATTGACTTTTTTTTTTCTGAATGCAATGACTGGTTTTTTTTGTTTTTTGTTTTTTTTTTTACTCTTAAGGAAAATAAACATCTTTTAGAAACAGCTCGATACACACAATCTTCAGTGTGAAGCAATATACTAATAAGAACACTAGTCGTCTTAACATTTACAGTCTTCATATATATTATATATATGTATATGTATACATATATATACACTATATAACGAGGCCAGATATAATACACACGTTTACCATTTTACAGTCATATATACAAGAAGTCGCTAGGGCGGCCTGTCTGGGAGCTGCATTAGGCCTATCAAAGCATGGACAGAACTGAGGACACAGATGGACAGGCGGACAGACTGGCGGGAGCTGGCCCAGGCCGTTGGTGGCTGCGTGGGGAGGGACATTGCGGGAGCCCTGCCCCCTGGCAAGGGCCCAGGCTGGGCTCTGCCGCAGGGCACACGACACGCAGCAGGGACACACGGGAGAAGCGAGCATGTTCCCGACATATATACATTCTAGGTGACATATATAGAGGGGCACACAGGTTTTTACACGAATCTAGCGCTGTCCCTGCTCCCCTCCTGAGTGGGTGCTGGGGTCCCTGTGGGTGGGGCTAGGGCACATTGCCAAAAGTGCGCTCTGCCGGCATCTCCTTTCCTTTTGCACTCACTCCTAGACTGGGTGCTGGGGTTGGGTGGAGGACCCGGGGAGAGGACGAACAGAAGCCAAGGGACAGCCTAGTTTGGGCCCACGAGGGAGTCAGTGTCCCGAACTTGGGTGCCAGGCCCCATGGGCCTGCCCAAACTGCAAGAAAGCCTGGGCAGCCACTGGTGGGTAGAATATTCCCAAGCTGCTTGCTCTAGAGGCTCTGGCCTCCCCTTGTTTCGTTCAAGGAGCCGCAAGCCCTCCTCTGCCATCCCCCCTCCCGGCTCTTATGACCCAGCGCATGTGTGTGCCCAGCTTCGTGCTGTGACCCACTGGGGGGCAGCCAGCCTCATCCAGGTAGGACACCTGCCACGTTGTCTCAGAACTTCCAGGAGGAGATGCAACCCAGGTTGGAGCCAGCTCCCACACCCACCAGAGCTGGGGTGCTCCGAGGAGCCTGGCCACTCCGTGGGGTCCTCCTCCAATCCTGGCCAGGGCCAGGAGGCTGGTGACCATCTCCAGCCATCAGGTTCTGGGGGCAGGCAGCTTCAGAAGGGATTTCAGCGCCAAGCAGCCAGATCTAATATCCGGAATCCGGACCTGGATCAAGGATCAGTTCTGGACCCCACCCGTAGGCAGCTCCTTCCTTCAGCGGCGGGCAGGCAGGAGTCTCCGGCTCGCCCAGCCGTTGAGGGTGGTTACAACGGCAGCCTCTGAAAGAGAAGGGGAGATGCAGGCCTGTTACCCACAGTTTCCCACCAGGGTTTATAGTAAATTCCTCCCAGGACCTGCCCCAACCTCTCGTCTGTCACTTTGTTGCCCGTGGTGGCAGGTTTCAGAGGAGCTTCCAAACTGAGACAGCCTGAGAGAAAGGATGTGGTTCTCCATGTCTCAAGAAACTGGCCAGTGAAAACCCACACAGCAGTGGAATCGCGTCCGAGTGCCGGAAGATCGGCCCTTCCGCCTGGGAGGCACTCGGACTGAGAACAGCTGCAGCTGTCCGTTAGTAGCCAGAACATGGAATGTACACAACAGGAATGCAGGAAAACCGGAAGCCGTCAACATGAAATGGAACACTTCCTCGATAGCCGTGGGCTGAAACGGATTGATTCTGACCATTTTGCCTAGAACTGGCCATTCTGCAGTCATGGGGTCTGATCTTTGCCAAGGATGCCAAACAGAGGAACTAGGTCAGGTTCATTGTCAAAAAAGAACATTTCAAGATCTCTCCTGAAGGACATGGTCAGAGAGAGGACCCTACCCATATGCCTACGAGAGACCTGTTCATAAGACTATCAGTTGAATTTATGTGCCAACCACTAATGCCAAAGATTGAAGATATTGAAGATTTTTGACCAAATTCTCTAAGTCTGAAATTGAGCTAACATGCACTCGAGGTGCACTGATCATTATTGGTGATTGGAACGGGGAAGCTGGAAACCAAGATGGCTCAGTAGTGGGGAAACTAGCGCTTTGATGATGGACAGAAATGACTCCGAGATCACCTGATGGATAGGCTTTTGCAAGACAAACACCTATTTGTTGCAAATACCTTTCTCAACAACATAAAGGCAACTAACGACACGCGTGGACCACGCAAGCGGGAAAACACAGGACTCAGACCGACCGCATGTGTGGAAAGCGGTGAGGAAGCAGCTCAGGATCACGTCAGGACAAGGTCAGGGGCCGACTGGAACAGACCACCAGCTGTGTGTCTGTTAAGTTCAATGAAGAAAAACGAAAGCCAGTCCAGAGAGGGCAAGCATGACCTCTCGCGCCTAGATTTAGAGACGTCTCAAGAAGAGACTCTGAAACTTGCTCTTCACTGCGGAGAAGGAGACATGAAATAAAAGCGCCTAAGAGACGACGTCAAGCCTCAGAAAGCTGCAACACTGAAGGATTCTACGGACAGAATGAGGAAGGCGCAGGACACTTCCAAAGATGGAAGGAACAGACATGCTCTCTGTACCCAAAATTATTGGTCGATGACATTCAACCATCTCAGGAGGCAGCATGTGATGGCGCTTGCTGGTTGATGCTGAGACAGTCTTTGGAAGACAGCTCCTTAGCCAACTGACTAGAAGAGATATTTGTGCCCATCCAACAGAGTGCAAAATTAGCAAACACTATCACCAGGGCCCTAGTGGTGCCGACAGGTAAGTAAATATTGGACTGCTAACAGCAGGGTTGGCTATTCAAATCCACTCGCTACCCTGGGGTTGGAAGATGAGGCTGTCTGCTCCCATAAAGATGTACTGTCTTTGAACCCCTTTATAAGTTGGAATTCACTCAACTGCCATGGGGTTGGGTATCCATAATATCACACCGAAGTAAAATGGTGCTGAAGATCATTCGAACATGGTCGAAGCAGCACATCCATCAGTGGGGAGCGAGCAGCCAGAAGTTCAGGACGGATTCAGAAGAGGATGTGGAACAAGGGAAGTCACTGCTGATGTCAGATGGATCTCGGCTGAAACCAGCGACTGCCAGAAAGACGTTCGCCTGTGTTTTGTTAACATTCGACTGTGTGAATCGTAACAAATTATGGATGCCATCGGGAAGAAATGGAATGCCCAAACACTTCATTGTGCCCACGTGAAACCTGTGCGCAGACCCAAGAGGCAGTTGGTCAAACGGAACAAGGGCCCGCGACAGGATTTAGAATCGGGGAAGGTGTGCGGCAGGGTGGTGTTCTCTCACCATCCTCCTTCAATCTGTCTGCCGAGCAGGTCATCTGAGAAGCTGGCGTGTGTGTGGAGACCGTGGCCTCCGGACTGGAGGATGACGAGCTTGCTAGCTGAAAACGAGAGTGCGAGGCACTCGCTGAAGGAGGCTCAGAGACGACAGCTGTCAGTAGGGATTCTAGCTCCCATC
Organism: Tenrec ecaudatus; assembly: GCF_050624435.1. Classification (NCBI taxonomy): domain Eukaryota; kingdom Metazoa; phylum Chordata; class Mammalia; order Afrosoricida; family Tenrecidae; genus Tenrec; species Tenrec ecaudatus. The sequence goes on along the minus strand of NC_134539.1, from coordinate 88,282,615 downwards.
AAGAAAAGCATCCTCACGGCTGGGCCGAGAAGCAACATCACAACACACACAGAAAAGACAGAAGGATCCCATTGTACTTGGACCCACCATCAATGTCCGTGGAAAATCTGCTGCAGAAAGATCTCCTTTAAAGTGTTTTAAAAAAGCGCCAAGATGGATGTATTTTGAAGATGAAGGTGTGATTTTTTAAAAAGCCACGTATTTCAGTGAGAGTCAGACCGCGACCAAGTTAGACTGGAAGAGGAAGTGCGCCCGGATCCCGGGGTTGGCGAAGAGCACGGAGCATGCCAGGGGCCGCCAGATGGACAGTCTGTGTTAGACGGACAGTCGGATGCTCTCAGAAGCGGGGCCTTGGTCTCACATACTTGTGAAGTGTTATCAGGAGGGACCAGGCTCTGGAGAAGAACATCCGCTTGGTAAAATCACCCAAGAGGAAGACCGTCTCCGGACGGGCGACAGACGCTGTCTGGAGGCTCAGACAGACTGAAAATGCACTGGAGCAGGTTGTGTGGTGGCACGGACCAGGCATCGTTTCCCTCTGCACCCAGAGTCACCACCAGTCATCACCGCTGGGCACACCCAGGTGGAAGCTCTGTCCTGAATCTCCCACCTTCCACTCCCACCCACCCCCATGTTGTCTGAGCCCCTCTCTACGTAAGTCACAGGCTGGGGCACCTCCTAGTGTGAAGTGAACATCTGCCTGCCTGTGTGGGCAGGTCCCCCTGGGCATCTTGTGGGTCCCTCCCGAAATCCCAGCCACCCAGAACATGCCTTACACACATTCTTTAGGGTCATGTGGCTCATTAGCCATGACTCACAGGGCCACAGTGGTGGCTGATCAGCGCTGATCACAGGGCATGGGGGTGGGGGCGTGAGGACTGTGCAGCATGGGCACTGCTGGTGTAGACTGGGGAGCTCCCTCCCAGAGTTGGGCCCTTCTAGGCGTGTCCTGCCAGCGTGGCAGGAGGGGTGGGTCACCTACCTTATGCTTGGGACACTTCAAAGAAAAGTTCTCTTCAATGAAGATGCAACCTGTGACCAGAGAGATGGTTCTGTGGTTAGGACTGAGCACCCCAAGAAGGGCTAGGGAAGACAGGGAGGTGGGGGGCGGCCACTGCTCACAGGCTGCTTGCTCCCTTTTGAGTAAATCAGATCTTGCTTAAAACGTCACCATCCAAACGCAGACCCTGATGGTGGCCTGCCTGCCCCAGCCCAGTCTTGGAACAGAGCCTGACCGGCTCATACACTATGTGGGTGTATCTGCTGACCCCTTGAAGGCAAGAACAAAGAAAGGTCACCAGCCAGAGCGGCCTCCTTCAAGGCAAAGGAGAGGTTCTGACCACCACCCCCTCCCTCCTTGCCGTGGGGACTCCGGCTTTACTGCCAGAAATAGGAATGCTGGCTGCACCCACGGTTACTGCTGCTCTGGGTCCTGACCTTCACCGCTGTAAAGTGGGCATGATGTTGTCACCACCCGCCCTCTCTCCTGGGTAGTGTACGCCTCACCACCAGCAAGGTGGGGCTGGTCCAGGACAGGTGCTCAGGGGCTGGGGCGTCTTCAGCTAAGGAGGGTGGGGCTGGGGGTGGGGGGACACAAGGAGGGTGGTCTTGGGTCTTAGTGAAGCAGCCTATGCCTGGTGTGTAGGGGCACTGCCCACCTGTAGGATCCAAGCACGGTAGGGCACGCCTTGTCCTTGGTGATAGCCTGGGACCAAGGTATGAGGCTGTCTCAAGGAGCCTGGCTCCCCTGCCACCACCACCACCAGGTGTGTTGGGGGGAGGTGTCAGAGGAGGGCTGATTAATCCCAGAGCCAGCCCTGCCCTCAGCCAAATTCCAGGCCCACCCTCCCCCTCCCTGCCATGCCAGCACCATCTTGAACCATTTCACAAATGCCTGGGCGCCAGAGCTGACACAGGTGAGCTCCCAGGTGTCTGAACCTGGGCACCTTGGGCTGACCCGTGGAGCAGAGATGCCCTCCGCCTGAGGCAGGGCTGCACCAGCAGGACCAGGCTCCAGTCCAGGAGAGCCCGATAGAGGAGCCCACCCCCGTACCAGGAGAGGTAGTGCAGGGTTGCTAGATCCAGCTACGCTCTGCTGAGGGGGGCAGAGGGGGACACCTGCTGCCCTCAGTCCTCACGCTGAGGACTCAGGTGCGCCTGACCTGGCCCCGGCATGTTCTATGGCCTCACATGCGTGTGGAAGTCGGACCATGAGCAAGGAAGACCAAGAGAGAGTGGACACGGTTCATTCAGCGCACAGGGGGCGGCTATGAGGCGGGAGCCCCTGGACAGTGCTGACAGCAACACATGGAGCCTGGCACGGCGGCGGGTTCAGAGCTGGAGGACTGCGAATCCCCCAGCTGTTCTGCAGGGAACGATGAGGCTGCCGGCTCTCGGTAACGACACATGGCCTCAGATGGTGCACCAGGCCGCTCAGGCCTGTCTGTCCTACCGGGCGGCTGTGATCAGAGTCCACCCAAGGGCAGGGTGTGGTTCAACACGCAGGCGTGTGCTGGGGCCTGGACCACAGGGGTCTGACGCAGGAGCTTCTCCAACCCGTGGGAGCTATTCCTGTGTTGTGAGGCCACGCACCTGGCTAAGGAGGGGAGCCTGGCTTAGAACTGATTCAGGGATGCTGACAGGGTGGGCACAGGAGGTGGCCGGCAGCTCAGCTCTCCAAGGAGCTGGTACCACCGGAGCCTGAGTGCACGCCAGGGGGCGGGTCAAGGTTCTGGGGTGCGGGGCAATGGGGCAGGCGAGGCATGCAGGGTGGCTGCACCGGGTTTGGGGAAGCGTCTCCAGGCAGTGGGAGGTCTCGGCTGGCCTCGCAGAGCACATGTGACAATAGCCCCGCCTGAAGCTGGGCCCTGGGCATGTGGTCTCTCTGTTCAGAGGGCAGGGGCAGGGCACTGCAGCACGGGGGAGCTCTCCCAGGTGGGGACGGGTACCCTCCAGGGGCACGGGGACAGGCAGGCCCAGTAGACTAAGGTGCAGTCTACAACCAGGCTCCAATGTGCGGCTTACAGATGAGGCAACTCTGCCTTTCACCCAAGCCCAAGAATGCCACCGGTGTAGTCGGCACAGAAGCTGCCCGTAACAGGTCCCCTGAAGTCAGGTCCTCCTGAATGACAGAGGCCACGAGAAGCACTTTCCTCCTTGGGATGAAGTGCTGACTGTGTCCGCCGAGTCCTCGTTCCCCTGCACAGACGAGGAGGACCAGGCTGGGCTCTCAGAGCGTCCTGGCCTGTACACTCTGCATGCTGCGTGTGGCGTTCCGTGCATGAGTGACTGCAGAGCATGGTGGGCGGAGAGGCTGCTGGGGCCTGTCCTACTTCCAGACCCCACCATCTGCTGAAAACGGGCTGTGGCTGCCCTCCGACATCATGAGGCGGCGGCCTGGCCTCCGTGTCCATTTTGAATCTCATTTCCTTACACGTTTGTCGTCCTCTCCGTTTCTGCTCCGCCCAGAGGACTCCTCTTCATCCTTCAAAGGCCCAGTGCCAGTGCCCCTCCCCCTCTAAGACCTAAAAACCTCCCTCGCCCCTTGGGAATGTCAGCCTCTTGAAGAGCTCTCACACATTTTATCACGTGTGCCCCCGGCACCCCGCTCTCCACACTGGACATTCTGTAGATGGGGATTCTGGGGACTGACTCATCTTCGTGCCCCTTGGACTGCCCAGCAAATATCCAGGTAGACAGAAGGGCAGCTGAGGGTGACACGGTCAGCTGGTCCCACTCGTGGAACTTACCAGTGTCGCCGGCACACGGATAATGGTAGGTCTGGACACATCCTTTGTGGCAGCATCCGATGGTGGCCCCGGTTTCTTGGCAGCCGGAACATGTCTGGTGAGGAGAGAGGGGAGGCAGGTGAGCTTTGGTGCAGAGCTTAGTCCCACGCGTACCAGCCAGGCCCCCATCCCTGCTTTCAGTGTCGAAACAGCCCCGCAGAGGGGTAGGCGCAGCTCTAGGCCAGTTCTCTGGACGCCCTGGCTGGGGCTATGGGTGGGTGCTGGCTCTCAGGCTGGGCATCACACAGACCTCAGTTCAACCCCGGCTCTGCCCTTCTGCGCTGCATGGAGTTGGAGCAGTGACTCCGACTGCGCCTCAGTGCCTCATCTGCCCCAGGGGGGCGGTGCCTCCCTGATGGGGGTCCCCATGAAGCTTCATTGGGAGCCTGCGCACATCCAGCCAAGCATGCATGCCAGCGTCTATGACGGCTCCTTGGGGTGGGGTCCCAGGGAAGCCCTGTGTCTGTCTTTGTCCTCCCAGCAGGCCTCAGGGAGGGCGGGCCAGCTCCCACGGACTCAGTCCACACATGGTGAACCAGGCCCCCAGCCCCGGCCAGTGATGGGCTCAGCATGACTTCCCTCCTTCAGGTAGCAGACTCTCCCCTGGACCAGGGTGACCAACCCTCCCCAAGGCTCAAGGTGACTCAGAAAGCAGGCAAGGCGGTCGGTGTCCGGAGATGCTGACTTCCCACCTGGTACTTGGCCCATGCTGGCTCTCTAAATGTGGGCCCCCTGGATCTAGGGCCCTACTGCCCACGGGCAAGATTACAATGTCAAGAGAACTCTTGAGGCAAAACTGGAGATTAAGGGACTGCTCTCCCCCATCATAGGTGCCAGGACCACAGCCCCTCATTGTATGGGTAGGGTGTCGGGCCAAGCAGGAAGTTAGTGGCAAGGTGCAGGCTCAGACACCGAGTGGAAGGTCTCCCGCCAGGCACAGTGGGAAGCTGCATCCTACTGGTTCACCAGAGAGGAAACTGAGGCCCGGGGAGGTGGTCACACACAGAGTGCACAGCAGGGCTGGCCACTTGCTCAAGCAAGGGCGGGGCTCCACACAAGCAGCCAGGACTGGGGGACCTTTGGAAACCAGCTGGGGGTGTAGGTGAGGCTGAGTCCACCCCTACCCCTCCTCCACCTAGCCCAAGAATGCCCACTCTGGTGCCCAGGGCTGAAACGGGAATCTTCTAGAACACTGGGTTTTCACATGCTCTTTCGGAATGGACCATTTCCTTTTGGCCTGGGCTGGGGCCTCTAGAGGCTAACCCCGCCCCCAAATTCCTGGCCCACAGAAAGGCATGGGAACAGGAATGGAGCCCAGACCAGGCCCCAAGCTCCTGTCTGAATGCAGTCCTTGAAGCTGCTAAGTTACCTTAACTGTGGGGCCTGCTGCGGGGGGGGGGGGGGGGGGATTAGGGTTTCTTTCTACTTTCTTGTACTATGACACTCTTTGAAGTGGGCATATGGGCGATGCCCATCTTGGGGTTGAAGAGACAGAGGCAGGGGAGACGTCAGGCTTCTCAGCCCCAGAACCATGGCTCCTGCTACTGTGGCCGGGCCTCCTTAGACCTCAATGGCACTGCAGCCTCTCAGCCGTGCAGGGAGCTGGGCCTGCATCTGGGATGGGACAGGCACATGCTCTGTGGGCAAGCTGAGAAGCAGGGGCTATGTGAAAGCAGGCTCTGTGGGGGCCCCCAGCAGGGAGAAGCTGGGTGTCCCCAGCAGCTCATAGTCCTGTCCCTCCAGAGAAGAAAGCAAAGCACCCAGAGGCAAGTGCCCCACCCACAGCACATCTTGGCCCTTGGCAGAGCTGGGGACAAGTGCTGCCAACATGCTGCCAAGGGAGGGGCCTTGGCAGGTACAGGTGGCACCCAAGGTGTTGGCAGAGAGGTGGCCCCACGGACCCTCTCCTGCAGCCAGGAGCTCCAGGAAGGTGCTGGGTGCTGTGCAGGGGCACCCTCGCACCTGCCATCTCTGGCAGGGAGGCCTTTAGGCTCTTCCCAGGCTGCCGATGCTGTGCTGGCAAACACTGGCACCTGGCTTCCCATCCTCACCACTCAGGGATGTCCCTGGCAGCGAGCATGGGCTGGGGAGGGCCAGAGCTCTGCACCAGATCTCAGGGGGATGCTTGGTGAAGTCCTGTACCTGATTCTGGTGCAAGGCAGCACCAAGGGGCCCCTCAGAGTCTCGGGAACCAAATCTGAGTCCTCCTGCAACCCCAGGAGACCCACCAGGGCTACAGTGGGGCCAGGAGCACAGAGCTCTCAAGACAAGATAGTCTCAGAGCCAGAGCGGCTGCAGGGGGGCTGTCAGGCCCGAAGGTACACAGGTGCAGGCAGGAACCTGAGCCAGGAGGGGACCAAGGTGGAGCGGAGCCTCTCAGTGCTGGGCTGTGGGCAGCAGTGGGGTGGTGACTGGCGGGAGCCAGGAGCTGAAGGTTCTCATGGCTTTTGAATGATGGGGATGGGAGACTCTGTAAAAGGTGTGAGGAGTCAGTGATTTGAGAGAACAAAGCAGAAGGAAGGGGAGGGGGAGCCCAGGTTTGGGGGTGGGGTGTGCTGGTGTGACCTGAAAGTCTCTAACCTCCCTTTGGGCTGTGGGGGTTGAACCAAGCACTCCTGGGGGTGTCTTCCCCGGGGAGGCAAAAACGCAGGGTGGAGCTCAGCTGGAGGGAGCAGTGGGCAGGGAGCTTAGGAGTGGGAGCTGGGGTCCAGGGAGGCCAGAGATGAGGGGCTTCTCCAGGGCACTGAGCACCCCAGATGCAGGTAGCCTGAGGCCTGGCTGGAAGTAAGCTTGCCCTGGCCCTGTGTCCCTCTGACCCCCAGCTGCTTCTTCAGCAGGACGGTTCTTCATATTGGTCCCCCTGCTCAGGGTCAGTGCCCAGTACTCAGCAGACGGCAACCAGCTGCAGGGTGGACGGGTGGACAGATGAGCTAGCAAATGAACTGAACATGGGAGGAGGCCAGACACGGATGGAAGGTGTCCCCACATAGGACAACATGGCAGATGTGTGTGGGAGGGTGGGGTGGGGGGGAGTACCAGGAACATGTGGCCCAGGGTGGCTGTCCCACCCCCCAGCCCTGCTGGGTCTCTCAGCACCTCGGGACAACACAAGGCAGGCCTGTGGAGGTTGGGAGAGAACTTGGGCCGTGGTCCCCGTCACCTGCTCCGAACCTCGACAAAGCAGGCTGTTTGTGAGTGCAGGGTGCCTGGCAGTGGCCACCGCAGGGCGACACTACCCACTCCTCTTACTGCCGCTGGACCAGCAGTGCCACCGCCAGAGACAGATGTGGGCAGGACGATGAGAGATCCCTCTCCATCCTCAAGGCCCCCTGGCCAGGGTGGCCTTGAGGACGGAGGGCACATGTCCGCCAGTGCACAGGCTGGGACTTGCTGAGCCCTGGCTCGCACAGTCCCGCAAGGGGAACTCTCCAGAAGGGGGGTTTCCGAGCTCCTGGCCTGGGGCCAGGTAGGTGGGGTGCTGCCACCAGGTAGGGCCACGTCCCACATGGTTCTCTTGGGGACCTCAGATGGCCCGCTCTGTTCCCAGGGGAGCTGGTTGCCTGCAGCAGACTGCTCCCTTTTGGAAGGCAGGTCTGGTCCTTCCCACTCCGCCCCCAACCCCAACCCCTTCCGCCAGAGAAGGAATGTTGGGGTGTAGGTGTATGTGAGTGGGCCCTGGGCTGGACAGGGAGATGTGTGTGGGGTGTGTGTGTGTTGCAGGTATTGCTGCCTCAGTCTGCCACCCCCCTCCCTCCACCGGCCCTCAGGCTCTCCGGAGGGTGTGCCAAGCCTGCTGACCAAATTCATGCCTGGGGGGGGGCGGGGCGTATCTGGGAGGTGAGGGGGCGCCTGGCCTTGTCCTTCTGGACCCTGAGTTCCCCACCTTGGGCGGCTTTGCCTCTTACCATGTCCATGGCCACCTTCATAGCCTCCTGCAGCCCAAAGAGCTTCCCGGCCACCAGGTAGACCCCGCCCGTCCACACGGCACAGGCCTCGTGCACCCAGTGTTCCTGGGCGCCTCCACCCGGCTCGGCGGGCTCCTCCTTGCTGCACTCGTGCTTGCGACTCTTGTCAGCTGCGGCCACCTCCTCGCCGCCGTCCCCCTGGCCATCGCAGCAGTAGCAGCTCTGCAGCCGCCTGGACAGGCCCCGCGCACTGGTGCGCAGGGAGCCCTGCTTGGCAGGGTCTGCTGGGCCGTCGGGCCTGGTGGGCTTCTCGGTGGCAGCGGCGGTGGTGGTGGCGGCGGTGATGGTGGCGGCGGCGGTGGTGGCCGCCACAGTGGGGGCCACAGCGGCGGTACACTCAAGGCCTCTGAGTGTTCTCTCTACGGGCAGTGTGGCCTCCTCGCAGGGACCCTCCACCCGCACCTTCTCCTTGAGTTTTGGCTTCTTTTTGGGGAGGCAGTGTTCAGGGTAGTAGGGGCCGCAGAGGTCCCCAAGGTCCTTAAAGTTGGCTGGGTTTTGGCAGAGGCAGCAAACAAGGCAAGAGGTACTGAGAGCCTTGGAGACCACGGGCCCCAGGTGCATGGTGGAGGAGAGGGGCAGGGATGGCCGTGGCTGCAGGACAGAGCCTCCAGGGAGCAGGGCCAGGGAGGCCCCGGCCACGTCCAAGGAGAAGGTAGAGGAGGAGGAGGAGGAGGAAGTGGAGGAGGAGGGTTTCCTGTGGGGCTTGGGCTCGTCCCCCGGGGAGTTGACGACCGTGCACACGGTGGTGAAGGCGTCTCGCTTCTCCACCCGCACATAGGGGGAAAAGGCTGGGATCCGGCTGTCCGCCCGGAGCCGCTTGCAGGAAGAAATGTACTTGAGGCGGATTTCAGGCTCTGCAGGATCCAGGGGCAGCACCTGCTGCTGCCGCCGCCTTTTGGCACGCCCCTTGCAGGGGGAGGAGGTGGTGTTCTTTGCCCGGCCCCGCGTGAGCCGCTTCCGCTTGGAATAGCTGCTGTAGGTGGCAGGGCCTGGCTGCTTCTGGGCCCTGGTCTGGGGCTGGCAGAGCAGGCCCTCGGGGGCCTGGGAGTACAAGCCCACCTCCTCCATCTTTGGCTTTTTGCCTCCTCCACCAGGGATGTCCTCGTCACCCCCCTGAGCGCTGCTGGCCCTGTCTCGGGGGGCTGGGAGCAGAGCTGGGCCCAGGTGGGGTCGTTTATCAGGAGGGCCTCTGGGCAGCCCTAGGGCTCCAGCCCTGCCCTTCCTGCTTCTCTTCTTAGGTGCCAGGGTGGTCCCACCGGGGGGCAGGCCCTCCAGGGACGTAAAGGCCTCGGTTTTGAAGCACTCGGTGGAGGACAGTTTCTTACTGTTCATGAGTTTGCCTTTTAGGGATCGGTTGTTGGGGTTTCTACAGAACGGGTCAGCCCCCAGAGCTGCGGGGACCTTGGGCCCCACGCCAACACCCGGCAGCCCTTCCTCGGCCCCGGCAGGGCTGCCTGCTGCACTCTTGAGCCCCCTCTCTTTCTCGGGGAGGCCCGGGCTCAGGGGATCGGCAGGGGTGGCCCCGGACACCACTTTGCAGGCGAACTTCTTGAGGCTGGGCGAGGTGATCTTTTGCACGATGGCCTCCAGCTTCAGGCCGCGGCCCTTGCGCGGGGGCAGCACCTTGGTCTTCATGGCCGCCTGGAAGGTGGTCCTGGAGGCCATCTTGATGCAGATGCTGGGGGGCTCCAGTGGCAGGGGCTTGGTAGGGGCCTCGCCCCCGCTGCCCTTGGCCGATTTGGCCTTCTTGGGCGACGACGACGACGACCTCTTGAAGAGCGCAAGGGTGCCCTCGGCCTTCTCCTCGGGGGCGTCCCCGCTGCCGCCGCTCCGCAAAGCCAGGCCACGCTTCTTGGCGGGCACAGGTGCCATGAAGGCAGCCTTCCGCTTGAGCGCATGCAGGGGCCGCTCGGACGGCTTCCGGATGACGCCCCCGCCGCCAGGCTTGGGGAGCCGCGCCCGCTGGCCGGCCCTGCCCTCCTTCTGGGGGCCGCCCGAGGCCTTGAAGGGCGCGGGCAGGTGGCTGTTGAGGATTTTCTTGGCCACGCGGCAGCTGGGCAGCCTGCTCTCGGCGGGCCGCCTCCGCTTGGCGTGGAAGGCCTCCTGGGTTCTGGTGCGGGACCGGAGGATCATGGAGCGTTGGTCCTTGCCGCCCGGCGTTGCTGGCGAGTCGGGATCCCTGGTCTTGGAGCCCATGGGGCTGCTGTCGGAGGCCACGGGCAGGGCGGCAGGGTTGCTGGGGCTGGACGCGGCCTTGGGGGAGGGCTTCCCCACCCGTTTGCCTGACTTGAAGGCTGCCCTCTGCTTGCCCCCAAGCCGCTCCGGGGGCGCAGGGGCGGTGGGCAGGCCCGGGGGGCCGGGTGTGCGGGGCTCGCTCAGGGCCGTGAAGGAGCGGGTGCACATCCTGGGGAGACCTTCCGAGGCGGCCCGGCCCGGGGCCCCAGCCCCTTCCGTCTGCCCCGGAGGGGGCCCTGCACACGACTCGGGGAGCAAGAGGTCTCGGGGCAGCACGGGCGCGCGGCACGGTGAGTCCTCGGCCTCGGGAAGCCCCCGCTGCACCCGGCGACTCCGCAAGCTTTTGCCCCGCGGCACGGGCTCCTTCTTGGCACTGGGCGTCTCGGGCACTGCGGGCTTGGTGGGCTTTGGGCCCAGCGGGGCATCCTGGGCAGCGGTGTCCCCGGGGGCCCGCTCACCATCTGGCCCCTCCTCACCTGGCTTCATGTGGGAAAGGGAGGCCTCGAACCAGCTCTGCACCTTGCACTCGGCGCCCACGGTGGGGCCCAGCAGGATGACCGAGTCCCCGGACAGGTGGCAAGGTGAGCCCCAGTCAGACTTAGAGTCTAGCACCTCTTCCACCTCCTCCTTGGTGCAGGTCAGCGGGGCCTTAGGGGACAGTGGGTCCTGCAGGCTGGGCCTGTGCTCGGGGCTGCCCAAGAGCTCGCACAGGGACGAGTACTCCTCCTCAGCTTCCAAGCCCTCCTTCCTGCTGGTGGGCGGCAGCAGCGGGAGGTCCCCGAAGTCGGCGGCAGTGCAGCGGTGCTGGCTCTCCTCCAGCCACCGGTCGGCTTTGCCCACGACCTCGTGGCACTGCAGCAGCCTGCCAGCCTCCTCTTTCACGCTGCTCACCTCCTCCGGCTTAAAGTCTCCAGGCACAGCTGCCTTCTCCCCCCCAGGCTCCTCCCCCGGGAAGCCGAGGCAGGCGGGCGCCTCCTGGGCACCATCTTTGCCGATGCCCTCTGAGGCTTTCCCAGCAGGTTCCAGGCCCTTGCTGAGCTCGCCAGGGTGCAGCCCCCAGCGGGGGCAGGCGTCGCCCAGGTTCTCCTCTGGCCAGGCAAAGGGGTTGGTGCTGTCCTCTGAGCCGGTGGGAGCCGCATCCGGGAAGCAGTCGAAGGCTGCTGCATTGGGGTCTACCGGGGGCACCCCAAGGGGGGCCTTGGTGCCGAAGGCGAGGGGCCCCGTTGTCTTTTTGGGGTCAGGGGTGGCAAAGCCCAGGGAGGGGTCCTCGAACAGCTCGGGGCCGAAGTCCTTGGTGTTGCTGCCCTTGTCCAACTGCAAGGGGTCCGGGAGGGACTCTGGGTCCCCTGGCCGAGGCCACCCGCTCTTGGCCCCAGGGTCCAGGCAGGTGCTGTGGTTCTCCAGAGAGAAGGCTGGCTTGCCAGGGTCCTTGGCCAGGCTGGGGCCCTCGGCCCAGGCCTTGCTGGGCTTCTCGCCCATGGCCTCCTGCAGCCCCAGGATCTCCGAGGCCAGGTCCTCCTGGGCCAGGGCGCTGAGCAGCAGCCGCGGGCAGTCGCGCTCACCCGCCACGAACTTGGAGAAGCTGTCCAGGGGCAGGCTGCTGTGCAAGCTCTGGAAGGAGTCGTCGGACTTGGTGGACATGTCGTCAGGCGAGGTCACGGAGCAGGTGGACACGGACTCGGGCTTGGCCTTGGAGGTGCTGTTGACCCTGGCAGGGCTGCTGCGGGCCTGGTTGCAGTAGAGGAAGCTGCGATCCAGAGGGTCCTCAGAGCCACTGAGGTAGTCGGCCTCTGGGGGCTCGGCATGGATGGACTGTGGTGTGCTGCTCAGGGGCTCTGACAGCGGCGTGCCCACCGGCTCGGTCAAGTAGCCGCCGCCGCCCTCGGGGCTGCAGTGCTGACTCTTGAGCTGTTCGGGCGTCCTGGACACCAGGCCCTTGACCGCCTTCTTGGGTGGCGCAGCGGCCTTGGAGAGGAGCGCCTGCTGCAGCGTGTTGGAGATGTTCTCCACCTGCGAGGTCAAGGCCGTGAGGCTCTGCAGGCTGAGGTCCGACAGCAGGCTCTCGGGGAGCTTGTCCTTCTGTAGGGGCTTGCAGTTGCCAGCCTGCGGGTCCACGGAGCTGGTGGCATCCGTCGGGGAGGGGTTGAGCAGGGGCATGAAGTGGCTGTGGTCGGTGATAGCAGTGGGGAAGGCGCCGGTGGCCAGCGGTGGCTGGCTGTAGGGGAAGTTCTCCAGGTTGGGCATCAGTGGGGACGGGGTCGAGCTGTAGGATGGCGAGCGGCCCACCGAGCGCGCGGGCGAATGGCTGGAGCTGGGGCTGAAGGTCTGGTAGTACTGCTCTGGGGTCCGCACAGCTGCATCGGGCTGGCAGTAGCCCTGGCCTTGCTGCCCGTAGTGTTGGTACTTGGTGAGGTTTTGGTAGTGGAGGGTTTCCTGGGCATGGTGCCGGCTCTGAAGGGCTTGCTGCTGCTGCTGCTGCTGTTGCTGCTGCTGCTGCTTCTGCTGGTCATAGCTGAGGCGGCCAGATGGGTAGGCGTGAAGGTTCTGGACCCTCTGCCCTGGGGCCAAGCTGGCGTTGGCTGTCAGCGGCCTGTCATGGGATGGGGCAGACGGAGCGGTGCAGCTCTTGTAGGAGTGAGCCCCCTGCCCGCCCCCTTGGACGGATGGGGAGTAGGTGGAGGAGGCAGGGAAGGACTGGGAGTGCTGGGGGAAGTGGCTGCTCGGGGGGAAGGGCAGCGGAGAGGCAATGTCGTTCTGCAGCTTCTGCCTCTGGAGCTTGGGATAGACCAGGGTCTGCTGCGGCTGGGGCAGTGGCTGGGGCTGGGGCTGCTGTGGTGGTGGTGGTGGTGGCGGCGGCGGCGGTTGCTGCTGCTGCTGCTGCTGCATGTGGAGCGAGTGAGTCCGAAAGGGCAGCTGGGCACCCTGCTCTGGATACTGCCTGCCAGGGGGCACGGCTGTCTTCTTCATCAAGCTCTCGTCATATTTGCCCACGCCTCCCGGCAGGGGCTGTGGCTGAGGAGCCCCCCAGGCCTGCAGGCTCTCCTCCCCGCCCGTGTATCGCCCGGGGTACGGGCTGTCCTGCACACTGTAGCCGGGGAAAGGTGGCCGCCCCTGCAGGGCCTGTGGTGAGGACAGGGCCTTGCTGCCACGGTGGTACTTCTCCCCGCCCACAGAGGCGGCTGGGCCGGCGGGGGGGCCGGTGCTGCCCTCGTAGCCAGGGTAAGGCTGCTGGTTATAATAGTCCTTGGTGAGCAGCCGCTGACGGTCGCAGCTCAGCCCGGCCTGACTCGGCTGCCTGTAATTCTCCAGGCGTGCTGTCTCCTGTGGGGTCTGCTGGTAGTTCTGCTGTTTGCCATGGAAACCACACCTTTCTCGAAAAGACTGCATGACTCGGACTGGTTATCTGTGAAAAGAAAGAGGGAGGCCGGGGGGGGAGGAGAAGGGAGGGAGAGAGAGAGGCATTGGATTCAGATGGGCCACCTCCTCCTGCCCCAGAAGGTGGCCCCCACCCCCTCCCACCCCGTGCGCCCCACTGGAAGCACTCTGCACAGTTGCCCTGCCTGGGCCTCCCACCAGCTGTGCACATATTGACAACTTATGTGTCAGGGAGGCGGCGCTGTAATCCCTGCTCCCACACCCCCTGCAGCTGAGCCCTGCCAAGGACAGCCACCAACGCGGAGGCGCAAACTGATCACCCAGTGCCAGGCCACCGCCTGTCCACAGATGCCCAGCCAGCCAGCGACTGCCCCCACCCCCTGGCCAGCTCCTTCCTTCCCCACCCCTCCTGCCATCCCCCAGCCCTGAGCATTTCGCGGAGCAATTCCAGCTCCCTGTCCCCCAGGGGCTCGGAGGATCCCGTTGTCTGGCCGCTGGGCTCCAGCCTGTGTGTATGACCTGTCACAGGGGACCTGCGGGGAGGGGGGGTGTCTGCCTCTGTTTGGGGAGGCGGCGTTGTGTCACATCTTTGGGTCTGTGCGTGTGTACACCCGCATGCACACATCACACGAGGCACATGTGCACACTCACATGTGCCGCACCACCTGGACTCTGCGTGTTCCTTTTCAGAGGGCCCTTAGGGACCCTGAGACACTGTAAGCATCCATGTGCTGGCTTCAGCTCCCAGGGAGGCAAAGTGGGGGTTACCTGCCTGGTTTTGATATTGAGGGCGGCTGAACAGAGTATGTGCCGAGGAAGGGCGGGCGTGCATGCTAATGGTGCACGCGTACACAGCCCCGAGCCTGCGGCCCTTCCCCTGCACATCTGAGAAGCTGGGTTCTCTCCTGGGCCCTGGGCTCTCCACTCCTCCCGCCTCTGCAGGGTCAGGGCTAGGGCACGCTGCAGCCCCCCATCCATCTGGTTATGATTTTAGGGGTCAGGCCTGGGTGGAGCTGAGCTGGCTGAAGCAGGATTCTGGGTCAGGAAATGACCTGGGGTGGGGTGGGGGTGGGGGGGCCTTTCAGAGCACAGCAACTGGATTCACTAAATAGGCAGAAAGCAGCCGCTCAGGCTGAGAGGCAAGGCAGGCCACCCCACAAAACGTTTGTTAGAGAGAGCTTGGGAAGGGGGAGGGCTGAGAGGAATGTGCTGGGCGTGGGACCAGGGATCTTGTCAAGGGTCTGGCTGTCATTGGCAGAGTCCCAGAGTACTCTGGGATTTACCCTGCAAAAATGCTGGCCAGGAGGTGAGAACTGGGCCCAGGAGAGGACAGGAGCATCCCAGCTCTCCTTCCTAAAGGCTGCCGGGGAAGGGGTGGTCGGCTCAGGTTGCGGAGGGTGTGAAGAGGGCCTGAAAGGCATAAGGGAGAGAAACACAAAGAGACGGGGGAGGGGGGAGGGCAGAGAACTGGAGGCTGTGGTCTGGACCCCACTGCAGATCGCTGGCTCAGTTCAGCAGTGCACAAGCAGCCTAGCGAAGCAGGACACACCCAGGACACCCTTGTCAGGAGCTGCTGGCCCAGTGGGGGCCCAACCTCTGTCCTGTGATCTGCTTCCAAGAGGGGTGCTTCAACCCAGGGAGGGAGGACCCATGTCCCACGGTGCTTGCAGACCTGAGTTTAGGCCCTGCAGCTCCCTACCAGGTGGGGAGCCCGAGCACCTCCTAACCCCATTCCCTAAGAGCACCTGATTCCCACCTTGCCACCTGGCTGGGGAAGGCGAGGCAGGCCCAGGCCCCCGCCCCACCTGGCCCATATTCTGAGCTCAGAACTCCAAAGACCCAGGGTAGCGATGAAGGCTGCGGCTGGTAGATGTACACAAATTACATTTAGACTTTTATTAGTCCCAGGCCGCCCTCATTTCCTGCTGAGTGTCCTGTGGATATCATTAACATTTCTTCTACAGCGTCCCCCCCACCTCCACCCCCACCCCCCCCCCACACACTCTCTCTCTCTCTCCCTGAAAATGCATTACCAGAAACATTATTTAAAAAGAGAGTGTGTGGGTGCTATTACGCACCTCCGTGCCCCCCCTCTGTCCGTCGCCCCCCTTGTTTAATCAGTCCAGCTGCTGCGTCTTTTCCCGTAGCCACACTGCATTACAGGCGGGCCTCCCAATACACACAGGCAGCTGGATGCAGGGAGAGCATCTATCTCAAAGAAAAGACAGTTCAATTAAAACACGCGGAGCCAGTGCCTGATGGAGAAGGCAGGCAAAAATGCTCGCCTGCCTGACACCATCTCTCCCCCCACGCCAGACGCTGGAGGATGGGGGCAAAGGCAGGATTTCCAAAGGCCACCAGCAATGCCAGGGGAAAAGGGGGCTCTGCCCCTTTAAGATGGGTCTAGGCGCTGTTGTGATTAATTTTTATGATTACTTTTTGAGAGCGCTAATAAAAGACAAGGAAGGGGGAGAAGAGGCAGGCGATGGAGCTTGGAGGAGGGGCAGAAAGGCAGTGACCTTCCCCCTGGGGAGGGGCGTGGTGGCTAGAGGGGTCCTTCTAGCCCAGCCTGAGAACCTAGACCCCTAAGGTTCATCACGCCCCACTTGCCCCCCACCTGCCTCACTGCCTCCCAGACCTGGTCTCTATAGCGCTTGCCAATCAAGGAGAGGCAGGTCGATTTACAGAGAAGGCAAGTGAGGCTCGGAACTCTTGGGACCACACAGCGGGGCCTGGAACCCAATGCCCAGGGCTGCCTTGCGGAACAGGAAGGTGCTTCCTACCACCCCCAGCCACCTAAAGGGCTCAGAACGCACAGGGGAAGGACCAGTGGGCAGTGACACACTGAGCATGGACTGAAAGGGGCACAAGTCTTCCTTTTAGGCAAGCCCCACCCCCCACCTTGGTCTGGGGAGGCCTGCGTGGCAAGGTTTCTTCACTCAGAGCTATGTAACTGTGCCATTTCACGTATGAAGAGACTGAGGTCCAGGGAGGGTGCAGGCCCACAGGTCAGAGCGGATTCAGAGATCCACAGCCAAGCCAGAGGACCCTCTTGGACCCCACCCTCAGCACTTCCCTTTTGGGAGAACAATAGCAAGAAAAGGTACAGCTGGAAATGGGGGCAGAGGGGTGCTCCAGTTTACAGTTCCCATGGTCTCTGAGATCCTGGAAGTCACACCACCTTAGTGGTACCCTTACCTCACCCCCACATCAAGTTGTAATACTCCTTAACAGCCCCCCAAACCCAATTGTTATCGAGCCCATGACAGCTCAGTGACTCCCCAGAGGAGGGCTGCCCGTGCCTATCTGAGCCCTTAAGTCTTCATGGGAGTAGAAAACCTCATCTTCCTCCCACAGGTTGGCTGGTGGTTTCAAACTGCTCATCAACGCATAACGCATAACTGCTCATCAATTGCTCATCAACGCATAACCCACGATGCCACCTGGGCTCCTTTAAGGTAGCAGTCGGCACTGGATGCCTGCCGTCACCATGGTCACTACTGTCCCCTGGGCAGTCTGAGAGATCAGCAGGTCCGCGGCATTTCCAGGACCAAAAGGTCCCAGTCAGGGAAATGGACACACACGGTGTACCTAGAAAGCTCCCAGTTGGGAAGCACTGGGGAAGAACAGAGGGGGGCTGGGCAGAGAGAGGAGGAAGCTTTCTCTTAACCCCGGGGCAGCTTAGATGCACCTGGTCCGTTCTGTTTGCTCATCCAAGGTGGTTTTATTGCCCTGAAACTTGGATTTGTGCAGGAACTTTGTTGGCATAGTGGGTTACATATTGGGCTGCGAACCTTAGGGCCAGCAGTTCAAGGCCATGAAGCACCCCTCAGGAGAAAGATGAGCTTTCTGCTCACGTAAGCTCCACCCACCCAAGGTCTAGGCAGGAGAGGAGTGACAGTGACAGCCTGGGTAGGGATTTGAGGTATGGGATGTGCCTAGGGAGGGTGATGAATGAAAAAATACAGGAGACTAACTGAAACGATTCGCTGGAGTCACACTGTTGGGGGGCAGGGTGTCATTTTAGTCCAAAGGGCCTGATAGGGGTGGGGGAAGGTTTGTGCTTCCAGCGGGTGTTCAGGTCCAGGGCTGCCTCCGCTGGCCTGGACCACTGAGAAAGACTTGTTTGGGACCGAGGGGGGACATCACAGGAGCCTAAGGACCCCCAGAGGGCAAGGCAGATCCCACCCAGGCATGGCCTCTCACAGACCAGTTTCTGTATGTGCAAGCACACCCGAGTACATGCCCCTTCCTTCCGAGCACCCGCCTACTGGCATCTTGGCAGGCTTGTGCACGCATGGAGGCTCTCGTGAACAGCCCCAGCATGCCTCTGTACGGGTGGGAGCTGGAGAGCAGCTGAAGAGCGAGCTTGCCCCAGCACCCCTCCAGATGTCACCCCAGCCAGGCTCCTTAGTTGAGACTAGGCACCGCTGGTGAGACAGGGGCTCAGAGATCTTTGAAGGGTATCTGAGTGGGGATCATACCTGTGGACTCAGCAGTGTCCAGGCAGCCTCCCATAGAGCCCACTATGTGTCCCTTCAGGGACCCTGCTGTAAGGGAGCCAAGCCACTGTCATCTGAATGGGATGCTTCTACCCAGTGCCTGCTGGCTACATCTCTTTCCTGAGCACCTACTGTCTGGGGCCCTGCTAGCACCCCCCCCCCGCCCCAGCACTTTGCTCACCTAGTCAGGGAAGCCTTAAACCCCATTTCCTAGAAGAGCGAAGAAACTTGTGAAATAACACGAGTGGGGAGCAGAGCTGAGGTCTCGGTGTTGGTGTGCCCCTCCCCCTGCTTCTAGTTTCCAGTGTGTGGGGTATGACATCAGAGAGTGCAGGGGGGGGAGATGGTGGGTGAGATCACATCTCAGCTGTGGGGGGGGGGTTGGAGAGCTGCAGCTGCACCCCCCTGTAAGGGGGTCATTATAATACAGCATCCCTATCACCCCAGTGGACCTCTTCATATCCCCTATTCACCACTCAACCCTCTCTACCAAAATGAGACTTAGAAACACAAGAGGGCTGCTGGGACCTAGAGGTCAAACAAAGGGGGGGCATGATGGGGTGGGTAAGAGCTGCTTCTAGGGGAGCCTTCAGGGCATGGACATCTTCCCCGCCCCCAGCCTAGTCAAACAGGTGCTACGGGATTGCCTAGAGCCCAGGTTCAAGAAGGCCAAGGGACTGGCTTGGCAGCTTCAAGGGGAAGCAGCCTGCCTGCCTGCCTGCAGGGTTGCAGTGGGCTCCTGGCTGGCTCCCTCTCGACCTCACCCCAAGCTCCAATCCTTGTAGGAAGAGTTGGCTTTGGATTTGTGAGGCTGCTGGCTTAGAGGGAGAACGGCGAGTGCAGGGTGAGAGAGACCAGGGCCTATCATCCATGAGTCCCCAGCATGGCGGCTTCAACTTGGCAGCGTAAGCAGGCTCCAAGCTGAGGGTTAGCCAGGCTGCTGACAGATGTGATGAAGCCGGGCAAGCTTTTCCACCTCTCTGCGCCTCACAGACTTGATGCGGGTGGCTCTCTGCTGGGAACACCATACTGGTCCACTCCCTCAGCTCCCAGGCTCCCCGCACCAATTTCTCTAGCCCTCTTTTCTGAGCAATGAGTTTGAAGCTGGCTCCCCCAGCCCTTTCTCCAGTCCCTTTAGAGTGGGTGACCCATGAGGGGAGGGCCTTCCGCCTGTTTGGATCACAGGAGACCGACCCATACGGCTTAGAACAAAAGTCGTGGAAACTGCCAGAAGGTAAGCAGGAGCAGTGGTTGGGTGGAGGCACAGGGCACACCGGCTCTGACGCCAAAGAACCTCCCTGGGACCCTGCAGGTCACGCACCCAAGTGAGGTGGGCAGAGAGGCCTGTGAATTGAGGGCCTTGGCCTTCGAAATAAAGTGGGGGCACCCATTTAACTCCAGCAGAGGGCTGCTAAGTGGCGAAAGGGGCACCCTGTACGAGAGTGATTGATCCTTTTAAAGTCAGAATTGAAAACAAATATAGATGATTTCCTTTGAAAAACGTTATCAACTGAGTTTAAGTTTTGTGTGTTCCCACATACGGGGGTCTAGAGAGGCCGCCTGTGGCTGGAGGTAAACTCCCAGGTGCCACTGTCTGGGGCCACAGATGCAGGTAGCCAAGTGCAGGGGCTTGCCTCAGGGTTCCATGTGAGCGACAGATGAAGACCGAGAGTGTAGAGTACCCAGAATGCTCCCTGCTCCCAGAGGAAGTTCTGAGAGTAAGCTGGGCAGGGCTACGCAGCATGGCAGCCTGAAAGATAACGGTCCTTATGGAATTTCACACTGGGAACCAGGTAAGACCTGTTCCCCAGGTCTTGCCAGGCTCCTGTTGGCAGAGCCCAAAGGACCAATGACGTAACCAATTGCATCATAAGCGGTCCACTAGGCGCCCCCTCACTGGACAGTAGCCTGCCGAGGGCAGAGGCCTCTTCTGCCCATCCCTCGTCCCAAGACCAGAATCTGGCCTGCAAAGTGCTTGTTAAACTGCTTGGAGAGGTGACCAATGGGTAGATGGATGAGGTCAGGCTGTGTTCGATGCATTACTGGTTTTTTCACCACAAAGGTGTTTGATGAGGGGTCTGGAAGCCAGGACTTTTGCAACATCCCATTAGAGGGAGGCAATACTCTCGCTGTCCCCACCACCCGCCCCAGGACCTTTTGGACCCATTCATCCTCCAAGACCATTTCTGCTCAGCTTGCAGAATAGACAGGAACCCAGCAGGGCCTCAGATCTCTGGAAGCACACACACACAGGCCAGGTGGCTGTGGTGAAACAGCTTGAGGGGGGTCCTGGGAGTCCAGGAAGAGGGCATATGCCCGCCACTGGGAAGTGATCCAGGAAACTGAAAAAGGACTTGATGGAGCGGGGAGTGGGTGTTGTCATGGTCAGAGTACACAAAGAGGGCACAGCCTGGGTGAGGCTCGGAAGTACGAAGGGCAAGAGGGCAACTGTCTTAGCTTCTCCACTGTCACCCCTGCATCTGGTGGCCTGCTACCACCAGTGGTCACACACAGCACTCGCCCCTGCTGTTTCTGCAGTCATACACACGGGTCCACTGTCTGCATGGCTGCTGCAGCACGGGAAATGGGGGCCACACGCCCCTGTACCTTGGAGGCCGGATTCATCTTGTCCCTGGAGCAGGAGAGGGGTCTTGTGGTCCATGACAGGACCTTACACATGCTCCTGGTCAACAAAGCCTGTTTTTAGAAAGCAGGCCACGGACAGCCACCATCCACAACCACCTGCCCCGAGGCTTTGTAGAGGGGACAAGAGGAGCCCAGGGAGGGCGATCCACATGTCCAGGGAGCCCCCCACCCCACCCCCAAGTGCCCTGCCACAGCCCTCTGTCACACAAAAGGAGTGTTGGAGGTCAAACTACGGGCAGAAGGTCTCCCTCCTGGCCACCGCTTTCCTTTCCCCAGCCCCAGGCAGGATGTCGCCCCTGTTCCTGCCTGTGACATCTCCCAGCAGCATTCTGACAGTCAGGAGGCCTGCTCCCCAGCCTTTCCCAGAGCGGTTCCACCTGGGGGAGCTGCAGAATTGGCGCCCCTCCCCCGGCCCCCAGGGGAGGAAGCGGCTGTCAGGCCGCCGCGGCGTGTCAAATCCTCTTGCTGCCTAATTGTGAGACGACAGCGTTTAAAGAAACGCTTTTCTGGCCGCCTGCCACACCGCAAACTGCTTGGTATAATTTTATTATTAAGGAGAGAGAAAAAGGGCGGGGGCTGGAGAAGCGAGGGCGAGAGAAAGGGAGAGGAGAGCGGGAGGAAATTGGCTCCGTCCGAGTCAGCTGGTGGAGCGTTCGGCTAAATGTGAACGGGGACGGCTTTCCAGTTGGCTAGATGACTTCTTTAATTGCGCATTCAGTCTCTACTTAGGGTAATTGAAACGAAGCGGGACCGGGGTCTGACAATTAGGGTCTGGGACGCGGCCGTTAACCCTTTCCACCCTGCACCGTCACCCCCCCCTCCACCCCCCAGCCCTGAGAACAACGCTGCCAGGGCACCCTCGGACCAGAATGGGAGTCGCTGGACAGCCCCCCCCCCTGCACCCAGGGCCCCTCTCCCAGAGGCGTGCACGGGGCAGGGGCTGCTGAACGAGCAGCGGCCTTGATTGGGGTTAACGGGGCGCTGCGAGTCCCAGAGGCCACCGACCAGCCCGGGGCCGGACGCCGTGCGGGGCCGGGAGCGGTTTGCGGCCTCGGCGAGGAGCATTCCGGGCGTGTAAGACAATGGCAGCGCGCCCGCCGCCGCCGCCGCGCGAAAATCCGCAGGCCTCCCTCGGGGGCAGGTAAAATTTCACCTTCTATTTATGTCCCCTCCGCCCCCGCCCGCCCCTGCCTGGTTTCTCGGCCTCTGCGCCAATCCGGAAAGCGCCACCAAAGGCACCGCGCCGCCGCCTCCGCAGCCCAACCCGCTGACCCCGGCAAGGTCACGGCGACCTCGGGCTCCGCCAGCAGCGCGCCCGGCCCGTTCCCGGCGCCCCCAGCCCCCGTTCCCGGCAAAGGCGAAGCCGAGAAAGAGAGCAAAGAGGCGCAGCCTGCGCTGGTCGGGAGGCGGAAGCGGGTCCTGGCCGCTCCCCGCCTCCCGCGCGGGGACCCCGGGGGCCTGCGCACCCCCCTCCCCAGCCCCCATCACTCATCTCCCTGATTCCCGCTGCAGCCGCCCTCGGAAGTCAGCCGAGTGAAGCAGCTGTTCCTTGCACACTCCACTTGACCAAAGATGATGATGAATGAGGCCGCGCTGCTGCGGGGACGCGGCGGCGAGGGGCGCGCGGGGCGGGGTGCGCAGCTCGCGGCCCCCGCTCGCGCCTCGGGAAGGGCAAGAAGTGAAGGACGGAGACCCGGTGACAAAAATCAACGACTCCAGCGTCCCTCTCGGCGCCCGGCGCGATTCCCCCCACCCGCCTCCCACCCCTGCGGGAAGGCGAAGCCCGGCGAGAGGTGCGCCCGGGTGCTTGCCCGCAGCTCCCCGAATGTCCGCGCGGGTTCCGGGGGTGTCCAGGCGGCGGCCGGTTCGAGCAGCCCCCCGGCCCCCACAGCTCCAGTCCTCACAGCGCCCTCGCCGCCGCCGCCGCCAGCACCCCCCCTCCCCAGCCAGTGCCCCAAACCTATTAACGATCGTAAATAATGAATAATGGAGCGCTTCCCTCCAGCTGCGCAAGGCTGCGGGCGGGGGCTGCTACCAGATGCGCCCGGTCCTGGGGAGGGGGTGGCGGGGAGGGGGCGCGGGGGCGCGGCCCCGCACACGTGCAGCCGCGGCGCGCAGGCCGGCAGCCCGCCCCGCCGAGGAGGGGGAATCCCGCTCTGCCCTCCCCAACGCCACCTCCCCTGGAGTCCTCTGGCACCGAACGAGGCGAGAGCTTGCGAGCTTCCCAGCCGGAGAGGGTTATTTTTAACCTGCCCCCCTTTCTATATCTGCCTCTCGGGTTGGCTCGCCCGCCCGCCCGCCCGCTGCACGCGCCGAGGACGCGGGCTGCTCACCTCGCTCGGCGGCTCCGGCCTCTGAGCGCCTCCCTCGGCCCGCGGCCCCCGCCCCTGCGCGGGCATCGCGCAGCTAAAGCTCAGGCTGGCAAGCACCGATTAGGCGCCGCGTGCCTTTCTGCGAAATATTGGAGCCGGGTGGGATGGGGGCGGGGAGCCCGGCTCTCTCGTCCCCTCGTTTTCCTCCCTCCCCTGCTCGCGCGTCGAACGGCTCCAGCGCCCCCCCCCCCAGTAACGGGGGCGGCCGGCCCCGGGGCGCCTCTCCCCCAACGCCCGCCCGCCCTCGGTCGTCTACGAGGCTGGTGCTTCTAACACATGGCCCCTCCAGCAGCGGCGCCCCCCTCCCTAAGCCACTC
Organism: Tenrec ecaudatus; assembly: GCF_050624435.1. Taxonomy (NCBI): domain Eukaryota; kingdom Metazoa; phylum Chordata; class Mammalia; order Afrosoricida; family Tenrecidae; genus Tenrec; species Tenrec ecaudatus. The sequence continues at coordinate 88,259,415 of NC_134539.1, read as the reverse complement.
CAAACAAACACACCAGTTACAACTGCAGCGGGCCTGCCGGGTCAGCGCAGCGTCAAGGCCGACCCGCACCGTCTGGGGATGGGGGCGAGCAGGGGCGCCCAGTCGGTAGCTCACTGCCTTTCTCCGCCCCTTCCCCTCGGCTCCGTTTCCGCCACCCTTAGACCCTTCCCTCTTCAACGGGTTCCGACTCAGGCCGAGAGGGACCTGCGCCCCAGAGCCTACAGCTCAAGACTCCAGAGCCCTCCTCCTGGGAAGAAGCGACAGGAAGTCCACGCCCTTGACCCTGTTCTTCAAAAGGCCTCCACCTCGGCCTCGTGCAGACTTCCCCAGTGGGGGCAGCAGAGGGGCTGGCGGCGCCACAAGCCCCCCCCCCCGCCCCCACCCTTTTGCTTTGACCATTCGGTGACACGACACAGTCTCAGACCCGGCTGCGGCCACCTCCACCCCCGTGACACCCACCGGAAAGCCCCTGCCACCTCCTTCCCAATTGAGGGCGGGAAGGATGAAAGAAGAGGGCATTACAGCTGCCAGAGCTGCCTGGCATTGCGGCAGGAAAAAAGCTCAGCCTACCCTGGAAACAGCATTTCTTTCCGCTGCCCCCTCTCCTCCCCTCCCCTCCCCAGTTGAGCTAGAGGGAACAGCCTGGGGGGCGGGGTTGGGATTGGGATGGAGGGCTGGGCCCCACTCCAAGGGAACGGCCTCTGGCTGGGGCTTAATGCATCAGGTAAGAAGCTTGGCAAACTGCTCACCTCCACCTGGGGTGCATGAGAATACCGAAGGTGAGCATGAAGGGAGGCGGAGTTCCAGGACAGCAGCTGCTGTCCCTCACGCACTGGCCCCCCAGCTTCCGTTGAGGGGGTAAGGCTGGGCCTGGTTGGGAGGGAAGAGAGAGGAAGGGGCTCGGGGCTCCTGAGCAAACACAGAGCCTGGTGTGGCAGAACATTCCCAAGGGACAGCTTCCCCAGCCAGCCCAGACAAATGGCTGGGGGTCTCGCTCAGATCCATAATGTCCTGTGTGACCTTCCAACTGCAGAGCCAGGGAACGTCAACATCCCCAGCCTGTGCTCCCTGACCTCTCTCCTATGGTCAAGGTGCCCGGATAGATTTTACTTCTGATCCTCTAATTGCCCTTGTAGGAGGTGAAGTCAACCTGGATCTCAGATGGGGAATGATTCTAGAGTTGGCAAGGGATCGTTACGGGTTTCCGCCTCTGGGAGACCCTTTCTGGGCTCTGCCACCTTGGCCTGGTGGAGGCCTAAGGTGGGCACCAGGAAGATACACAGAGGGCACACGAGCTAAGATCAGGATATAGGGTATGTTCAGACAACTCCTGTTCTTGGGAAGAATACATCTACTGACCCCACCCACTTCCTTTTTCAGACCTAGGATGCCAGGACCCTATTAAGGGCCCACTGATATGGGGGTCAGGCCCACAGGGGACTCTTTTATTCATTTGTAAAGACCAAACCACCACTGCCATCAAGGCAACTGATCCACAGCAGCCCTCTGTAGGTTCCCAAGGCTGCCAAGCTTTACCGGAGCAGGAAGCCTCATCTTTCTCCCACAAAGTTGAAGATGGGTTTGAACTGCTGACACATCTCATCAGCCATGGCCCACGGCCTTGGCAATGTGTGCAGCGGCTCTTGCCACTAACCACAAATTCACATGGGTTCAAAAGCCCAAGGATGGTGTTCCCACTCCTGCAACAAAGATTCCATTTTGACAGAAAAGGCTCTTGGGGTTCACACAGGGAGCCCTGCTGAGACTGGCTGGGAGGATTGGAAGAAGGAAAGGGAAGTGGGCCTTTTCCAGGCTTGGCTCAAATGGACAGCTCTGCTGCCCCCACCTCGGCCTGCCATGCAGATCCAGTGTGTGGCCCTTGGGGAAGGCTGGCCCAGGAAGGCTACCCTCAGGACAAAATGTGTGCCTTTGGCTTTCAGCCCTCACCTTGCCCTGTGCCTGAGTGGGCAGCTGGTTGGTTTTCCTTTCTCCCAAACAGCCATGAAATCTAGAGGTGTTTAAGGGTCATGACGCGGCAAGGGTAGCCACCTGACTCCGGCATCCGGCCACCTGGAACAACACCCCTATTTTCTCCCAGGACCAAAGGTTTCTGAGCCTCTGGCTAAAGGCCTGTTTGTGGCGCCTCGGCCGAGCCCCCTCGGCTGGCCTCCCCTCCCCTCTACAGTAGACCCTTCCAGAACACCCTCCCTCCTGTTTCTAGTCACTGGCATCTGCGGGAGAGCCTCCAGCTGTACACTGCTCCCTGGGCCTAGTTCCCCCCTCCCCACCCCCGGCTGCCTTGTTTTAGAGAGTGGAAGCAAAGTCCCTCTTGGCTCATTTTGCTGAGGGCACTAGGAACAGCAGGCCTCTGCTGCTCCCAGGAGTGGCGACAAATGGAGAGGTGTCCGGTTCGCCGTGACCTGCTACAGTGTGAGCTGGCTTCGGGATGGGGGTGTCCTCCTCTGCTCCTTTTACCCCACACCGCTCACTCGCTTGCTGTGAGCTTCCCCTCCTCCGCTGTACCCTGCTCGCATTAAAGGAACTGCCGAGATGAAGGGCAGCAACTTCTAGTGCCACCGGCCCTGTATTTGTGGGGAGCAAGGTCCCATCTGATACTTCCTCTGATGGAGCACGTCTTTGGGGAAAGTACAGACAGCACTCCGGAACTGCCCACAGTGGTACCTATCCCCAAGGCATCTTCTCCCCAAAGTTATCATCCCATCCGGGACCTCCTAGCGCTGTGTTTCTCAACCTGAACCCTGCAGGTGAATTGCCTGGAGACCTTGGTAAAAAGCACATTCCAATGCTGTGAATGGAGAGGAAGTGGAAGGTTGGGAAGGGAAGGTCTCGGAGGGTCTGTATTTCCAGCCAGCTCCCCCGCCGTGTGACCTTGCTTGGTCTATAGACCTCATTTGGAATAGTCCTCATCTGTGGGGTCCTGGAGGCTAGACGGTACAGGTCCTGGCTTGCCTGAGGACGGCCCTCCAGGCCCTGAGAACCACATCCTTTGTTTCAGAGCTGGGTCCTTACAGGCACCCCAGGCCCCTGCATAGGGCATTTGTTTTCTTGCTACTACAGGTCTTGGGCCTGTATGGGCCTCAGTTTCTCTGGAGAGTGGGAAGCTGGGATACATTGATCCCCACTCTCTCCCTCCCCCTTTTCCCCTTCCTCCATGATTCCCTGGACCACTCTGCCCTTCCTTTGAAATCCACAACCTGAGCATCAAGCCCAGGAGCTGGGCCCCGGTCCTGGAGAGACAGCCAGTGCCTGGGACACAACTTCACTGAGATTGTTAAGAACGAGCAGCGCTTCGTCTTGGTCTCTGTGTGGTGGGCTCGAACCCAAATACTCAGACCGGCTCCATCTTTACAGCAACTCCGGGCAGGCACCCCGCTCCTTGCTCTATCCATGAGCCCCAGGACACTGCTGCCTGCCTTGAGTTCACACAGGTGGGGAGGGAGGTGAGGCAGGAGGGGCTCCAGCACCCCTCAGCACACAGAGCAGACACCCTACTGGGGTACCATGACACTGCATTCCACCCACCTGGTTGGCAAAGGTGTGAGGAAAGAGGTGAGTCAGTCCAGTTGCGGGGGATCAGCCAGGAGAGGCCCACGGGAGAGGCAGCCAGGAGAGGCCCACGGGAGAGGGTTTTTTTAATTGGGGTAATATCTACAGAGAGCGCATGCGCACATGTTCCACTCTGGCCAATGTCAGCTGCACAGTGTCCGACCTTGGCAGGAGAGGGCTGAGACCCTCTGGCATCTCTCTGAGGGAGCCGCCTTTGGGAAATCCCATACTGTTGGTCATGAAAAAGAGGAAGTTTGTGCCTTAGTGGTGGGGGTGGGGCAGTCTCCAAGTCTGGTGAAAAAAGCCGTGTGGGAAGTATGCCCATTTGCACAATTAAAACAAAATGACTCTGAGCACATGATCCCTACTAACCTATGGGGTGGCTTTTTCGTAGCTCGATGTCCGCCCTCTGGATTGCGTGACTTGGCTGGAGAAAGGGCCCGGTGCTGGTGTGAGTCGTGGCTTTGCCGCATGCCAGCCTCAGTGTCCTCACCCACTGGATGGGATCATGCCAAGCCAAGCAATGGGCAGGACAGGGATACCCCCTCACTTCACAGATGAGGAAATGTGAAGCCCCTGGGGGCACCCCACACCCGAATCTCTGTGTGCACATAAGCAGGAGGGGACTGGAGCCCTCAGGAGTACGGGGGTGGGTGTCTGTAAGGCCCCTGCCCAGAGGGCGGGGCTGTCCCGGAAGCAGTCTGGGAGTGGGACCCTCCGCACCTAGCCCAAATCTGAGCTATGATGTCCTTGGCGCTCCAGGCCTCTGTTTCCTCACCTGTGAGGCAGCAGTGCTAGGCAGCGCCGGCCGGTGGCCATGTGGGCATCAGACGACAGGGCTCACACTGAGCAGTTAAAAGCCCTGGTGGCCAGCAGAGGAGAAGGCAATAAGTTAGCTGTTATTTTTAAAAAGTAAATATTTTTAACAGAGGGAAAGTTCAAGAAAATCCCAGCCTGGCTGGCCCTTGTTGGCCGCAGAAATGAGGACGGGAAGCCAGGAGCTCCTTGGAGTGGCAGGAACCTTGGGGAGCAGCTGGTTTCCACCCAGGGCACTGGGGGAGGAGAGGAGAGTATGTGTGTGGGGTGCCCACAGTGTCCTGGCACGGGGACCTGACAGGCAGTGACCAGCGCAGGAGCTGGCCGTCTGTGTCCCCTGCACAACACATCAGGCAGCGCAGACCTGGCCAACTGGCTGGAGACTCTGCGGCCAGGAGCCTGGGGGCAGAGGACCCAGAAAGGTCCCTGTGTTCAGCCTAGCCAGGCCTGGCTTTTTTCAGACCAGAGCTCACGCGTCTTTGGAAAGAACACCGAGTCCCTGAGCCGCTGGCTGGCCCAGCGGCCTCACCAGAGCCACTTCACATGTCCGAGTCTCTGCTTCCTGACCTATAAAATGAGGGGGGTGGTCAGGTCCCACCTCACAGGGCAAAGGACTAAGGAGAAACTGGACAGAGAGCTGCTTTGTCCTCCTCCTCACAGACTGTGCAGAACCCCCTCTCTCACATCTTATATCCACGAGGAGGAAACTGAGGCACTGAGCAGCTGGGCCACTTGTCCAAAGTTACAGTTTGCAAGTAGCAGAAGCCTTCGCCTTGGTGAGTATGTGGGAGGCCTGCCTGATACAGGAAGTACAGGTCAAGCAATATAAAATATGTATAATATATAATATTATATATATAAATATAATCTTGCTGTTCAGGGTCCAGTTCATACATGCACGGCTTTTTCCACACCAAACGTGTGCAGACACCTCTGTGATCTGTAGATGCTGCACTTACATCCTCTCGGTTAAGACACGTGTCTTCGTCTTGTCAGTATAGTGTCCTCCGAGAGGTCTGGTGGGCCAATCACATTCAAGGCGGGAGCTAAGCTCAGAGAGTTATGACAGCTGAGGAGTGTTAAGAAGACGGCGCTGCTGCGAAAAGGCCAGGAAAAGTTGACTTTTTACCCACAATGCACCTGCTCCTTCTTCGGGCATCAAGGACCGTCCCATGACACGAGAGTTTGTTGGGAAGCCTTAGCCCAACCACCCCGACACCTTGACCTCGCCCCTTCAAACTCTTTTGTTCCCCAAACCCAAAGAACACTGCCGAGGGGCACCGTTTGGCTCCCTTGACTGTGTCCAAACTGCCCTTCGACGGGCCTCCATCAGAAGAGCGCCGGCTCCCTCCGACAGGCTTACAGAGACAGGGCTGCTGCTTCCAGGAATGGCCAGACCTAAACGGAGGATCTGCGGAGAGACACTAGTTTCAGTTTTCGCTGGTTCTGTCCAACAGTTTCTGGGATGCTGTGTTACCCTCCTATGTCACGGCTGAGGGGTCAGGCCTAGACTTTGAAAGCCTCAAACACGACTCCCTTGGGCCATGCTGGCCAGGGCGGGAAGGCCAAGGCACTCCGGCCAGGTTACAGTGTCAGCGGGCCCCAGGCTAAGGAGCTGGCACAGACAATGGGATCTTCAGCCCTACGTGCACCTTGAGCCAGGCAGTGAGGGCAGCCCCTTCCCTGTGGAACCGCCTGAATTCCCCAGAGTAGCCATGCCGACTGACATCATCCAGCCCCACTCCACGTCTGATCCTCAAGGCAAGGTTTCCGGGCATAAGCAAGAATGTGGGGAGGACCGGGGGCATTCCGTCCACAGCAGAGGACCTCTGGAGGCTGCCGGGGCTCTGGGCAGGTTGTTCCACTGGACACTGTCTTGGACCCCTAACTTCTGACTTCCCTTCCCTCTGCCTTCCTTCCAGCTCACTCTGGAGCATCTGCACCGACCACAGAGGCCCAGTGAGGGGCCATGCCTGCCCGAGGCGCAGAGCCCCCATTCCTGGCCCTCCTCAGACTGCACAGTATCTCCGTCCAGCAGCTGCGCATCCATCTCCTTGCTCATCCAGCCTGACCCTCTGTGGGCCACATGGGTGCTAGGGACTGAGGGGTCAAAGGGCACATTTTCTAGCATCCTGGAGACGGGCCTAGATCACACCTGGGTGGGAACAGAAGCCTAAAGCAGGCCTCTCAGGGGAGGTGACAGCCCACGTACAATCTGAGGGGTCTACAGGAGTCAGCCAAGGAATGGGGAGGGCAGGAGAGCGAGAGAGAAGGGGTATCAACAGGATGCGTGTGGCTCACAGGTTGACTATGTGAGTAAAGAGCGGTGTGGGCCACGGCAAGGACCAGACTTTGGCGGAGGGAAATGGGGAGCCATGGAGAGTGAACGAGGGAGTGAGTGCCACGCTCAGCCGGGCAGGCTGGGAAGTCTGCAGTGGCCGCAGTGATGGAGATGAATTCGTGAAGGGGGTGAGACGGAGGCCAGACACCAGCAAGGCGGCTAGGACAGTTTCATGAAGAGCAACGATGGGGACAGAGCAAAGTAGTTCCCGGGGGGTTAGACAGGAACACTCAGACCTGACATGGGGGTCACAGCCGATCCCAAATATGGTGGGGGAGAAGGGGTGATGGGCTGTTGGCAAAAACAATGACCCTAACCACTTAGCAGTCTGCCTGTAAGAGCAGAAGGGGCTGTCTTGCCCAAGGCTGGCATACGACCCTGGGCTGTTGACGTGGGGTTGGGCTGATGCCCTTAGGGGCATGGGTGAGGTCCAGAGAGGGCAGGGGTCACACAGCAGCATAAGCACACACGGTACTGTTAACAGCAGGCACATTCTCCTGGGCTCACTGCAGGAGGCGGGCACGAGGGAGCCCTGGGTGATACTGAGGCCTGAGCCGGATGCCAGAGCGAGCCACTCCCAGCACAATGGCAGGTAGAGGTGCCCAGAGGCTCAGGGCCACAGGGAAAAGGTGGCTCTGCTTACATGACAGATAAGCCCAGCAACTCCTGGGGTACCAGCCACTCGCTGGGTGACAAAGGTGGCCGGGGCTGTGTGCACACGTGCGAGGAAACCCCCCAGCAGCTCTTGAGGCGGCCCGCACCTGTCTTTTCTCTCGGCTCCTCCTTCTCAGGCTAGCACCCTGTTTGCACAGCGGACCGGCCAGTGGACCCACCCTTACCCGTCGCAGCCTCAGGGTGCCTTTATCACTTCTCCCAGTCTCCGGGCTACTGCTACGAAGGATGCTTGGAGCCCACCTGTTCTCGCTCCTGCGGCTGCTAATCTGGGTTCTTGAGCCAGTCTCTGCTGAGCGGATCGATGGGTGGTTGGGTGGATGGATGGACGGACCGACAGACGGACGGACGGATGGATGGACGCAATTCTGGCCCCAAGCATCCATCACCATTACTATTTCTATTAGTCTGTGAGAAGCACAATTTTCCTAAAGCTTTTAAGAACATGGCAGGTAGTGCCCAGGAAAGCCCTATGTGTCTGCCCCCACCGATGCCAGGCCTGAGAGGTTCAATAGGGCACACACGGAAGGGGGACCCAGGACCCAGCACCCATGCCATGTCATCTCCATGCATCCAGAGCTCAACAAGACAACCCCCCCCCAGTTCAGAGAGCCCCCAGACACCCCTCTGACTTTACATGTCTCCAGCTGGGTGCCTGGGAGCTGGGGGGTGGGGAGGAGCAGAAGGGCTCAGATGAGGGAGGGGCTTGGTCTGTGTGAAGCCTGCCTAGGAGCTCTGTAGCGCCAGGCGGCAAGAGGCTGGGCGTTTGTCATCCGAGGAGGACAGTGGGGATGGTTTAAGGTGAAATTTAAGCCCATTAGTGCCGGGCTAATGCCATCAGCAGCAATGGTGAAAATGAAAATGGCAGGGTGTGTGAGCACCCATAAATTGCCGTGGCTGGCGCCGCCTCCATCCTCCTCGGCCGCCAGCTCTGGTACAGGGGTCCTCGCCCTGTCCCTTGGCCCCCGGCCGGCCAGGCCAGGCGGCCCCCAGGGTCAGCATGCGGCCTCAGGTTGCTCTGCGGCGGGAGCTGTGACTGGGGAGAGCGCGCGGAATCCGCTGGGAGCCTGGCGTGGAGGAACAGCATCTTTTTAATCTCCCTCCTTTTATAACTTCTGTCTTTTTATGCAACGCAAGGATCCGAGCTCAGCCGCCAGCAGCTCTTCCCGTGGCTCAGCCGTCTCCCCGCAGCTAAGACCTGACAGCTCTGTTTATGTCTCCCCATAATTCTCTGGTTTTATGTTTTTTTATCGGGGCCATTAAGCTCCCAGCCACAGGCTCCTTCCTCTGCTCCCCCCCATGCCTGCCTTTGTCCTTGAGGCCCGCCGCCCCCACTGCCCTTTGGGGATGGCTATTCTCACTGGCAGATGGACCAGGACCCCCGGCCCCAGGTCTCTGTCCTCAGAGCTGGCTAAGGACAGCCCTGAAGGGGTGGGGGACTCCTGGTGCCCAAGCAGCTGGAAACCAACACCCTCATCCTCTCATCATCCCTCTGGACATGATCGCCTGCCCCCAGGGGCAGGGACCAACAGAGTCCTCTCACCTTGGTTGCCCAACCCCATCTCCACTCTGCTCCTCACTCGCCTCTCAGAATGGTCCCCCCTCAGTCTCATTCTTCGACCTCTATTCCAGACAGGTCTTTCCTCGCTGCAGGGCCTCTGCTTCTGCCGAGGCCAAAGCCCACCCTGGCCCGTCCTCCCCACGGCCTCTACCTGGTGCTCAGCCCAAGTCCTCATGCAGTCCTTCTAGGGGATGGCCACGAGCTCGACCCCAGGCTTCTCCCTGCCACCAGACCCTCCTCCCTCCCCACAGCCACACCCCAGGACCTCCAGACTCTCTCCAGTCTGGCATGGCCTCCCAGGGGCCGGCCTCTGCCCCGTGTAGCCCCACACAATCTCTACTCGTGTCACCCCCCCCACCCCCACCCCAGCTCTAGAACCATCATTGGCTCCTGTTGTAGTTCTGGTCAACTAGCTCAAGTCCCAACTCCTTAACATGGTGTTCAGCTCCCATAAGAGGAGGCCTGGCTCCTGACACCCACTGCATGCTATCTAGGCCTCTGGCCAGGCCTGTCGTCCCAGCAGCACGACCCCTCATCTGGCTACATTTCCAGGGCCACGTCCCAGGTGGTCTTGGCTGACTCCCTCAGCTGGCAGTGATTCTTTGCCTTCCTTCAACCTCCTGGGGTCCCTATCCCTGTGGGTCTCTCCCTCCTCTCCTCCTGTGACCCAGGCCGGCCGGAGCCGACTGCCTCTCAAGGCCTTGGATTCTCCACCCATAAGCTCCAGGTGCCAACAAGGCTGGACGTGGCAGGGAGGTTAAGGTTGTGGGAGACACACTAGCCCAGGAGGCCCGAGGTTGGCTCCCGCTTCTCCTCATCCACCCTCTCTCCTGTGTGAAGGTTTGGGGCAGACCTATCATGTTTGCCCTTCTTGAACTTCCTCTGTTTCTTCCTGCTGAGGCACCTTTGCCGGTCAGAGGCCCCTGACACTTGCCTGTAGATTCTTTTCTTTTTTTAAATCGTTTTATTAGGGGCTCATACAACTCTTATCACAAGCCATACATACATCAATTGTGTAAAGCACATCTGTACACTGATTGCCCTCATCAGTCTCAAAACATTTGCTCTCCACTTAAGCCTTTGGCATCAGCTCCTCATTTTTGCCTGTGGATTCTTTTTTTTTTTTTAACAATTTATTAGGGGCTCATACAATTCTTATCACAGTTCATACATATACATACATCAATTGTATAAAGCACATCTGTACAGTCTTTGCCCTAATCATTTTTTCTCCTCTTTTCTTTTTTTACATTTTATTAGGGACTCATACAACTCTTATCACCATCCATACATATACATACATCAATTGTATAAAGCACATCCATACATTCCCTGCCCCAATCATTCTCAAGGCATTTGCTCTCCACTTAAGCCCCTTGCATCAACCTGTGGATTCTTAACGTCCCTTCTTACACCCATGTCCTGGTCCATCATGAACATCCTCAGGCCTCCTTGGCACCCTGTGCTCTTGCCCCCTCTACCCCTCAGCCTCCAGGCACAGGTGCCTTGGGACACTGAGTGGCCCACCCTTCCCTCCCTCCTTGCCTCTCATGGACAGGTAGCTAGCCACCTGGAGGCCTTCGCTAACTGAGCACTGCCCAGTCAGCCCAGGATGAAACAAAGGTCACAGGCGACCAACACATGGCCCTTGGCCTGAGCCCTTGGCTCCGTCCCTGTGTCTGGCCCAGCAGTCCTCTCCTGCCTCTCCCACAGGCACCCCACAAAAGACTCCCCACCCTTGGCAGGTCCGTCCCTCATTGATGGTCCTGCTCGACTCAGCTCCCTTCTCCAGTGCGTGACCTTTGAGTCCCGCTCCTGTCCCCACAGAAGCAAGAACACCTACTGTGTGCAGAGTGCCCAGGGCAGACCACCACAAGCCATCTGTGTTAAGAGCTTCATCACGTAGGAAAATGAAAACCAGGAGGCTTCCTACCTAGAAAGGCGGTGACAGCACAGCACCCACATTGTACCGGCCCTGGTCACCCAGCGTGAGACCCCTCACCGGTGCTGGAAGGTGTCTGTAATGTCCCAGACAATCTGCTACGTGCCTTTGGAAACCATCTCATGTCATCACCAGACCTGCAGCTCAACATCACGGTTCATGTGTACTGAGTGCAATGAGTGCTAGGTGCATGCGAAGGAGCCATGGTCGCTCAGTGGGTTGCACGCTGGGCCACCAACTGCAAGGTCAGCGGTTCAAAACCACTAGCCACTCCATGGAAAAGAGATGAGGCTTTCTATTCCCATAAGGAGCCGACGGTCCTGGAAATTCCCAGGGGCAGTTCTAGCCTGACCTACAGGGTCACTGTGAGTTGGAATCGACTCGATGGCAGTGAATCTGTTTGGTTTGAGCTACGTGCAAAGCAAACCATCACAACTCCTCGATTCTGCTGTAGAAGAAACCAGACCACACTCAACTGCCATCGAGTCAGTGCCGACTCGCAGTGGCCCCGTGGGTATCCGAGACGGTAGCTGTTTTATAGGAGTAGAAAGCCCCGTCTTTCTCCTGTGGAGTGTCTCGTGGTTTAGAACTGCTGACCTCACAGTTGGCAGCCCAACGTAGAATCGCTGTCACCAGGACTTCTGTGGAAGGAAAGTAGGGGTCAAATGGGCCCCAGGCTGACTTCTAAGCACAATCATGAAACCACTCACCATGAACTAGCCCAGTGTCCACTGCACTGCAGACCTGGCCACGCTGGGGCCCAAGGAGCACGGTTGCTGACACTCTGACCGCTGGCTCTAACTGGAACCCGAGAGACCAGCGTCTCCCCCTCTCCCTACTAGAGGAGGACCAGAAACCTGGCCTGGACCCCAGCCCTGAGCAGCCTCGTTTCAGAAGACCCCTCTCTGCCCTGAGCAAATGTTCTTAGTGTGCTGCATCGTGAAAGAAAAGCAGGCCAGCACCTTTCCAGTGTGGTGAAACCAACGGGATGGAGACAGAAAACCGCTAACCCCGTCTTCAGAGGGCCTAGCGGGGACTTCTCTCCCTTTATACTTTTGGAGCTTTCTCCTTCTCCAGTGAGCACTCGAAACAAGGGAAAACAATAAGCCGAGAATTTTAGAAGATCAGCATGTTGATATAAATGACATGACTTGGCTGTGCGATTTGATTTTTCCATCACTGTAAATGGAAACTTAAAAACCCCACTGCCATCGAGTTAATTCTGACTCACAGCGACCCTATCAGGCAGGGCAGGGCAGCCTCCATGGGTTCTCGGGGCTGGAACTGTGTGGGAGTAGAAGGCCTTGTCATCCCCAAGGAGATGGCAGTTTCGAACTGCTGACCTAGCAGTGAGCAGCCTAACACATACGCATTACACTAAAACTGAGACTTCATCCCTCCATAAAGTGACCTCCCCTTTCCCTGTCCCTCCTGCGCCCGGTGACTACAAATAAATGTCGGTCTTTCTATAACTGCCTGTTGTCACTATGTGTGAGTGAGGTCATAGGACACCTGTCCTTGTGTGGTTTGCCTTCATGCGGCACGATGCCTTCCAGTCCCACCCACACTGTAGCATGCACCCAGCCTTCCTTTGTTTCTCCACTCGCCTACAGTGAGCATCAGTGGACAAGACTCCGAGCCTCTGCCCTCACTGATTTTGAGTAGATATGCTCAGTATACAAATTATACTCCAGTTGTATGAGGAGCTCTGGGTTGCACACTGAACTGCTCACCACAAGGTCAGCAGTTTGAAACCACTAGTCCCTCCAAGGGGGCAAGATGAGGCTTTCCACTCCCATGAAGGGTTCGTCTCAGAAGCCCCAGGGGACAGTCCTCCCCAGTCCTATAGTGGCGCTATGAGTCACGAGGGACTCTGGTGGTGTGTTTTTTATGGTGATTCTAATGTTAGGGGTCCTGCGGCACTGCCGCGCTGCTTCCTACTACAGCGGTACCATTTTGCTGCACTCCCACCGGCGATGGGTCAGAGTTGCAGTTTCCCCACATCCTCAGCATTTGTTACTTTGCTTTTTGTTGTTGTTGTTTTTAACCCTTTCCATCTTAGTGAAACGGGACCTCATTAGCTGTGTAGGTGTGTTTGAATCATATTTTGCTGTGCTTTCAGGGAACGTTTCACGGTGGTGTTCATTTGCATGTCTCTGGCGAGGGATGGCATGCAACCTTTTTTGGTGTGCTTGTTGGCCATCTGAGCGTCTTCTTTGGGTGAGATGTGTAGTCACTAGCAGAGATCGTCTGCCGTGAGCACCGTGCTCCCCTGTGACCCGTCTGGACAACATCAAACCGATAACCGCAGCTGGAAAGATCCAGTAGGACACCGGGGGACAGGGAGTCTACGCCAGCAGGCATGGGTCCATTCGGAAGCAGGGTGTGAATGGTTGCACGGCTCAATGTCTGGGTGGAGACGGTTGTGTTGGTTCTCTTCTGCTGCGCCTAGCCTTCACAACAAGACAACCAACAGCTCCCAGCTCTAGAATGAATGGGGAAGGGGGGGCTAGGATTCAGTCACCGTGGACCCTAGGGAGAAGTCGCACCATCCCAAGAGCCGGTAGCCGCACACTGGGTTTAGGCCTAAGGTGAAGGGCTCTTGCTGGGGATTCCAAAAGCAACTGAGGGCCCTGGACCCAGCTGACCATCTTGAGGGTGCTCTGGACCAGCTTACACCAGGGTGGACTGGTTTCCACCAACAACTGCCATTCCCAAGTTCCCTGGCTCCTTCCTCCACTAAGACATTCCCAGACGTTCCTCAAACTCGGTCTCCTGTTCACGACGCATTGGCTTGCTTCGCTCCGAGGTCCACACGGCGCAAACTCCCTTCACCTCCACAGCTGACCCCTGCCACCTGCTAGTGGTTCCAGGGACTGTGGCTCATTTCGTGGGCACCCCCACCTCCTTCCCCTGCCTGGGGCTCTTCCCTCCTGGGAAGTGGGCGGCACTTCCCTCCTGGTCCCTGGCCAGGCTGTGGCAATCAGAGCCCAGCGTTGAGCTGCGTCTGCATGTCTGCCACACCACCAGGCTCACCCACGTGCCAGGCCCCCAGGAGCACCTCCTGCTCTGGTGCACCCCCGGGAAGCAGCCAATCCTCTGTGGGCCTCCACAGCCCTAGGGTCCTTCCTGCTGCTCTCACCTGACCATCTCCAGGGCCTGAGAAGAGCCAACAGCTCCTTTGACTGTAGCAGTCGGGAGGGCCCAGCAGCCCCCGAGAGCCTACACTTGCACCCCTGTATTGGACCCCAGAACCATTTACATAAAGGGCCACATCGTACTTACAAGGAAGACGCTTGTCTTCATAGCTGGCCTGAACCCTGTCCCCTTGGGTCTCCCTCGGGGAGGGGCTCTGAAGCATCTCCCTAGGCTAGCAAATCCAGTGGGGCCGGGCAACCCACACATTCACCATAGATTTCTGACAAAAGCGGCGCATCCTATCAGACGGACAGAGGGTGCAGGCAGGGCTGGGGGGGGGGGGAGGGGTGGCTGCAAGCCGCCTGCCGTGCATCACTCTCAGGGGCTTTACGTGTGGGCTCGGGCTTGCGACTCCAAGACACAGGCCCGGCCGACCATCTCAGGAACTGGGACCTGGAGCCACATCTTTCAGGCGATGGAACCTAATCTTCAGCCACCAGGCAGATCTGTTGCTTGGGGTGGCTCTCATGTCATGAAGGGGAGGGGGCTGGGGACTGCTGCGGTGGGGGTGGGGTTCCAATGGTGAGGCCTAAGGTACGCCAGCCCCATGATCTTATCTTCGTCATCAGCAGTCACCCTTTCGGGGAACTACTTTTAAAAGGGGGAGCAAAGCACATCTCACCATCCCTGCGGGCTCAGCCTCCCTGGGGTCTCTCCTCCCTCCACTGGGCCGGGCAATCTCTGCTCCCTGGCGGTGACTCTTGTACCAGCCTGGCCCCACAGCGTGCCCTCAGGCAGAGCAAGGCCCGCAGGGTGGTGGTTGGGGGTGAGCCGGCCTTGCTGGAAGGCTGGTGGGGCACTGCTCAACTGCGCCTGGCCCCCCACAGGCCTCACGCACGTGGCTGACCCCATGGAAGGGTCTGTGAAGGTATCAACCACACACAGATGCGGTCATCTAATCACAAAGGCACCCCTCCCAAGTTCTGTGGGAAATGACACGGCTTCGGATCTGGCCTCCCGCGTCAGGAGCTGGCGGACGCTGCCTGAACATGAATGAGGCCATGTGACACTGCCAGGGCGTGCTTCGTGAAAACGGGCACTGGTGGGCTTACCCGCCGCTGTTCCCATGGGCTGTCAGGTCGGATCGATGCCTAACGACTCCAGGGACAGAGCAGAACCGCCCCGGGGTGGGGGTGGGGGTGTCTCCCAGGCTGTACGCTTGACGGAGGCAGATCTCCCAGTCTCTGAGCTGCTGGGGGGTCCAAGTCACTGTCTACTCTTCCAAGTGACCTCCACACGCCCCTCAAGGGGGCAGGAACATCATGGGTGTGTCCACAAGACAGAGCCCTGAGCAGCCCGGAGCCGAGGGCGTTGTGCATGCCATGGCGTCTCAGAAACTGCCTTCTAGTATGACGCTGGCCCTTAGAAATGGCCAGTGCTTCCCTCAGTGGGGAGAGAGGAGCGCCGTGGGGGGGGGGGGGTGTGGGCTCTGCCTGTTGTTCTAGATTCAGGGGCTGATGACGGAGAAACGCGCAGTTAGCAGAACTCCATACCAACCGTCCACCTCATACCCCGACCTTCTCTGTCCTGCAGGTACCCCCTCAATCAGAAGGAAAACGATGCGGAGCCAGAGAGGACCCCAGTCATTCCTGCGCAGCCCTCCCGCAGCTCCGGGTGACGTGGAAACACCGCCGGACCATGCGGTCACCAAACATTCCCTGCTCTCCTCAGTCAACAGCCAGACCCAGGTCCCCGCCCCCAAAGAAGCCGGGAGTGGCCACATGACCTACTTTGGTCCATGAAATTGGGGTAAAGTGGCCCGTGCTGCTTCCGGGAGGGAGTCCCAAAAGCCTCAGTGGCTGTTTCTCTGCCTCTAGCCTCCAGCACCCACGTGGCTGTGGTCCCATCTGCCAGGGCCACCCCCCTCCCCCTACCCTATCAGGTCACTGATGCGCGAGGGATGAGTTTGCAATGGGAGGTATCGGCTGCAGTCACAGCAGTCTGCCCTCCTGGCCAGTGTGACCGGCCTCTCGTGGCCGTTTGCCCCAGGATGCCACCATCAGTCCACTGCAGCCTGTTCCCCTCCTCGCCATCCAGACAAAAGTCAAGTCGGTTCCAGTCGTCCACGCAGGCAGGCTCCCCACCCCCAGATGCCCTCAGCACCCAGTCCCTGCCCAGCCGCCGCCCTCGCCACACTCTCCAGATGCTGCTACACGCAGCAGCTCCTCCTCCCTGGCAGGGCAGGGCAGGGCAGGGCAGGGCGGGGCTGGGCAGGCCTTTTGGCCAGGGCCTCTCATTATTTCCTCCGGGAACAAGCAGGCAAGGAATGGTACACAGGCTCTTAAACCCCAGCTCCTAGGAGAGAGACTTCAAAGGAGGCCCTGCCTGGGCTAATCCTAGGACACCACACAGCTCATCCTGGCCCCAACCCAAAGGGGGTGAGGTACCCCAGGCCAATGTATGTTCGACGATGTGCACTGGATCCCCACGTGTTTGGGTCACTGCAGAGAGTGGCCCTGGCCTAGTGGTCCTGCTGCCACTGCTGAGGAGGGTTCAGCCCAGCCAGTTGCCGACTTCATCCACCGCTGGGTGGCCCCATGGGTTCTGGGCAAGGAGTGGATGTGGGCAGTGTGGGTAAGAGGTGGGGGTGCACCAGGAAGGACCTGCTGCTTTGGGGCGGATAGGGAGCAAACTGCCCCTTGTCCTGCAACTGCCCCTGTACCTCTGGGCCCTCCCCCATCTACCCGCGCAACACCAGCCCCAGAGGCTCCAGCACATTCTGCCACCCCTGCCCGACCTCCCCCGCCCCAAGCCTTATCCTCAGCCCAAAGGCCACCTCCACCCACACGACCTCCCCTGTGGTCACCTAAGGGGCTGCCTGACCCCCATAGCTCCAACCCTGCTCTGGAATCACCCCTTGCTTGTCTATCTGCCCCGCTGGGAGGCCGATGTCCCATCTGCTCATTCACAGTGGAATCTCCAGACCTGGAAGCATGCATACGGCAGGCACCTGAGGCATGCTGGGTGAATGCACAGGTAGGCACTGACCCTCCCTGGTGCCATCCTGGTGGAGCCCGGGGCAGGGAGCCAGGTCTGTGGGTTCCACGTCAGTCTGCAGTCCCCCAGGCACCGGGCAATGCTCTCAGAGCCTCCCCACTGCACCTCCGAAAGCCTCCTCCACACCCAGGGCGGTCTCTGTGCTCAGGGCCCCCCTCCTTCCCGTCCCCTTCTTCCTCTCCTGCTCCACACCCCCCAACACCAATGAGAAATGCCCTGTGCTCTGAGCCTGGCGGTTACAGTGAGCCCGGCCACCGCCCCACCTTTCCATCTCATGCCCAGTGCAGCCCGCACACAAGGGACGTGAGGCTCACAGGTGTCTCTTTCAGTACGTACACGTGCCTCTGGAGTAAAACTGAACATTTTAAAGGATATTATTCAGGTAATGGTGACCCTCTTGGTTTGTAAAAATATGTTTTTGGTTCTCGGGTAATTTTTGAATTGCTGTGAGGAACAGGACTGGTTTTTCCATCTCAAAAGTTTGCTGACTCCTCCTCCCATGCACGCTGCCTGGGCTACACACACACACACACACACACCACCCCACCCCCACCCCTGCCTGGGCTTTGGGACTCCAGCTCAAGCCTCGGGAAGCCAGCAGGTCTCCTCCTGGTGCCCGGGCCTGGCACAGAGCAGAGGCTCAGAAAAGGTAATGGTGTGGAATGACGGGGTCCGTGATTACGAGCTGGGTTGCTAACCACAAGGTCAGCGGTTCAAAACCACCAAGCTGCTCCTCGGGAAAAAGACTTGTCTAGAGCATCAGTCTCCGAAACTCACGGGGCCTGTCCTGCCCTTTCCTATGGGGTAGCTATGAGTTCGAACAGACCCCACAGCAGTGAGCGAGTATTTTGATGGGGTGCAGGGGGTGGTGCTGGTGATTCCAGAAGCTGGATGCGTGCCAGAAGCCTAAGAGCCTGGCCAGGAGTCTCCCACTCCACCCCCCGGGCATGCTAGCAGCTGCTCTCACGGGCCAGGCATCTAGTGTGCGTCAGGCACCAGGCTGATGCCGCCTCTTCCCACCCTCCAAACCCTGGTGTGACGCCCACCGCGACCACGATGGCGCAGGCCTGACAGCGCTTCACTCTGCCCATGGAGTCGCCCGCTGTGGTCCGGGCCTCCTCAGCCACAACCAGCGACAGCTGTGACTGTTTTCCCCAGCGCGGCAACCAGGACTTGGAAGAGAGGCAGGCAGTCGCCCGGGTTACACAGCCAAGAAGTGGAGGAGCCGGAACCTGAAACCTGGCTTTTTGCCTCCCAATCACACGCTGGCTATCAGCGGCGGGGTGGGGGTGGGGTGGGGTAGGGGGGGTGTTGGGGGGAGGTGGGGGCGGGCTGCCTGTATTCCCGAGCATGTGGTCTAGACGGCTCTTGGGGCTCCGGAAGGTGGGATATGCCTGGCAGGCAAGCTGCCCCATGTCCACCCAGCAACAGTCAGACCTTGTTGCTAAACCGCTCCCTCCCCTGGGCACATTCCCCAATCCTTTTTTGGCCAGGCCTGGGTGCTTCTCCTCAGAGCTTCCCTCAGCCTGGCCCTGGGTGGCCAGTTCCTGGGTTGTAATCATCAACCCAGAGGTGCCAGCATCTAGGACACATCAGACAGTGAGGCGTGTGCCCCACTTTACAGCTGAGGGAGGCTGGGAGAGGTTAACTGCCATCCCCACCCGTACCCCAGGTAACTCTACCTCTGGACACCTGGTCCTGTGCTTCTGAGGAGGGGTGTGGGTGCAGGAAGCAGGTACTGGGCTGGGAGGATCTCTCCAAGACTGGGAGACCCCTGGGCTAGGCCACCATCTGAGTTCTCCAGAGGCCAGTGGGCGGTGAATGAACCATGTTTGGGGGTACAAACTGAGTCTCTGGCCCTGAAGCCAAATCCTAATCTGCAGCTGGCTCCTTTCTTCCTCCCGGCTTCTTCTCTGCCTGCCCTTTCCACCATCAGAGACCCGAGCACATGGCCAACACGTCCCAGAGCTGGCACAAGGACCTCTGTCTCTCCTTGGAGGTGCTGGGAGGGCAGAGCCTCCCTGGGTGCCAACGCGGTCCAGCACGAGGCTCTGAGTCAGGAAGCAGCCTGTCACGGATGCTTGCTTGGTGAGCAAGTGAGGTGACACAGTTATTTCCCTTCTACAAGGTTCCACAGTCAGCCTTCTCCAGGAAGCCCTCCCTGAACACCGTCAGGGGTCTCTGATCACCCTATGTTTCATGCCAAGATTCCGTCTGGCTCCTGATTCAAATCTCCTCAAGATCCTCATGGGCCGCACCCTACTTCAGCTGGCTCGTTTCCAGGGATGGGCATCAGCAGCCCCTCTGGCCCCCACCCATCCCCGTCACCAGCCCCCGTGTCCCAGCAGGTGTGTCTGGAGCCTCGGCTGGGCTGCTCACCACAGACGGGACAGACGGGTGCCACACATGTGTGAGGACGTGGGAAGGGAGGATTCTGATGCTATGTGAAAAGCAAGTCACAAGACGCCACTGCTGCCTCAGCATGCATAGCCGTGCAAAGGCGGCCCGATACGTGACCAGCTACTGCTGCGGGGTGGAGCCCCAGGGGCCTCGTGCTCTTGCGACTCTTGTCCAGTGGCTGAATTCTCTACAATGGACTAGCGGTCACTGGGGGGCGTGGGAGGCATCCCGCTAAGCCATGCTCCCATTCACACGATAAAAATCTGTGTCCGGGTAGGCCCTCCGACCCCTGCCATGCCCTCGGCAGTCTGAGGATGGGGACTGTCCACCTTGCCCAGGTGGTCGCCCAGGTGGGGCTGTCGCCCAAGGCAAGTTTCCAGGCCTCACAGTCCAACATGGGCTGTGCATACAGCAGGTAGGTAACAACAGCTGGGAGGATGTTCTCACTCTGAGACTCCGGGTCAAGCCAGGGTAACACTCAAACCATTTGCTAACCTTACTCAGGGGCCCCGGGCCCCATCCCCAAACCACAGAGATCCCATTCCTGCCCAACTTAAAACTGCCCACAGGGCAGTCACAGCTCCAGAGCATGGCCTTCGAGGCCCTGGCCTTCCAGCCCCTCCAGCTCTGCCCTCACAATCCATCCACCAACTGCGCTGGTTCCTGCCTGCTTCAGACCTCAGCTGGCACACACCGGTCCCTCTGGCCGGAACGGACGGACCCTCTCCTGCTGGTCCTTCAAGCTTTCCTGCTCCCTTCCCTCAACCCGCCCGCTCCCTGCACACACACTGATTACAGCACATGCCACAATTAGGGCTTACATGCCTGTCTCCTGCTGCACCGGACGTGACAGGGACGGGCCTGGTCTTTGTTTTAAATCCCTGGTGCCTAGATACTGCTTGCAGACAGGCAGGCGCTCGGGAGCCGTCGAGCTGACAGGTGGGGGAGTTGGTAAACAACATCTGCACAGCCCTTTACAGTTTAGGAAGCCTTTTCCCGCCCTCCATCATCTCACTGGTTTCGCGGGAGGGGGGGTGCGGGGGGGGGGGGGGGAGCTGGCTCCATCACAGTGCTGCCTCCAGGAGCCGGAAGCCTGTGGGCAGGGGCTGGGGGCGAGGGGGACTCAGGCGGCCTGGAGGAAGGCAGTCACCCCTGTCTAGGCTGAAGCTGTCCATTTCTTCCGCTGCCCAGGGGGCTCTTCCTCACCCGCCAGCTGCAGAGGGCCTGGAAGGTGACCAGGTGGTGCCCGACGGCCTGCCATCGTGCCGAAGCCACTGTGATGGGGCTGCTGGCACCGCGGCTCCACCAGCGAGTCTTGGTAACAGTTGCTATGTAAAATGCTCGAAGGGGGAATTTACTGTCAGCATTAATAATAGATGAAGGTTTCAGAATTTTTGATGCCTTACGTTCTAAGCCGTTTGATTTATAATGTCTCTGGAAAGGGAGAGAGGAGGTGGGGGCGAGGGGGGAGAGGCCCAGCGGCACGAGCTGGGGGCTCATCTCCCTGCTGCTTTGACAAGCAGGGAAACTGAGGCCCAGGAGGTGAGTTGGGGGAGGGGGAGAAGTGACTTCGCCAGGCCCTGGGCGATGCCACGCGCTACCCCATTGGATGCAGGGGGTCCCTAAGCTGCCCCCGCTCGCTCCCGCCGGCGCCGGAGTTGTTTTGATGGATTTCTGCTTCTCCTTTTAGCAGAAGCAGGTGTATCTCAAGTAGAGTCTCCGGAAGCAGCTTGATGGGCGCCTGTGGGGGGGGGCCGTGTGGGCTGACGACGGAGCTACAGAAGCAACATGCAAGTCCCCATTTCCCTTCTGCAACGCTGCCAGCGGAGCGGCTGTTGCGTTGAAGAAGGATCCTCCCCCGCCCTCCTCCGTGGAAGCAGGTCCCACCAGGAGGGCCCCTACCCCCTGCCGCCCACAACACCAATGCCAAAGAACCCAAGGACAAGACGAAGCCAGATCTAGGGTTCAAGGGCTGGCAAGGCCGCTCCCCCCTCCGCGTCCCACCACAGCCACCCAGTCCCCACACACAGGACGTGTGCACACCCCAGGCCCGGGGGCTGATGCAGAGAGCACGTCATGTGCCCTCTGGATCTGTTTCCTCCCAGCCTTCACCTGGACCTCGGGGGCCCTTCTGGGACCTTCAAGTTCCCCTCCATTTATTGCCAACGGGCCTCAAGGACATGCTGCCCTCCAGCTTCCAATGGGGTGCTTCTGGGCTCAGGGCTTCCTGTCTTGTCCCTCCTACTCCAAACAAGGCGCCATCCTAGCAGCCCCAGGCTCAGGGTAGGGGACAGACAGCTCTGCCCCAATTGTCCCATTTATAAAGAGGACGTGGGAAGCCTGGTGGCCCCCTGTAGGAGACCAGGTGAAGTTTAAACAGAGCCATAGGTGTGGATGTCCAACACAAGCTTGATTTGTCCCCACAAGCAGCTGGGGTCGGGGGAGATGGAGAGCCAGGGGGCAGTGACTCGGGGCTGTGAGCATGTAGCTAATACTGATCAAGACCAGTGCCCTCATGATCCAATTCAACCCCATTTAACACGGGGGAGACTGAGGCTCGGGGAGAAGGATCTCTCCACTTGGTGCAATCAGCACCCCCTCCCAGAGGTCGGCCTGGCCAACTTGCACCCCCTCCCCTCAGCATCCCTCAACTTTCCACCTTGGGTCAGTCTGCTGCAGCTCTCCTCGGGCCCGCTGTGTGCCGGGCACCCAGGGCGCAGTCTAGTGCCTGAGAAGTGGATACACAGAGGCATGGGGACATCAAACTGTGCAAGCACTTCCCAAACCCTTGGGTGAGCTCGGTGGGGGGCATTCGGGGAACCAGGGGAGAGGCCTCTCCCCAGCCCCCATCATTCTGGACTTTCTGCTCCATTCATTGACTCTTCTGATTTGTCCAATCATTCCCTTGGGCTGGAATCCATGTCCCAGGCACAGCCTGAGCCAGGCCCCAGAGCTCCCACCAGGGTGGCCCAGGATGGACAGACCCTCAAGTCACCAACCGCCAGTCCAGCCCCTCATGGCCTAATGCCCTTGTCCCCGGCGGCTGTGGAATGCAAGGATGGAGACACTGCCACCTGCTCCCCTCAGCCTGGACAGCCTCCCTCCTGCTGCAGTCAGGGGCTTGGACACTGGGCCCAGCCAAGGTTCCTCCTCAGCCTGAGACCCATCGCCTACATTGTGTATCTCCAGGAAAGTGGACTCTGCAGAAACAGCCGGGACTCACTCAACTCACTCCCTCATCTCATCTTCTCTGAGTCTTTCCTCTGGGCCAGTGCTGGGGACACAGAAGGACAAGTCCCCACTGCCACCTAGGGAATTCACAAGCAGCCTAAAAGATACCCCAATAATTATACCACCACCTGTCCAGGTTCATGCTGGAGGGAAGAAGCCAGGCTGGGCCAGAGAGTCCACTGCAGGAGGTGCCCTGTGGCCGCTGGGGGTGGGGGTGGGGGGTTGGGCTTCAAACAGTGCCTGGGGCCTGGGAGCTACAGGTCCCAACACTGACTTGAGTGGCCGCTGGGGGGGGCGGGGTTCATCTCAGCCCATGAATACTTACAGGGAAGGAGAACATAACATGCAAACAGGCTGGCAGAGCTTGTGGGTCAGGCACTGGACACTAGGCACCGACCTCAGGGTTTATTCTGAGAGCCACAGGGTGGTCCCATCCAGGAGGGACAAAGCCTAGATGGGAGACGAGGGCGGGCCAGGTGATAGATGGGGAGGGCCACACTTGGAGGGATAGGAGAGAGGGGGAGGTATATGAGGGGACCCCACTCTGGCTCAGGGAAGGCCTAAGGCCTGCATGTTGTTGGGGGCCATGGCTGGAGGTGACTGATAAGGCAGGCTGAAAGGGGCTAGGAAGTTCCCTGCCCAAGACACTTTCAGGATCCTTAGTTATAGCTTTATGGAGCCCCCAAGGAGGCATGTCCAGCCTGAAAAGGAGGAAGGCAGGGCTCCTAGGCCTGGAGGGTCTCTGGTGGGTGGGTTGGTTGGTGGTTAGCAGGAGGGGCGGCAGCAGCCAAGGCGTTGGTAAGCAGGAAATGCCAATTCACCCTTGCAGCCGGTTCCCAGAAATTGTTCTCTCTATCTAGCTGCAGGCCTGCACCCCTCCCCTTTCCACCCTGTTCCTGAGCCCCTCACTTCCTCCCGCACGTGCGCGCGCACACACACACAGTCTTTCCCCGTGGTTGTCAAGGAGCAGAAAGTTCTAGAAACCAGTAGTCTGCTGAATCAACCATAGGTCATTCACTTGTCCAATGAAGCTGTGCTCTGTATCAGCCACAGGCCAGGGTGCTGGGGGACAGAGCACACACAGGTTTGCTAAGCCAGGGTGGTCAGCACAGCCAGACAGGAAAGTCCTGGCCACGGGAGCCCGGGGAGGCTGCTAACCAATGCAAAGGGACAGGATGCTTCTAGAAAGAGGCGTGACATTAGCTGGTGTGCTGTGAGTAGTTCTGAGTATAGTTCTGAGTAGTTCTGACAACCTCATCTCCCCACTCTGTAGTCTCCTCCCTGTTCCCACATACCTTTGCTCATTCAGCCTCCCCAGACATGCCTCCAACCCCAAATGACTGGTCCTCTTGAGAGCCTTGGTTTTCCTGATCTGTAAAATGGGCCCAGCAAATCATTCGTGTAGACGAGGCAAATGTTTATTGAGGGAGCGCATGCTATCTTACTATCTAGTAGGCTCCTACCCTTCTCCTCACTCGCCCCCACCCCCAAACACCTCTTTTCTTGGGTCCTTAACTCATTGTCCCATCCCAAGCTATGCATGGTTCCTGGAGGCACCACTGCTCAACAGAAACTCGGGGTTCCGGGAGCTCCAGGAGCTAAGTCTTAGCAGATGAGGGTGATTCTCGTTTGTTCCAGGTTTAATACCATAGTTTATGGAAGGCTGGCCTTTTGCATAATGTCAGAAACTGAATTCGTGCTGCTAACCTGGCTGGTATCTGGAGGCAGGAGAGGGAGGAAGATGAGGTGGGCTGCCTGGGTACAAAATAGGAAAAGATGTCCTCACAGGTAATCAGTAGCAGGTACACAGGGTTTCTTCCCGGAACACCAGTAGTGCAGTGTACAACCCACACAGCAGTACCCTTCCCCTAGTAGGTCTTACCCACCTTTCCAACCACCTGGTCCAGATGAGAGACCCTCCTGCAATCAATGTGTGTGTGTGTGTATGTGCAAGCACATTGCTTTCATTAGGAGCCAAAGCGTTTCCCCTTAATCCTCAAACAGTTTAGAGTCCAGAGCAGACCTGGCCTCTGCCATCTAGACCAGGAAACTGGGACCAGAGGGGCCTTGCTGGGTCTAAGGAGGATTTCAATGTGGTCAGGGTCACATTGTTTATGGTTCTGTTTCTCAAGTTGGGAGTGGGAGGGGGGGACTCGGATCCTGAACATCAAAAGCAGCCAGGAGATTTGGAAAGGTCAGGTGCTTGGGCCCCGCCTCTTAGAGAGCTGTGATCTGGAGTGGCCTGATCCCAGGAATGTGACCCTGGCACAAGCTCCTGGAAGAAATGCAGACCCTCCAAAGCCACAAAGTTCAGACTTGGGGCTCTGACCTAACATGGAATTGTTTATTGTAGGGCACATTGTGTTTCCCTTTGGGTGGTAGTCGGGGAAATGCAAAGGCCCACTGGGGCCGCACCAGCATCACTCGTGTATGGACAGACACCCACCAGATTACGTGCTCCCATGGCCCTTCTGATTTGTAAGAATGCCACCATAGCTGGGGCTGGGAGGTCTCACCCATGCACCCTCCCCCAACCCTGCTAGGGCAGGGGGGATAGTGAATACATTACAGGGTGTCAGAGGTCTGTATCCCAAGAGCTTTGAGCAGCCTCCCACCCACAGGCCTCTCTGGATGCTGCCTTCCTCCTGAGGCACGCCAGCCCCTCAGGACACCCGGTCTGGGCAGCACAGTGGATCATTCACAAAGGGCACTGACCAAACCAAACTGGGCTCCTCTGGCCTGGGGTGCAGGCCAAAAGCTCCCCTCATGCCCTGGCCTTGGAGACAAGTTCTTCTGTGTTTCTGAGTGAAGAGGCATCTGTCTCCTCTCTGACCAGGTCCTAGCACCCCAGCACAGGGAACAAGGAGGCCTTCGGGTTGAGTCATGAATGGATTCATTCAACGAGTATGGACTGAGCACCTACTACGTGCCAGGCTTCCAACCCTTGGAACAGGGCCGGCGTGGGCAGGAGGCATAGATAACCGTGAGGCTGCAAAGGTGGCAAGCACGTGTGATGAGCAGCACCGGGCAGGGCGGTCAGAGCACTGGGCAAAAGGCCCCCAGGTGGCAAGGGTCTGGTGCAAGTACGGTGGGTAACAGGGGAAGAGATGGGGACCCCCACTGGCTCAGGCAGGTCTCTCATCTCAGACCCCAAGGGGCCGACAGAAAGCCCGAAGAGATGGTGCCCAGGCAGGGGGCATCCTTTGTTCCGGGGGCCGCCATCGGCACGCACACCCCCTTTCTCCCCTAGCTGTGCGCAGAGCCCCGCCTCTCTCCCGCGGCGCAGGTCGGCGTGTTTACTGTGGACAGCGCGACCCGCCCCTCCCCGTAGGAGTCCACTGCAATGGCCTGTCAATCACCCAGGGCGCAGCTTTGGAGGAGGCGGGGGTGGGGTTGCAGGGATAGGATTCCTGGCCCCGCCCCCACACTGGCCCCGCCCCCTCGCAGGACCAGGCGCGGCGGATGGGAAGCGGCCTCTCCCCGCCCCCCACTTCGGCTTCGTGGCGAATCAGCGACGGCAGCAAGGGTTCGAGGCGGGGTCTGAGCCCACACAAAAGGCAGGAAATACAAGTCGGCTCCGGCACTGTAACCATGGTTACCAGCGCCCGCGCCCCGCCCCGCCCCAGGCGGGGAAAGACGCCTGTTCCCCGCCTGCTCGCGGTGTGGGGGAAGGGTGGGAGGCTGGCAAGGCCTTTGAGAACCTTCCCGGGGTGCGTCTGCCCCTCCCACCCCCACCCCCGCTTGGGGCCAAGAGGCGTGCGACCCGGGCCTCCACACCAGCCTGTGAAATAAGCGACAGTCAGTCCAAGGCTGAATTCGCACATGCATTCGACTGCGGTTTATTGAGCGCCTACTATGCTCAAGGTCTCAGCCATCGCTGAACACATTAAGACCACGCTGCCCTCAGGTGCCTCGGATTGGCAGATTAGAGGGAGCCTGGCAACTAATCCGCAAAGAGAAATAACGCAAACAACAGGATCTTGAACAGTGACTTACTCTGGGCTGCTAACCAAGGTCAGTGGTTTGAAACCCCCGGCTGAACTTGGAGAGAGCCGGGCCTTTCTATTCCCTTAAGGCAGTGAGTGGTTCTCAACCTTCCTCGTGCTGCCGTGCCACTCTTGAATACAGTTCCTCATGCTGTGGTGATCCCCAACCATAGTTATTTTGGTTGCTACTTTATAACTGCCATTTTGCTACTGTTATGAATTGGACGACCCCTGTGAAAGGGCCATTAGACAACCCCCCCAAGGGGTCACGACCCACAGGTTGAGAACCACCGCCTTAAGGCATTACAGTCCTGGAAGCTTTAGGGCAATTCTCCTCTGTCCTACAGGGTCACTTTGGACATGATGGCAGTGAGCTTGGTTTTGGGTTTTAGATACTGATTAGGTGCCATGTGGAAAATGTACACCGGGGGGCTGGGGAACATGTGACAAGAGGCAGTTTGTAGTTTTAAATAGGGTGGTCTGGTGACATTTTAGTAAAGACTTGAAGAGAGAGAGGGACTTCATTATGTGGCCATGTTTGGGAAGAGCACTGAGGTCAAAGGCAACAGCCAGTGCAAAGGTCCTGGGGCAGAAGTGTGGGTGTCACCACGTCAAGCCTCGTGACCCACGGGATGAGAAAATGACGACAGAAGAAAGCCAGGAGGTGTGTTCAGTCCAAACAGTATTCCCCTCCTCTAGCTTCTTTGTGTCTGGCAGGCTTTCTTCCTCCTTTTCCCACGATTCCTGGCTCCTTCACAGACACAGCGTGAGTGGAACAAACAAGTGGGTTCGGGAGGCCTTCGCTCTCAGAAGGACTCAGACTTAAGTGGAAGGCGGAGGCAAGGCCAAGAAGCCAGGCTTTGGGGTCTTTGCCCCACAAGCTGGTCCCTCTGTGAGCCAGTCCTCTCCCTTCTCAGTCTAACAAACTCCCACAGTAGCCTCAAGGGCCAATCAAAGGCCACATCCTCTGGGGCCTCCTCTCCCAGGGCCTCAGCTTCCCCTCCTCACCAACCCCATTCACAGGCACTTACCCAAATGTATCCCCAACCCACCTTGCTCCCGCCCCTGGGAAAGTGCTCACCCTCTGGGCAGGGGCAGGGGAGGGGGGACCTGGGAGAACACTTGGGAGTCCTGAAGGGCCAGGGAGACATAACCTGGAGCCAACGGCTAGTCCCCCACATCTCCTCCTTGCTGAATCCAGGCCTGGGGCTGACAGGCAGAGAGGAAGCGATGGAATGGGAAATGGAAGTGAGATAAGGCTCAAACCTGAGCTGGGCCCTGAACTGGCTGAGTTGAGAGCCTGAGTTGAGTCTCTCTCTGAGGGACATACGTCCCCTGGTGTGGGCAAAATGCTTATAGAAGCTGGGGGAAAGGGAGAAAGGTGACCCAAAGACAGAGCCAGCTTGTTTCCTTACATCCCAGACCCGGGCGAGGGAGGTGGGGAGGGGGGCAGTACTGTTCATCATAGCCCAGAGACAGAAACCCAAGTGTCCATCGGAGGATGGAGAGAACAGAACCCCATCTCTACATACAAATGAGGTATTCAAACCTGTCAGTCACCTTCAACCTAGACTCCTAGAGGCACTGTGGGACAGAGCAAACTGCCTGCCCCGCAGGGCTCCTAAGGCTGTCAGCCTTTACAAAAACAAGGTGCTGTGTTGTTCTCCGGTGAAGTGCCCGTGGACTGGTGGGTTCAACTCCATGGCCGTGACAAAGTCGTGACACACACGCAGGAAATCTGAAAGCACTTGCTGAGTGAGAAGCCAGCTGGCTTACATGAACTATTTAGACGAGGGGATGGGCGAGACTGAAGGTATACAGCGGGAGAGTTTCTTGGTAGTGGTGGTGGCTGATCCCTTTGACGGGGGAATAATTAGAAAGCAGCAGTGACGGCCGCGCAGCACGATAGATATAGCCCATCGCTGCATCCTACACGGAAGGAAAACCAAAACAAAACCAAAAAGCTGAATTGACAAATATTTTGTTGTGCAGATAATCCCACCTCTCCAAAGAACCTCTCTTCTTTCCTCCTTTACCTTCTCTGAAGCCACCATTTAAAAAGAAGAAAAAAAGACCTGGGGGGGCATTTGACATAAAGACACCCCTCCCCCATCCAGACCCCCCCAGGTGGGTTTCCAGAAGGTTCTTTGGAGAGGTGGGCTTGTAAAGAGTCAGCATAAGGACCCTTAACAGGTCGTGTGAACCTTAGTCTCCTCATGTGTCAGCAGCCAGAGTAACAATACCTGCTCTGTAAGCTGCCGTGAGATGAAATGAGCCCACGTGAGAACAAGGCTTTGCACAGCATAAGGCCTTTGGGAAGGGGGCCGTTAGAGAAACCAGTCGTGGTAGGAATCGCCAGAGCCTGCCTCTTGTCCTGGAACCCGAAGCTGGGCTGCATTTCCTGGCCTCCCCGCTGTTGGGGGTGGCCATGTGGCTAAGAACGGGCCCAAGGGCCAAGGGTGGAAATGAGGTGTCCCTTCCAGGTCTGGCCCCTAGAACTTCCACATACCCCTACCCACTCCCTGGCTTGATGCAGAACATGAAGATGCCACAGGGGAGGCAGAAAGCCCACCAACCTAAACACTCAGAGTCCTCGCTGGTGAGAAGCAAACTTCCAGCAATCCTAGGGCTTGGGAGTTACTGCAGTTGAGCCAGCACAGGGTGCCCAGGCCCATTCTCTCATTGACTCATTCACAAATACCGAGGGCTAACGGGCTCTAGAGAAGCCCCACTGCACTGCTAACTGTAAGGCTGGTCCTTCAAACCAACCAGTCATTCTGAGGAAGGAAAATGAGGCTCTCTGTCCCCGTGAAAGTTCATGTCTCGGAAACCCTAAGGAGCAGTTCCGCTCTGTCTTACAGGGTTGCTACCAGTTAGAATCACCTTGATTGGCAGTGGGCATTATGGGGCTTTCTACTCCAATAAAGTTACAGTCTCAGAAACTCACAGGGGCAGTTCCACCCTGTCCTATAGGGTCACTATGAGTTGGCATCACTTGGGTGGCAGTGAGCTTGGGAGGGGAGGTGGTTCTGGGTTTTATTTTATTTGTTTGTAGTTGGGCAGTGGTGGTTCAGCTGTGGAATTCTCCCCTTCCATGTGGGAGAGCAGATTCCACTCCTCAGCAGTGCTTCTTACCACCTATAGGTTATAGGTGGGGCTTGCACATTGCTGTGATGCCCAACGGGTCTCAGCAGCACTCTCAGACTAAGAGTAACTAGGAAGAGAGGCCTGGTGATTTGCTTCCAAAAATCAGCCAGTGAAAATCACAACTCCATGGCAGCTAAAGGACAACACAGGCTGTGTGGGCTGTGTGCTGGGAGCTGCCAGTACAGAAGAGGACTATAAAGGGGGGTCGGTTCCTTGCTCTGGGGGAGCTTCGAGCCTGGAGACTAGGGTGATTTTTAGTAAAGGAAGACTCCCTGAGTTGAGATCTAAGGCAGAAGAGTGGAGACTGAGCTCCAGGCAAAGACCCCAGGTCCTGGGGCTCTGCAGTCAGCACGGGAACTCTGCCCCTTTCCAGGAGCCAGGGGCATCCTGGCCTCGTTTCCTCACCTGTAAAAACCAGGTGGTGCTCCCAGCACCCTCTCATCAGCACCTCTGGATCTCAGAGGAGAAAACTCCACATGTGGGTGATCCTGGATATCCCTGATAACCCGTTCAGATCACCTGGATGCTTGGTAATGGGGGGGGAGGGGTGTGGGCTCAGGAGGTGAGCCGAGCCAACCCTGGGGCTCAGGATGCCAGGGAGAGAGGGAGGGAGGGAGGGAGGAGAACTGCAACTATTACAGCTCCTGCCACGCAGGCGAAATATCAAGGACCAACCAGTATCCTGTCGGGAGAGCTATTAGGCTAGGCACCAGCGGAAGCTCTCAGGGGAGGCTTGGGGGACTGTCCCTGGAGGCAGCTGGTGCTAAGAGCAAGAGCGTTTTACTGACAGCAAGATGCTGGCAGTCACCCAGCATCCTTCTGGACAGGGCAGTGGAGACTGGCAGTAGGGGGCGGGGGTGTCCAGGAGGCCCTGGAGTTGATCCTCAGTGCCAGTCTAGAGCAGAAAAGGACATAACGGGTCTGGGAGGGGTGCATGTTGCCAGGTCCCTGAAAGGGCACAGCCAGGCCAGGAGCCCTGGAATTGTTGCTCTGACTGCCAGTCAGGGAGGGCCAACTAGGAGCTGGAGCTCCCAGAGACTTGAATAGCACCCACCATCGCCTAACTCAGACACCTGCCACCACTCCCTAGTTCCATGCTCACGGCCCAATGCCACCCTGCTCACTTCAGCCCTGCGAACTCCAGGCCCCAGCTCCCAAGGTCACACTTCCACTGTTTCTGCCTCCCCTGCTGCCCCCTTGCAGCTTCTCTGCAGTTCTTTCAGAAGTGCCTGCTCTTCTCTCCGGGCAGCGGGATCAGAGTTGGCAAGCCCCCCATCTCTCCTTGGTGATGTGTGGAAGTGGGTTTTCTACCTCACTGCATGGTTGTTGAAAATTACACTGGACCAGGAAAAAACACCCAACAGTTTGTGGTCCAAAGATGATCATAAAACCAAAGGACACCCCCGCCCCCACCCTTCCTGTTCAGTAAGGGCTTTCTTGTGGACCCTCAGCAAGCTGTCCCCACTGGGCCTGGCATTCACCACCATCTCTTCTCTTTGCCACTGGGCTGTAAACACCTTGAGGGCAGGACATCTCTGGGAGGAGCCAGGCCACATGGTCTGTGCTGAAGGGGAGCGTGGCCCCGGGCCCAACCCCAGCGTCCCCATCTATCCCCGGGACTAAAAATATACATGCCCGCCTTGTCCCCGGGGTGTGAGAGGATGCTGTCCAAAATGCCCTCTGAACACTGGCTGCTCCCTGCTCGGGGTCAGCTGCTGGGACGCCCTGTGGACCGGTCATGATGGCCTGGGGCAGGGGAGGGGCCTCGGCCCACTCTTCTCCTCCTCCTGCCAACCCTCTGCCAGGCCACCATCAGCCAGCGGCTAAGTGCCAAGCGGCTGGCCTGCGCCCAGAGCTGGCTGGAGACGGGGTTATAAAACATCCCAGTGGCCCCCCCACCCCAAAAGCTGAGGGGAGGGAGCCGCTGGGGGGCTGCAGGCCACGTCCACTTCTTGCAGACTTGACAAAACGGCCCTGGCTTTGGAGCTGGGAGACTGCCGGCTGGAGGCCCTGCGGGTGACCCACATCACCCCCCCTCCAAACGCAGACAGGCAGTTATGGATGCCTTTGATTAATAAAACATGGGGTGATGAATTAATCATGACGTCATAAATGCCGTTTGTTTGGCAGCCCGGTCTCTCCGAAAGCAGCCTGTGCGCATGTGTCAGACAGCCGAGCGCCCTGCGCGAGCACGTGAAGGCCGCGTCCAAGGCGACCGCACCATGGGCAGCTTGGTGTGCGGGCACCTAGAGGGGCTCTGAGTGGGCATGGTGGGGCCTGGGAGTGGGCGGCAGCAGAGGGTGCGCAGCTCCTGTCCCAGGGCCAGCCAGCACTCCCTAAGGCTCGGCGCTCCGCTGAGAGAGAGAGAGAGAGAGAGAGAGAGAGAGAGAGAGAGAGAGAGAGAGAGAGAGAGAGAAAGAGAGAGAGAGGAGGCAGGAACAGATGTTCCCGGGAATCAGGAAAACAAGGCAGGCGCCCAGATGGGCTAGGCCACCGTGGAAGCGTGTGCTCCCATTCTTTGTGACAAGGCCTTTCTTTCTGGAGAACAGTTCGGCACCGGAGGGTGGCGAGCGAGCGGGACACAGTGGCATCTTGGGGGCATCAGCTCTGTGGGCACCCACGTCCCTAGGGAGTTCTGCTGATCAAGGGCCCCGACCGCCCTAGCGGGCAGGCAGGGGCTCCTGGAGCAGGAAGAGCTGGAACATTTGTGTCCACTGGCGTCAGTCCAGACCCCCCCCCTCCCAACGGGTCCACCCGCTGGTCACTGCCTAGGTCTCCCTGCTCGCTCTCCACCCACCTGAAAACCCAGCCTGACGGGGGCCACTTCCTGCACAAAGACCTTCAGTGGAAGGCCTCTCCTAGCCTGCCCAGCCTCATGCTGGTTCCAGTGAAAATCCCATGGCCCTGAAATGCGCCCCCTCCGGATCCTCAGGGTTAGCATGGGAAGGTGCTCAGTCGGGGGACCGTGCCTGGGTGGTTCTACCCAGGGACACCTCAGAAGAAAGGATGAATATCAACTTTTAAAAACCAGCCGCTGAAAACCCTATAAACACAGTTCTGCTCTGATACATGTGGGGTCACCATGTGCTGGCTACGTGCCAGCTGGGGGCTTCAATTAAGGAATTATGCATGTGCACATGTGTGGGGGGGGGGAAGGGTGTACGGGTGGCACTGTGAGTTGGGTGTTGGGCTGCTACCTGCAAGGTTGGAGGTTCAAACCCACCAGCCGCTCCATGAGAGCAAGATGAGGCTGTCTGCTCCTATATAGATTTACAGTCTAGAAAGTATGCATCAGAACCAACTAGAGGGCAGTGGGTTTGGTTCGGAGAGAGAGAGAGAGAGAGCGCTCGTGCGCCAGCGAGACAGGAAGAAGACGCTTGCTCAGTGAGCTGGATAGGTCCAGAGCCTACAGCCACAGGCTCAAACCAAATAGCGGTTCTGGGGGCACGAAGGGCGGGACAGTGTTTCATCCTGTGCACACCGTGCTGAGCTGACTCCGTGGCACATGTGTGTAGATTCACCAGAAAAGCAGGAAGCTCCCGCTGAAGGAGTAAAAGGAATGACCTGAAGGGAAGGCAGGGGGATGGGGGTCTGAGATCTCTGATTTCTTTCCTTTGGTCATTAAAACTTGACTGTGAATTAAAGCCATTGCAGTGGTCGCCACTGGGAACTGCCCACTGTCCACATGGTTCTGTTGCAGGGCAGTGCACCCCTCCCCAGTAAGCCACACGACCACTCGGGGGTTTGCAGCAGCCTCCTTTACACACAAGGGGTGTGGAAGTCACGGCCTTCACTGCCAGGCCAGTTGTCACTGAGTTGGGGAGTCTGATCTGGTCAGCCTCATGGGGGCCTCAAGTTCAACCTCACTGTCCCCCAAGTCAACTCCTCTTCCAGGGTCCCTGTCTGTTCACACAGCCACTCACAGTTCTGGGCCGTTGGTTGAACGACCACATTGTGCCCCAAAATTGCAGAGGACACAGGGGTGAAACTGGGCTTGTCATCCAAGATCTCAGGACACACCACTGCCCACCTGGTCTTGCCACCTCCACTTCCCATGCCTTGTGTCTCACTGCCACCTGGGGGTGTGCTGCTGACGGCCCCACTGCTCCCTCTCTGCTGCAGGCCCCACTCTGGTTGAGGTCTGCTTGGCCCATGGAGCTCCTTAAGATTCAGGTTCCCTGCAACCACGCAGGCTGGAGGTGGACATGGGCCTAGTGGCATGTGGGTTGTGTGTCCCCTTGCCCAAAGCACCCTGGTTCCCTGAGGGTCTATAGTGGTGCGGAGGCAATGAGTGCAGGGCTGGCCTCAGAAAATACCTGGGTGAGCACTTCTCCACACTAATGATCTGGTTCTTGGAAGACAGAGACCAGGCTGGCAGTGCTCGGTGTCAGCAGTGGTGAGCAGCTGGTGGGAGGGTGGACCAGCAGTTGGGCCCTGAGGCTGTGATGCTCAGATGGGATGGGGGTGGGGGGGTCATCACCCTTCTGGGGCTCAAGGGGCCTGCACACAGCAGGGCACAGACCTGGACACGAACCCCATCTAAGTCACAAAGGCCACCATTTAGAGAGCGTCTGCAGTAATCTTGTTTAGTTACAACTGGGGTGGGGATTAAGTTGGAATTTATAACAGCTCCCCTCCTCCACAGCAACAGTGGTTCAATAAGGGTTTACTATGTGCTTCCTGTGCCTGCAGCCCCGCAGGAAATGCGGATGGTTGGAGGTTCCAATCCGCCTCGAGGTACCCTGGGAAAAATTGCTTGCTGATCTGCTTCCCGAAAAGCCAGTCACTGATAGCCCCACGGAGCACAGCTCTCCCTGGACACAGCTGGGTACGCTCAGCAGCAACTGGTGGTGGTGGTCGTGTGTGTGTGTGTGTGTGTGTGTGTGTGTGTGTGTGTGTGTGTGTGTGTGTGGTGGGGGGGGGACGGGCAGCTAGAGGTGGGCAGGGCCACTCTGCAGCGACACCCAGTCTGTCACCAAAGCAGATGGTTGAGGGCTCCTGAGGGGGGGGGGCCGCGGAATCCACCCCCACACCGGATCCCCACAACACACAGCATGCCCTCTGCCAGGAGGGAGCACTCTATAGAGACCTCAGCCCTGTCTGCAGAGGACAAACGATGGCTGCATATGATGGTATGGTTCTGAAAGGTAGGATTTTGGGCACAGTTTCAGGTGCCAGGGCTGGTGAAATTCAGAAGGTCCTCGGGGTTGGCGGCTTCAAACTCTGGAGAGCCTTAATTTATTCATTCAACAAAGATGGGTGCATTTGGGCCACCACCAGCCTGCCACCCCAGGCTGCAGGAGGACTTCATCCATAAGTAAGCGTCTTCGTCGTCATCTGGTAAGTATTCACTCAGTGTCTGTTTTGAGTCATGGGGCCTCCAGTATCCGAATCTATTCGGCGAGCCTGCAACCTTGATTTGTATTGGGCTAAGGACAAGAGGAAATGTTCTGCAGCAGCCGGCAGACCTCTGCCCTGTTAGCCTCTCTGCCCAGCAGTGCCCCCGCCCTGCCCCATGGCCCCTGCACTGTGGCCAAAAGAGCCCACGCCACGCCCACCTGAGCTGGCCAACACCCAAGATGGGAATCATGGTCTCTACGTGAAACACTGACATGAAGCTGGTTCCTGCCTTTTCAGCAAATGTAATTCCTTTTTATTAGAAAATTAAAGGGTAGGGCCAGCTTGCTGAAAGCCGAAAGAGCTGAAATGTGCGTTCCTGAGATACTCGGCGTCGGATAAAACAGATCGGCTTGTCTCCCTGCTTCCCCACCATCCGCTCCCCTCTGCCAGCCTCCCTCCATGCCGAGGGCAGCCCCGGCAGCAGGCCAGCTCCAGGAGCCATCATAGGACAGAAGCCGGAGCTGCTGCCCCACTCCCGTGTCCCAAACTCCCTGGAGACTCCCCTGACTTCCCTGAAGCCTCAGCTTGCTGTGACCTCTGCCAGGCTGAGGGTTGGGGGAGAGAGAGAGAGAGAGAGAGAGAGAGAGAGAGAGAGAGAGAGAGAGAGAGAGAGAGAGAAAGGGAGGAACAATGTGGACTGAGCTCAGGAGGCACAGGCCCTTCCATCTGGGGATCCACGAGCCTGAAGCTGTCAGAGAGCAACAGAGGGGCTGAGGAAGGCCGCCTGTGGGCTGGCCACGGTCCCTCACTGCCACACAAAAAGCCACTGTTCAAAACCACCCAGGGAGCATGCTCTTCTTGAAAAGACCTTGATTTTCTTCCCTTTCTGCCACAGAACTCACCAACAAGGGCCTTGTCTTATTCATGGGGTGACGGAGGGGCCAGGAGGGGACTCCTCCCGCAGAAGAAGGTGGCTGAGCCTGCCTCTACGTCACCAGGGCCCTGTATCGAAGGTAACTCCAGTCATGCTTCCTATCCAAGAATTCTTCCTCTCCTCATTCCTGCCTATCCCCTCCATTGAGCCAGGTACCTCCCTGGTTGAAAGGGGACCTGGGAGGGGGAGGAAGGTGGGTGTGAGTGTGTGTGCTGTGTGAGCGAATGCGAGGATGTGCTGTGCGCACGTGTGAGCGTGTCGACACGTCTCTGAGCGCGTGAGGTGTGTGAGGATCTATCAGGCTGCAGCACTAAAGAGGCATCCACACGACGGATGCGCTAATGGGGGGTGCCTGCCCCTCACTCTCCCCACCCTGCTGGCCACCCTAGAGCCTGCTAGTGCCTGCCTCTCTCCTGGCTCCAGGGCAGACCCACCCCTCACCTCTCTTCTAACAACACAGGGGGCACAGGCCCCCTTCACCTGCTTGGTTCCAAGGCCTGCCTGCTTGGTGAGTGTGTGACCAACTGGCATGCGGGGGGGGGGGGGGCAGAGTCACACTGGTGGAGTGCTGCCCTCTGTCCCAGGAAACCAGTCCAGGTGCATGGCCAGCGGGCTGCAGCCTGCGCAGACGGCAGCATATGGCCGGGGAGCCTGGCTTCCCTTTCAAAGCCAGTTTTGCTTGCCTTCCCGGGAGGGCAGGGGGGTGCCACCTCACCCACCGGGTGGTTGTGAGGATCTGAGATGACCTCATGGGCCCATCCCCCACCCCAGGCAAAGTACCTGCACAGACAAGAATCACAGGCGTGTATGTGTGTGTGTGTAAGGAACCACTTTGCTGTGGGTGGGGACACTTTGAGGCCCATGACCCTGAGGATCCTTGACAATTCAGAGGTGGGAGTGGTGGGTGGGGGTGAGTGTCTGGCCCTCTCTGGGTGGACAGGCAGGGCTAGGAGAGCGGAGGGGGAGAACCCTGCTCCGGAGACAGAGACATAGCACTGCTCCGTCCCCTCTGGAGTGGGGATCCTATAGGCCCCAGCTGGGGAGCCAGCCCCTCCACAGCCCTGTTGTCTCCTGGGGAAGAGGCTGGGCCTGGCTGTGGCTGCTCGGGTGAATCAGATGCTGGCAGCCGGCTGGGGTGTGGGGCGGGAGGAGGACAAGCTGCACTGCCCTCGCTCAGGCTTGGCCCAGAGGGACGAGGTCAGCTCTGCCTGCTGACTGGCGGCTGGGTTGGCATGCACGGGGAGCCAGCACTGGGTCATCTGCACGGTTCCAGCCCCCTGCCTCAGCCTGAGCCGCTAAGCAAATGGGCCGCAAATGAGATGGTGAGTTTCCATTCGCACCTCCCAGGCTGACCTGCCCAGTCCTGTCCCCCAGCCTGCCACCGCCACAGGAAGACCCCACCCCTCCCCCGAGGGTGGGCTGCGGGGGCGCAGCAATGGCATGGCCTCTCCAAGCTAGGCTCTCATCTTAAAGGTATGTCTGGGCCTGTGATGGTCTGAGCACCACGCCCCCCATGGCCACCTCTCTCCTGTCCCTCACAGGGTGGCTGCCCTGGGGCAGAGTGCCTGGAAACTACCGCTGCCAGCAGGCTACTGAGCGCTGTCCTGGGCACACTGGGTGGGAGGACAGTGCCAGGCAGGTACCGTAAGCCTGACAATTCCTACCCACAGCTATGACTGTATGTCTCAGGCAGGGAAACAGACCCAGAATGGACTCATAGGTCCCAGGGACATGAAGCTGGGCTCAAGTCAGCCCTAAGAGGCAGGATAAGCAGGCAGCCTGACCACCTCACTGCCCTCCGGAGCTCCAGAAGGGGCAAGCCCAGCGGGCTTTTGAGCTTCTCTCTCATGCCCTCTGGTGGCTCCTCTACCAGCCCCTGGAGGGGGCAGGACCACCCAGGCAGCATAGCCCTGTGTGACCCCGAACCCTCCCCAGCCAGACTGCAACCAAGAAGATAAGTCCCAGGGCTGACCCCAGGTCAGGCCCACCGAGCCAGGAACCAGGAGCTGGGCCTGAGTCTCAGCCTAGCCCAGGCCACCACCCCGGAAGTTCCTGGGAAGAGTCCATCCTTCCCTGGGTGCCTGCCTGCCTCCATCATGCTCCCCTAAGTCCAAGTCCCCAAGGCGGGCTGCCCCCATTTCCATACCTGTCCCTCCTTCCCCAAGGTGTCGGGGTGGAAGAATCCACCTCTCCTCTGCAGTTTGCCGTATCTGCCCACCCCAAAGCCCACCCTAACTGACCCCTGACTCTAGCCTGTATGGCTAAAACCTGCTGCCCCATGAGAAAGGGACCTCACTGTCTCTTCCTGTCATGGCAGGGGTGGCTCCTGCCTCCTGTCCCCACAGCCCCCCATCGGCCAGGCATGGGGGTCTCTGTGCCGGCCTCACACTTCCCAGGCAGATCACTGAGGCTGAAATTTCAATTAAGGAAGAGAAATAATTACTCTGGGGCTCCAGGCTAGCTCAAGTGGTGACAAGCCTCAATGTCTGCTTCCCAGAGCAGGAAGAGAGCGCGGGCGCGCGCGCACACACACACACACACACCCTCACGGTAAGGCTGGGCCCGTGTGCAGCCCCATAGTCTCATAGCCACTCTGTTGCTGACATGCAGCCAACCTCAGTGCTGGCCAAGGTAAGGGACGGGGAGCATTAGGATGGACTCCAGACTGGGGGTGGGGTGGGGGGAATACGCCTCAGCGGGCTCCAAGGACGCTGAAGTAGATGAAATCCAACCATTCAGATGCTGCCTCTCTACAGAGTCCATTTTCTGGCTGAGGTGGAGT
Source organism: Tenrec ecaudatus (assembly GCF_050624435.1). NCBI lineage: Eukaryota > Metazoa > Chordata > Mammalia > Afrosoricida > Tenrecidae > Tenrec > Tenrec ecaudatus. The sequence goes on along the minus strand of NC_134539.1, from coordinate 88,220,501 downwards.
TGGGGACCCCCCGGAGTAGGCCTAGGAGGACTCTGGCCTCCCCTGGTTAGGCTTCCAGCCCAGGCCAAGGAAGAGGAGACAGCAGTCACCGCTGAAATCTGGAGAGGTCCCCAGGCAGTCTGCTCCTGGGCTCACAGGGAGGGGTCCTGGGCAGGGGCCACCCCTCCAAGCTTCAGGTTTATTTCCTGCAAAACAAGCCCTACCTGTGGAGTGGGTCTCCCTCTCTCAAGAAATCTAGAAATAGCTAGTTTAAGCATGTTTCCACGTCTAGAAAACCCCGCCCGAGAAATACCGACTCTTCTCCGAGAATGACCGGTGTTCCGTGTAATCCAGAAATGTCCCCGGCTCCCGAAAAGCTCCCCCGCCATCAACAGAGGCCCCACTTGCAGACTCTGCTCCCACACCTCTCCAGAAGTGCTCTGCTCTCCTTCCCACAATCCCCTTCAAACACCTGCTCTTTCCAGAAGCATTCCCTTGGGAGCAGTAGTCCAGATCCAAAAAGACCCTCTCGTTGCTCAGGAACGTACTCTCTCCTAGCTCCAGAAATATCCTCGTTTCATTCATCTCTAAGAAGCCTCCCCCTCTCCCCGCCAAATTACATCTACAAGAAATGGCTCTCCAATAAAGCCTTCCAGCCCCTCTCGGGCAACGCCTTCATCCCGTCTGCAGAAAACGCTGTCGCTCATTTCTGGAAAACATTTAATCTCTGGACGTATTCCAGCTCGTGTCTGGAGATGGCTCCTCGTTCACCAAGGCACTGCAGACCACACCCCCCCCGAGGCCCACCTTCTTCAGGATTTCCTGGGGAGGGGTGCGCAATCACAAGGCTCCATCGTCCTCTGTCCCTGGGACCTCTCGGCCTTCTGAGCCTGCTCTGGTTCCAGAACCAAGGGGCAATTCAAGAGCTAGGCTCGAGGGCTGGGTGTGGAGGTCTCTGGAGGAGGGCAGCAGAGATGGTAGAGTGTGAGGTGACTGGGAATCTCCCAGGTCTAACCCCTGCCGAGCAGCGATAAAACGCAGCACAGCCGCCCACACGGCTCAAAGGCATAGCCCCTGCCCACAAACCCCATCATCACCTGAGGGCGCACTCTCACACTGGGACAAGAGACCCACAAGCCAGCCCTACATAACCCCCACTCACAATATTCAACACCTGCAGTCTCACCCCCATCAACAAACACCATCTACACACACCCCCTTACCTGCACTCCCCAACTTGGGGGTCAAGTCCTGGAAACACCAAGGGATAGAGCCTCCCCCTTCAGTCCCTCCAACCTCTCGGGGTGACAGGATGGAGCAATACTGGAGTGTGTGAAGGTGCAGGGTCCCAGGGCGCAGACCGACAGAAGGACCACAATGAGGGGACCTGCCTGCACACCAACTGAGACAGGCCACTCTCAGGGACTGCCTGCACCCTCCTCTTGGAGTGGCACTGACATCATGGGAGGCTGCCTCTTCCACACATCTGGGCACAGCTGTCCAGAGGCACCAAGCCCATGTCCTGTTGAGATTTCTAAGCGAACCCTCTGCTCCTCTTGTCATTTGGGGGTGAAAGAAAAGGGGACAGTTGTTCTTATGGAAGGGGGCCTGGAGGAGATGTGCAGGGAAGGGGTCAGAACCAGAACACAACTATCCTCATACCTGGGCATGCACACCCCACATGCAAACACAGGTAGGTATGTAGTGCACACAGCTAGACACATGTCCTCACACATACGGCCACAAAGGTAGATGTGTGACAAACATTAAACATGCAGGAACATACCAGGAAGGGCAGCCCTGAGATCTGTGGCAGGTGGGGAGGGGAGAGGGGCTGCTTCAACCATCTCCTTTCCCATGTGCACTGGCTCAGGCCCACTCTGTAGGAGGAAGAATGCCTATTACGAAGCCCCGCAATTTGAAAGCAGCCTCAATTCCCTGGAAGCCCTAAGCCCCCATTTTCAATCCTTCCGAGCCAAAGAGAAGCTTGAACAGACGGTGAGATCTGCACGCAGCTGGGGTCCCTCTGTCCCCTCTCCCCTGAGGCCAGCTCTTGTCTACAAGTGGGGCCCTGCCCACCCTTTTCAATCCCTTCTAACGCATTGCCAATGAATCCATCCCAACTCTCTGCCATCCTGGGGGATAGAGTAGACAGAACCACACCTTTGGGTTTCTGAGGCTGTACGTTTTTAAGGGAGCAGACTGCCCCCTCTTTCTCCTGAAGAGTGGCTGGTGGGTCTGAACTGCCAACCTTGCATTAGTGGACCAACTCCTAACCCCTTATGCCCCCAAGTCTTCTTCAATTCCCCCTGGCCCAGGGTTATTTTCTCTGTCTCCACCTCCTCTGGAAAATGAGATCCTTACCCCAAACTGTGAAGAGAAAATACAGCCAAGTGCCCAAAAGTCAGAATGAGCAGCAGCCCAGGGCGGCAGAAGTTCGGGGCCATGCCTCGGGGTGGGCAGGGGTCCGGCCTGCAGGTCTCCCGGCTCCTGGGAGCAGCTGGGCTTTCTGGAAAGGCGTCTGCATTGGTATTCTGCCCCTTGCAGCCCCAATCACACGGGCTCTCCTGGGACCCCTTACTGCACGTTGTCGCTTCAGCAAAAGGTTATGTACGAGAACATCGAAATCTCTCTCGCATATTAACTAAAAGAGCTTTGTAAAAAATGCACAGGGAAACAAGCAGCTCACCGAAGAGCCGATTTCTGCAGTATTGGGGGGGGGGGGTGTGTGGAGAGCAAGCAGGGCCCCTTGTCCGAGTCCTGTCCACACGGTGACTCGGGCAGGTAGCTTCCCCTCAGGAGTTCTAGGCACTATCTTGTGCTGACAGCGTGCAGTAAAGCCCCGCTGTGACCTTCAGTCGGGACTCCGCTAGGGACCACCAGGCAGAAGCTGGCGAGGAAATGGATGGGTCGTGTTAGAGAACAAGTCGAATCCGGTTGGAATGGGCGTTCAGGCGTCACCAGCCAAGTGTCTGTCAGGCACAAGAACTGGTGCTACCACCCTGTCTTCGGGGCCCCTCAACCTCCTGATCGCTGCCCAGGCAGTGCCCCACCAAGGACCCCTCCCCCCCTTCTCTTCCTCCCTCCTCTCCCCTCCCCACTCCTCTCCTCCTAGAAACTTCCTGGAAGACATTTTGAAGACCCAGCCCAGAGTCAGTGCCTCTGCTGTGCTGTTCCACAGACAAGGCCCAAAGATGTCACTGCTCAAATCTAAGTGACCCAGGACGCGTGTGAACCCGGGTCTGAACTGCGGGGGCGGGCTCAGTGGGTGACACAGGCCAGCAGCCCAGGAGGGGATGGTGGGGAGGTGGGTGGCCCAGTCCTGTTGGCAGCTGCCAGCCCCGTGCCAGCCGGCCTGGAGTGCCCTGGGCATGGGACCTGCTGTGGCCCATCTGTGGATTTTTACTAGGAAATTTGCTGTTTTTAAAATCCACTGCACCCAGGAGCCACTTGTGCACAGGCTGGCCTCTGGCTCGGTCTCTCCTTGTATGGCAGGCAGGCTTCTCAGAGGAGCTGTGCTCCAGACCAGTGTCTGGTTTGACGGGAGGGAAGCAGGTAGTGGGAGAGGAGGGCATATGGACAGGGTGAAAGGGCGGCCTGGGCCATGGCTGGGTGGCAGGGCCACAGGAGGACAGGTCTTCATCAGCTGGAGCCTGGCATCACTGCCAAGTGGCAGTTCCCCACAGAGGTCTCCTCTGGTGTGTGATGGGAAGGCCCGGCACGAGACACCTACAGCATGACCGACAGAACAGTGTCCCCTTCTCTCCGGATGCATTCCCGGGGCCCTGTGCAGAGGAGGGGGCACCAGAAAGGATGGCACGGGAGTCAGTGAGCATGTCAGTCAAGGGGGCCTGCCCACCTTGCAGATTTGAGATCCATGGGAAGGGAGGGAAGATGCTTCAAGTCTGGTACCAGCCTGGGGTTCTACTTTCAAACTGCCTCCCCTGGAGCTAAGCAGGGCTCCCTCCCAGGGAGGGAGGCAAAGCTCTGAACTCATGCCCAGCCCAGCTTCTGGTTGGCCCCCTGGGCTCCAGCGTCCTCATCTGTGAGATGGGGTGCAGGACTTTCAAGGGCAGGAGCGGCCCAAGTCAGGAGACAACCACCATGCGCCTGCGCAGGGCCCCAGCCCAAGCCACGGGCGCCCCACCCCACTCACTCCCAGCACTGGGCTTGCTTTCCCTGGGGCCCTGGGGCCCTGCTGCTCCCTTTCTGTTGGAGCTTTTCAGGGAATCATAATGGCTGGGCTCTAATTACTGGGTCCCTGAGTACCCGCTGCAGCCGCCGCCTTCCAAGCAGAGCTCTTCCAACCCCTCCCAGTCTGGGTGGGCAGACACAGGCAGGCCTGTGCTGGGCTGAAAACCACAGCTCAGGCAGGGGCTGCGGAGCACCCTAGCCGCTCCCCTCTGGGCCAGCACCTCACTGCACCAGCGCTCCAGAGGGAATGTGGGAAAGGAGGATGCTCCTGACCAGTGCAGGCCTGCCTGCAAGTAGCAGAGAGTGTGGGCATTTTGGGGTGGGTACCAAACCCAAACCAAACACTGCCACTGAGTTCAATTCTGACTCATTGCGACCTTATAGAGCAGGGTAGAGCCGCTCCTGTTGGTTTCTGAGCTGGTAAATCTTTACGGGAGTAGAGAGCCTCATCTTTCTCCTGTGCGGCAGCTGGTGGTTTTGAACCACTGACCTTGGGTTTAGCAGCCCAACATGTAATCCAATATGCCATCAGGGCATAAGCAAAGCATGGTCTTATCTGTGTTTTCTTAATGCATGTGAATAATGGCCCGTGAAACCCATAAGAAACAGTTTACTGCATACCAGTACGTAAGCACAAGCAAGCCCTGCTGATTTTCACCGCCCCTTTCAGAAAGGTTCTGTCACCATTAACAGCAATGCAATGCCCCCCCAAATAAAAGCACCCTGTGCCTCTCCCCCCACTCCGGTAACCACTGATGATGACACTGGGTTTCTACCTGTTTGCTTATTTTGTGTATGTGAGATCATACAGGTTTTTGACCTTTTGAGGTCGCCAAGGTTCACCCACACTGGTGCAGGCAACAGGACTGTGTTTCTCCTCAGAGCTGAGTCGGGTCGTGCATGTATGCGTGCACGCGCCACGTTTTGCAAACCCATTCACCTGCTGATGGGCACTGGGGCGGCTCCCACCTGGGGCTGTTACGAACAGTGCATGGCTCTTGCGGGTGTTCCTGGTTTCCCGTGCTTAGGACTGACACTGCTGGGCCACAGAGTGATCCACCAGGGCACGTCAGAAAGCCCTACGGCTGGAGTGCCAGCGCCTACGGGCACGGGCCCATCTCAAACACCTCACACGCGTCGCAATGACACAAAAGCAAGAAAGGCTCCTTCAGAAAAAAGAGCGGGTCCAATCGAGTCAGTGGCACCTGAGAACATCTGCTAGGCCAGTCCAGTTCAAGGCAGAGGCCGGCTCAGATGACGGCGACTGTTCTAGAATCCCCAGAGGGTGATCGCGATAGACTGGACACAGGACAATCATGGGGGCTTAGCATGCATTGGCGTCTTTTTTCTTCATTGAAAATGACACTGGTGAGAAAAAGGACACAAGGACACACCTGCTCGTTGTCCGGGGACAGCCGGGGCTGTCCTATGGGGATTTCATTAGGAAATGGTACTGCATCCACCCACCCTGCAGGCCTGATCTTTTTGTTCCCTAAACTCAAAGAATGTTTCAAAAGAACGTGAGTGGCCCCCTGGGGATGCCCAAAGTGCCATTTTAACAGGACACAAATCAAAGAGCTGCGGCTTCTCCAGGGAGGATTAAAGAGATGGAGACACCGCCTTCAGAAGTGTCTGGACTCGGAGGACAGGTCAAGAAAGGAGGTTCACAAGCTGGGCATTTTGGTTTAATGAAGGGGGTCTTTGATTCTGTAGCATTACTTTTTGACTCGCTCTGGTGTGTTTAACTCTTCAAGGACTTGCCAAATGGCTCGCTGTCCACAGAGCTCCCCCGGTTTGCATTCTCATCTGCAAGAGCCGAGGGTCCTGGTCTCTCCACAGCCTCACCCACACCTTGTGCTCCAGTTCTGGCTTTCATCCTGGCCATTCTAATGAGGGGGAGGTGGCATCTCACTGCGGGTTTGGGGTCCCAAAGGGCAGGAGCCCCGGTGGCTTAGCGGGCTACGAAGTGGGTTGCTAACCACAAGGCCCGCAGCTGATGGCCGTGGGGTCAGTTGTACTGGAGGGACTCTGATGGTGCAGTGGTTAAACTTTCAGTGTTAATGGAAAGGACTAACCGTATGGTCAGTGGTTTGAACCCGTGGGGCAGTTGAACTCCGGCTTTCAGGGCACTGTGAATCAGAATTGCCTCAACAACTGTGAATCGGACTTGGGTTTTGAGTAGTGAGGTGTTGCAAACAGTGAACACTTAACTAACAACCTGGCATTTTGAACCCACTCTTAGGTGCCTCGAAAGACCAGCTGGAGGCAGTCCTGAACTCCCCCCTCCCGGGGCAACTCTGCATGCCAGGAATTGGCAGGGACAACACGGTTAACGATGCTGAGCATCTTTTCATGTATGTGGTAACAAACAACAGGAATCGATCACCTTTGGGCAACTGCCTGTTCATGTACTCTGCCCATTTTTTTGATGGGGCAGTTTGTCTTTTTGTTAAGTTGCAGACATTTTATATATATTTTGAATAGTGGGCCCTTATTCAGTATCTGTGATTCCTGAATCTGTAGACTGTTTTCACCTTGCTGATACCAAAATATTATTTGGGGGAGGGATTACTTATTTTGTCTTTCGCTGCTCAAGGTTTTCTCATAGCTGATGATCTAGAGTAAACAAACTGGTCCCACTGCCTTGGCCCCTACTCCAAAAGAGATCCATTCATGTTCTTGTGTTGTTGTGGAGAACATACACAGCAGGCCACACACCATTTCAACAGTCTCTATATGTCTAAGTCAGTGACCATGAACGACTACATGCTTTGAATTCTTCAACCATTCTTGCCCTTGTTGTCTGAGTGTTCCCCCCCGCCCCCGCCCCCAACATAAATTCACTGCCACCTAAGCTTTCCTTCAAATCTTCTGAGCTGGTGGTATCACTCTGACCCCGTCCAGATTTAAAAGAGCACAATGCCCAAGTCAGGCATTCTTGATCAGCTAAGCGAAACGATGGCCCCGTGTTAAGAAGGCTTCCAAAAATATTCTTGGTTCGGAGCTTTCAGCGTATCTTGCGGCAAGTCTCAGGGCTTTGTCCCAGGCTTTGCTCTGGAAAATCGGGAATTCCATGAGAATCTTACGTTCTGTTCCGTAGCTTCCCCGTGTGTGATCAGGATTCTCCTATAAACTCTTTGAATAAAATGTTCAGCAAGGGTAGGTGGGCACCATCCAGGTCTTCTGGTCTCAAGACAAATGGGACCCTTGTTCAGAGGCCGATTAGTCACACCCTCCATTTCCACCTCCCCTTCCTGATTCTCTTTCTGCCGGTTCCCAGGAGAACAGCTAACAAACAATTGCTAAGCCTCCAGAGGCCTCCAGGAAGCCTTTGTGACCTGAGGCACTATGAGACAATTGAGGAGGTAGAAGGGAAGCACAAACAGGAAATTAGGCCAATTAAAGAGTTGTCCCATGAAATCATGACCCTAAACTCCCAAATCAATTAACCAAATCCTCGGAGGTTGTGGTTGTACATAAACAGCCTCAGCAGGTACTTTTTCTGGGTGTCATTGCTCATGTCATATGCTCATATAAGACACAACTTTTGCTATATTAACATTTCTCAGATATACAACTTATTGACAGCAATTTCATTCATCAGTTGTACGATCCTACCTTTAATCAACACAGTTTTCCTTTCTTTTTTGCCCGCCTTAGGTCCCTTGGTACGAACAGCACAGGACACGTGCTCCATGCAGATGGCAGCCTAGGGGTCCCACCAGTCCCTGGTCCTCAGATGGAGAACTCTACCTTGTGGGAACCTGGGCACCTTTGGGAGCTTGAGCTGGGGTCGAGGTCTTGGCTGGAGTATTGGCCTTGCTTTTCGCTTTGACCTTGGGCCAGCAGAGCCTCAGACCCTTGGCACTGAGTCTGCTTGCCAAGTTTGGGGTGATCATTGTAGGCCAGTCGACTGAGCTTGCGGTGGACGGATGATCATTGGGATCTTAGCCTTGAACTCCTTGGGCTTCACAAGAGCCTTGGTCCCCCTCGGCAGGAGCACCCATGGTCTTGGTATTAATGCCCTGCATTTTCCTCAGGTCTTTCTAGTTGTGTTTTCTTGGAGAAGCACTTGTTCCTCAGGAACTTGGGGTCCACCCCTGTAAGAGATTCCTAGCGTTGCGATTGGGTTTCTTGATGCCATTTTTGGAATTTATGGAATGGTGTGGTTCTTGGACTTGGCCATGCCAGTAAAATACTTGTTGCTCCTGGAGCACCAGACACCGGAAGAGCTCAATGCAATTTTTCCATCATAGCCTCTTGAAACTCTGTACTCTGTAAGCGATATGCACCCCTCCCCACCACGCACCCCCGTACCTATTAATGGACTTTGGTCTCTATACATTGACCTGTTCTTGCCTTTTGTTTTTTGTATGAGTGAGGTCATATAATATCTATCCTTTTGCTATTTATTAACTTCTTTCACACAGCATAATGGCTTCAACCCTTGTCCATATTGTGGCACACATCCAGACTTTATTTTTTCCTATTGGACAAGTAGTGTTCCATTGCATGTAGGTACAACATTTTGTTTATCCATTGATGGGCACTCAGGCCCCTTCCAAATTTGACTCTTGTGAATAGTGCTGCAGTGAACACTGGTGTACAATGACCTGAGTCTCGGCTTTCATGTCTTTTGAGGAAACAGCTAGTAGAATTGCTGGGTCATATCGGTTTTATTCTTTGAGAATTTGTCACACTATTTTCTACAAGGGCTGTTAACATTTTATATTCTCACTAGTAAATGGCACGGCTTCCAATTTCCCTACATTCTGACTAATGGTTGTCATTTTCTGAGAGTTCGTTTGGTTGTGGTTGTTTTCCATCTTAGGGATCCTACATTCACACACACGTCCACTGCCATCGAGTTGATTCCAACGCAGAGCAACTCCAAATAGGATTGCTCCCGAGCGTGTGCAAGACAGCAAATCGTTACTGGAGCAGCCAGCCTCAGGGTGGCTGGTGGGTTGGACTCTCCATATTTCCAGGTGGCAGCCCCTCCTTTAACCTACTGTCCCACGCTACAGGGAGTACAATGGCACTCCGTTGTGGCTTTGATTTGAATCTCTCTGATGGCTAATGGCACTGAGCATCTGTGCATGTTTGGTGGCCATGTGAGTGTACTTTTTGGTGATACCTATTCCAGTCCTTCACTCGTTTTATTTATGGGTTATTTGTCTAAGTTGTCCACGTTTTACATACATTTGGTGATTGGTTCCCCGATGGATATACAGGTACATTTTGCTTCTGAGGATTTTTTGCCAGTTGGTAGATTGTCACTTCTATGGTAAAGACTTTTAATGAACAAAAGTTTTGACATTTTTTATGAGGTCCTATTTGTTTATTTTCTTTCTGCTGCCCCTCTGGTTATAATTCATTGTTAAAACCTAGGCCTGACAGCCTTGCTTCTATATTTTCTCCGCAAAGTTTTATGGTTTCAGTTTCCACATTTAGGTCTTCAGTCATTTTGAATTTGTTTTTGTGCACAGGGTGAAGCGCTGATCCAGTTTTCTTTTTCTGTGTGTAGAAATTTAATTTTCCCAATACTGTTTACCGAAGAGACTCTTGTCCCCCTCACCCTCTCTCCCCTAAAATGGACTTGTCAAAAATCAGATCACCGTAGATGTGTTTATTTTTGAACTATGAATTCTACTCCATTAAACGATATTGTAACACTGCTATCGGGATGTCTTGATACCGTAGCTGTATAATATGTTTTAGAATTACGGAGTATGAGTTGTCCTACTCTGTTCTACTCTTTCTATAATGCTTTAGACCAGTGGTTCTCAACCTTCCTAAGGTCACGGCCCTTTAATACAGTTCATGTTGTGGTGACCCCCCCCCACACACACACACACTATAAAATGATTTTCGTTGCTACTTTGTAACTGCAATTTTGCTACTGTTATGAATCGTAACATAAATATCTGATATGCAGCAGGTATTTCCATTGTTACAAATTGAACATAATTAAAGCATAGTGATTAACCGCAAAACAATATGTAGTTATATATTTGAAATATTGATACATTTTCCTATGGTCTTGGGCAACACCTGTGAAAGGATTGTTTGACCCCCAAAGGGGTCATGACCCACAGGTTGAGAACCACTGCCTTAGCCATTTGGGGCCTCTTGCATGACATATAAAGCTGAGGATTGTCTACACATTTCTGTTAAAAAAAGGCTGTAGGAATTTTGATCAGGTCTGTGTTGAATCTACAGATTGCCTCGGATCTATAGATTCACATGTTAAAGTCTTCCAACTCATGAACATAAAATATACTTCCATTTTTTCAAGTCTTCTATAACCTTTTTTAGCAGTGTTTTATAATTTTCGTTATTTAAGGTTTTCACATCCCTGGTTAAACTTATTCCTAGATATTTTGTTCTTAGGTGCTATTGTAAATGGGAGTGCTTTCTTAATTTCCCTTTAAGATTTCTCACTGCTGCTTACTAGAAACCCAACCCATTTGTTGACTCCGTTCCCTGCAATTTTGCTAAATTCCTGTTAGCTCTAAAAGTTTTCTTGTGGATTCTTTGGGATTTTCTGTATATAGGATCTAGTCCCCATGAATGGCGATAATTTTACTCCTTTTCCAATCTGGATATATTTCATGTCTTTTGCTTATGACTCTGGTAGGATTTAAATCAATTACAGGAGTAGGCATCCTTGTCTTGTTCCCAGTTGGAAGAGGGAAAGCCCTAAACCTCTCTCATCAAGCATGGCGGTGGCGGTGGCTTGTCATATGTGCCTAAACCATATTGAGGAGTTTCCCTTCTATTCCAATCTTCTTGATGCTTTCCATTACGAAATGTTAGGTTTTACAAAAGGCTTTTTCCTGCCTACCTAAGGGTGATCATGTCGGTCTTTTCTTTTGTGCTACTGATATGGTGCATTAATTGATCGCTTTTCTGATGTTGAACTATCCCTGCATTCCTTCCTTGAATAAATTCCACTTGGTCAGGGGGTTTGACTCGTTTAATATGCTAAAGTAACATTCTAGTTTGCTATTATTTTGTAGAGCATCTCTTCCTCGGTATTCATAAGGGCAATTATCCCACAGTTTTCTTGTAGTGTTTCTGTTTGGCATTGGTATCAGAATTATTTTATTTTTGGGCACAATAGAATGAATTAGGGAATATTCTCACCTCTTTTGAAAGAATTTAAACAGCACTGGCATCACTTCTTCCCTAAATGTTTGGTATAATTCCCCATGGAAGCTATTGAGCACAGGATTTTTGTTGTTGCTGCCGTTATTGTGAGATTTCACTCACTGGCCCCAGGTCTGTTGAGACTTTCTACTTCCTTGTGAGTCAGTTTAAGTAGGCTGCATGCTTCTAAGAATTTGTTCGTTTCTTCTACTGTCATACACTTGCTTATATTTTGTCAGAATTCTATTTCTACCTGCTTTGTTGTAATGTCTCCTTCTTGTTTTTCTTTCCCTTTTTTGGGTCAGTCTATCAAATAGCCTGTCAATTTTATTGATCTCGTCAAAAGAACACTTTCTGGTTTTGTTTATTCGCTCTCACTTTTCTACTTAAATTGCACTTGCTTCTGCTCTGACCTTTGCTGTTTCTGTTCTTCTGGCAGGTTTAGGCTTAGTTTGCTCTTCTCTTTCTAGTTCCTGTCAAGGTTGAACTAGGCTGTTGACTTGAGATCTTCCCTCTTTTTTCCACGTAGGCATTTAACGCTGTAAATTCCTCTGAGTATCGCTTTTACTGCATCCCACACAGTTTACTATGCTATGCACTTATTTTCATTTAACTCCTAGAAAATTTATGATTTCTCCCTTGACTCACTGGTGGCTCGGCTATCTGTTGTTTAATTTTGAAACGCTGGTGCATTTGTCCAGATATTCTTTGAGTTCTAGCAAGACTCCAGTGTTCACAGAAAACACCTTACACAGTTTCCGTCGCCTTAAATTCACTGAGCCACGCTATGTGACCTAACACATGGTCTATCATGGAGAATCACCCCTGTGCACTGGAGGAGAGTGGGTATTGTTCTGTCGTTGGGTGGAGTGTCCTATAAATAAGGGTAAGCAGAGAAAAGCATCGCTACTAGGGCCCCAGTTTATTCACGCACAGGTTTATTCCAAACAAAACGTGTTCAAACAAGTCTCTTCAAACACTGGCTTAACACAGGCACGTTCTCTCAGCAGCGTGCTGGCCTTTGTTTCACTAGTCAAGCCTCAGAAACGGTGATTTTTTGTGTGCCTGGATATTGAGGTCGGGGCTGGTGTCAAACATTCAACTGATCACAGGTGGACATCCTCCCAAATCACTGAAGGTCTGCAACAACATTACCTGAACACTGTCCCACAGAAAACAGCACTTTTTACAAGGATCGAGCATTTTAAGGACGATCAGGAAGACTTCGAAGGTGACTTCGAGGCAGGTCCGCTCAGAAAGAAGGTTCTGACAGTTTTTCTTGATGGGGGTGGACTTCAAAGGGGTAATCTGGATAGACTGCCTCCACAGACACAGGAGGACCATGGAAGCTTATGATGAGACTTCAAAACTGCATTGAGAAAAAAACCAAGGCGGCCTTGCGGAAGACCTTTTATCCTTGACAACAATATACCTACCTGCTCTGTCTTGGGGGCTAGCAAAGGCTAGCCTCTGAGAATTTAGTTGGGAAACCTTACCCCGTCCACCTACCAGTCCCGAATTTTGCCCCTTCAGACTTCTCTTTGTTTCCCAAACTCAAAGATCATTTAAAAGGAACACAATTTGAATCCCTCAAGAAGGGAAAAACTGCTATTCTGATGTGGCTGAAATCTGTTTGATATTGTTAAAATGGAATCATTCTTCAGGGAAGAATCTACATCTATTATTGTAGTGTTCTGACTTTCCTCTTAAATTTGATCGTTTGATTTATATGTTAGGTGCTCCAATGTTGGATGCATATATATTTATGACTGGTAAATATTCTCAATGATTGGCCCCGTTTTAGATATAAGCACTGCCTGCAGAAGTGGACACACCTAGATGGAAGGGCAGCTGAGAAACAACAGTTCGCATTTTGCTACTTTTGTTTACAAAAGGTTTTTGGATTCACCCTCCTATGTGTGTTAAGTCTAGTTGGTTTACAGTGTCATTGAGGTTATTTCTTGGCTGATCTTCTTTCTAGATGTTCTGCCCAGCGTCCAAAGTGATGTATCAAAGTCTCCATCTACTACTGTAGTGTTCTGACTTTCCTCTAAATTTGATCAATGTTTGATTTATATGTTAGGTGCTCCAATGTTGGATGCGTATATATTTATGACTGGTAAATATTCTCAATGATTGGCCCCGTCCATCACAATACATTGTTTATCTTCATATAATCTAACAGCTTTCTTCTTAAAATCTGTTTGGGGTTTTTGTTTGTTTGTTAGGTCTGACACTAATAGTGCCAACCTAGTTCTATTTGGGGCACTATTTGCACGATTACTTTTTTCTGCCCTTTCACTTTCTACCTGTTTGTGTCTTTGGGCCCAAGGTATGTCTCTAATAAACAGGATACAGCTGGATCATGCTTTATGAACCCACCCTGCTACTCTCCTTTAACTGGAACAATTAGTCCATTTACATTTACTGTACTTAATGACAGGCAGGGACTCCTGCCACTTTATGTGTGTTTTGGGGGGCTGAAGTGTTCTTTGCATTTTCCCTTTACTCTGACTTGCTTTTGTATTTTGTTGGCTTATTCTAATGAGCCATCTGAGTTCCCTTCTCCTTTCCCTTTGTGTATTTACAAAGATATTTTCTTATTGCTTTTACCCCGAGTACTACATTTAATAGCTTGTGTTTAAAGCATCCTTGGCTAAGTTGGTACCAACTTAACTTTGTAACATTCAAGAAATTCTATACCCATACCATCCTCTGACACCTCATTTTGTGGTTATCACTAAGTAGGACTTCATATTTCATGTGCCCAGTAACATAAATTCACCCTTACTTTTTGTACATTTGTTATTAAAAAGCACAAAGGAGAAGACCACTAGAATGATTAAGCATGGACACTTTATTACTCCACCTTATACCTGTCCACACAATTAGCTTTATTAAGGATCTTTCTTTTTATTTATGGCTTTGAATTACTTTGTAGCGTCTTTTCCTTTCTGTCTGCACAATTCCTATTAGTAATTTTTGTAGTGCTGGTCTGGGAGAGATGAACTCTCAGTTTCTGTTGGTCTGATTCTGCTTAAATTTCACCCTCGTTCTTACAGGGCAGATTTGTTGGGTACAGTGTTCTTGGTTGGCTCTTTCTTTTTCTTTCTTTCAGCCATTAAATATATCATTCCAAGAAAATAAATAAATCATTCCACTATGTTCTGGCCTCGTGTTTCTGAGAAGGAGTTGCCACTTCAATCTTCTCTCCTGCTTTCAGGATTCTATCCTAACTTTTCAAGAGCCTAAGAATGATGTGTCTCAGTGCACATGTCTATGGGTTTATTCCAGTTGGGATCTCTGAGCCATTTGGATCTATAAATTCATAACCTTCATCAGACTGGGAGTTTTTTCCCTATCATTATTTCTTCACATACTCTTTCTGTGCCTGTCTCCTTCTATTGCACCATATGCAGGGGCAGTGAATTCTTTAACTTTTCTAGCCAAAGTCTGTTACCTCCAACCAACTGAGTTTTCCGTGCATGGGTCTGGTAAGAAGATGGGGGCACAGATAGAATTCACCTGTGGGCAATTTCAAACAGGATTTATACTGTGTATAAAATGAGTCCTCTGGAAAGCGGGAAGAGGGATCTCATTACCAGCAAAAGCCAGGAGTGGAGCATGTCCTCTAGACCCAAGATTCCTAGGCAGTGAACCTCCTGGATCCAGATTATGGCTACATAGAGGAATAGCAGCAAAACCAGGAGCCAGAGCATGGAACAGAGTGGACTTCCAACCCACAGAAGCAAGTAAAGGTGAATGCTTTTGTGCAGGAGGCTGGCTTGCAGAGTAGGGTGCCTCTAGGCACTTAATTGGGGACTTTGGATTTGCTGACCCAAGGAAGTGGAGCTGAGTGCCTTCAGGCTGAGGCTTGCTGGAGTGGAGTCCCTCTGGGCACTTAATTCAGGGACCTGGGTTTGATGACCAGGTGGGCAGAAGCTGAATGCCTTCCAGTTGAGGCTTTTAAACCAGAGTGTTATGCCCTTTGGGTATTTATTAGCAGATCTGAAAGAACTTTGTAACCTGTCCTGATAAATAACTCAACCCTGAACATTTCTCACTGACATTACAACTTTTTAACTTCCTTAATAAACCCTTTTATCATGCATTTTGTTTGTGAGTTCTGTGTAGCCATTGGACTTTTGTTAGAAACTAGAGGGGTAAAACCAAGAACAGTAATCAATCAAGGCTTTATACCACAATTCCATTAAACTGAGCTCAGCCTTTTTGAACCACTGCTATTGTCTTCAGCCTCTGAAATTTCCAACTATCTTATCTTCTAATTCACTAATTCATTCCCCCGCCTGATTAAATCTGTTGCTAAATCCTTCCATTGTGTTTGTTATTTCAATTATTGTTTGTTTCAGTTGCAGTACTTGTTGGAGTCCTTTTTGTTTGTTTTAAATCTTCTATTCCTCTTACTTTATTTTCATTATTTCTTTCAGATCTCTATGTTTCTCCTTAACCCTTTGGTTAGGTCGAATGTTGTTAGAGTAGAATAAATTAAAAAGTATGATGACAAAATCATAAAAACTCTTATTAAGCAAACATATCAAAATGCTAAGCTACTGCTCCCCAGTATGACCTCCATCTACCTTTATGTGTTTCTGAAGCCAGGGTTTCCCTCTCTCTAACGTGTTCCTGAGGAATTCTGTGCTCTTCGAGTTAGACCACATCAAAATGGAAGTTTTGATGGACTGGAATCGGGCTCCTTTGAAATTAGTTTGGGGAACAAGAAGAAGTCTGAAGGGGCAAGAGCATGGCTGGCGGGGGGATGGGGTGAAAGTTCCCAATGAACTTCTCATAGGGCAGCCTTCGCTACCCTCAGAGGAGGAGGTGGTCCATGGTTGTGATGAGGAGACAGAAAGCAAAAACCCTCAGGAGACCTTCCTTTTGAAAAGGCAAATCTTTGCACGACTTTCCTGGCCTTTTTTTCTCATCAGTGTAATTCCCAATTTTCTTAAACCTTCTTGAGAACCTGCCTGGGCCCAGCCGTTGATCTCAGAGACATGTTTAAACATGTTTTGTGTGGAATAAACCTGTGCGTGTATGAACTGGAGCCCTGGCAGCCACGCTTTTCAGCTTGCCACCGTATTTCCCGTCCTTTTAATTACGGGGAACTGCAGAGATGCACTTACACTCCTGTCATGCTCATTGGATGGGTCATTGTTCTCTTTCCTTTTTTGGGGGGGTGGTGGTGCTGTATTTTGTTGCTGGGGCACTGGAGTTTTTGAAGGTGTTACCTTTTCGGGGGGTGTTTTGGTTTTGCTTTGTTGCCTGCACAAATCTGAAATGAACCAAGCCTTCAGCTTTTGCCTACCATTTCCTCTCCCCCTCTTCGATCACCCTCCCTGTTTCATTTTGGTTGTGAAGGTTCCAGATCTGTTTTCAAACCTCAGTGTTACACACACACACACACACACACACACACACACACACCAGAAAACACCCTGTGGTCAATCTCCTCCCCAGTGGGCACCGTCACTCGGGTGAGATTCCACACCCTCATCAATCTGTCCACCCAGAAGCAAAGGTCTTACCCGCCCCCATCTCCTTGTGCAACCACGTTTTTGAGTCTGAAAGCTGACACCCAGTGAGCCCTCTTAAGGGCTGGGTGTTGCCCTCCGGTTTTGCCCAAGGCTTCCCTCCCTCCTCTAGGGGGATACTTAGGGCAGCAGCCCTTGCTTAGTTGACCCCTTTCCCTGTAAAGAACCTGCGGTAGAAATTCGTAATAGACCAGCAAGCAGCACTCACTGGGTGTGGGAGGAGCTGTCATGCTCTGAATGAAGGGCCTCTCACCAGCAAGGTCGCCTCCTTGCTCTCTGCGTGCTCCAGGGTGGACTGCTGGCCACCTCCATTCAAGGTGCCTGTTTCCCTGGACTCAGCAGCCTCGGTCAGAATAGTCGTTAGCACCCACTGGCAGGGTCAGACAGCCCCAAACCGACCCCCAAGGAGGTCTGTCCTGCTAGTGCTGGGAGCCTGAGGCAGTGGGAGCAGACGGCACTGCAGGGGTCTTCTGTAGTAACAGCAGCCACGGAGTCCAGAACGATGGACGTGTGGAGGGGGGAGGTGCCGGCAGGCCCTGAATGGACTCCAGAGGACGTCTGTCTTGTGGATTTTGGAGCAGAAGCCTGGGTGGTCTCTCTGTAGAGGTGGGGGGTGGGGGGGAGATGGTTATGGAAGCCGCTCCGTTGCTGGGACTGCTTCCCCAGCTCACAGCATCTGGCAGCCTGAATAGCTGGCGGGGTGGGTGGGGCGTAGAGGGACAGTTATTCTCCTGTGGCATGTGACTCATGGGTTATTTGCTGATTCTTCTTGGTCTGTGCTTCCCACTGCTGTCCCTCTGCTCCCCAGTTCGAAAATCCTCCAGCGTCAAACAGGGTTTCCTTGTAGTTCTGATGGAGGGAGGGTCAGAACAATCATCTATTTACTCAGCTCTCTTCCTGTCCCCTCCACTCTCTCCTGAGAATATTAGGCTTCTCAGGTCTTCCATTTGGGTTCTTGATCCATGTTGAATTGGACTTTGTCTGTGGTGCGAGTCACGGATCCTGGTTCATTATTGTCCTTGTGGAAACACCATTTTCCCAGCACCGTTTATTGAAGAGACTCTTCCTTCCCTATTGAATGGCTTGGCGCCCTGGTTAAAAATCAATTGACCACACAGACACCTCTTTCTTACTGTCCTCTGGACAATGCAGAGCCCCACGCAGTTGACCTTGGCTCCTGGCTCTGCCTTGTTGATCTCTTAGAGCTGCCCACACTCAAGGCCCCCTTGATGATGCTGTACTTTGCTGACAAAGCCTTGCCCAGGATCAATCTCCTCCTTCATCAGGGCCCACGGTCCGCAGAAGAGTCCTGAAGGAACATGAAACTCAGCCGTAAACGGACATGCCCACCTGCTGCACACCCTCCCGTCAGGTTGCTGTGCAGGTGCCATGAAACAGGATCCCATCTAGACTGGTGCTCTCTGGCGGGGACCTGACCCTAAAAGGGCTTTGTGGAAGGCTGGTGACCTCTCTAGGCCTCTTGCCTGCCATAGCCTGGCCTCTAATAACCTTCACCTTGTGCCTGTGCTCCTTGGTCCTGGTGAAGGGCCTAGACTGTGGATACACGGCCACCACCAGGACCACTGCCCCTGTCCTGCTCACACCCTGGAGACACGTTAGAATGGTCAGCAGGTGACAGAAATTGATGCCTTAGGCTGCGTGGTCACAAATTGTCAGCTAGGGATCCAAATCTGGCCACAAAGGAGCTGCTAAATTAGGAGACAACACATGCCTGCCAATCAGGGGAATTGCGTAGACACCTGAATTCGGGGACCTAAGAAAGTTATGGGTGCCGCCCAGGGCTCTACTTCCCTCCTGCTGCCTGGCCCTCACAGTCTCACCAGCAGTCCATGCCAGACCCTGCGGGGCTGGAGCTGTGGCCTCTACATTATGCAAACATGAGTCCGTCTTCTGATTACCCCGCCGAGAGCCTGTGTGTCCACTTTCAGCAGGGCCTTCCCTCTTATTAGGGACAGGGGTGAGGACGCAGAGGCCCTGTGGGCCACAAAGCCTGCTCCTGGAGATGGTGGCTCGCAAGGAAGACCTGGGGCAGGGTCCCTTCTGGCTCCTGAAGTTAAGGATTTGAGAGAAGGTGCCGACATGAACTTGTCTCTCTTCCAGTGCTGCCTCTGCGGAACAGGGGATGCCAGTTTCCCATCCCCTGCCATCCTGATTCCTCAGGACACTCGTTTCTCTCCCAAAGCCTCCTCTTGGTCAGGGCCATGAGAAGCTGGGGCCCGGTCCAGCCAGTCTCACTGAGCACTCTCTCCCCTTATCCAGACATACTACCTCTGATGACACAGCCTCAGGTGAGCCAATGAACTCCTGCTCCCACCGAAGGCTCACAGCCAGACGACCGTCGCCACCAACCCAGGCTGTCTCTGGAGAAGCGCTGACGGTGAACTGTATGCCTTGCTCACCGGTGCAATGCTCTGCCACGGGCACACAGATGCACACAAGGACATCCTCGCAAGTCAGTGTCAGCCGCATTCTCCGTGGGCCCAGGTAGCACACTCAGCCGAGTTTTCCCTATTCTCCCACGGTCCTGTCGGGACAGTGCTGGGCTCCGTATTCCGCAGACGAGCGCTGAGGCTTCTCGCTTGGTTTCGTTTGGCTAACCTTCAGGCCTATCTCCTGCTCTCTAAAGCAGGTCTCTTCTGCTCCCAGGAGCAGTTGTGTCGGGTCCAGTGAGAGGTGGCTGACGGATCCCGAGCTGCCCACGAGGCTCTGGATGGTGTGGGGAGGGGCAGGGCCAGCCAGGTACCTGCCAACGCTGAAGCTGCACCTGAGGGCCTCCTGTGCGTTCCCGGACCACAGTCACGCACACACGCCACTTCTTACGATCACTGCCCCTCCCTGTGGCTGCAGCGCTCTCGGCTCTGGCAACTGGAAAGGCAGCACCGTACCAGGCCTGGAGGGACGCAGCTGATGCGAGTCTCTGGGCACGTGGGGCTGATCTGAGGCAAGCAAGACGATCAGCAGAGACAGGCCCTGCTCAGGCGGGTGAGGGTGACATGAATCAGACCAGCACGGTGCCAGAAACAAACACTGCCAGGATTCCGTGGAGGACAAGAGGACATTGTCCGGGCGTGAGGGGGGTGGGGGGTGGGGCGCACGTCGGCCCAGGGCCTATGGGCAAAGCATGGGGGCAGCTGGAGGTGAGGAGGGTTGGGGGGTGGGGGGAGTCAGAGGACTAAGTCCAACCTGGGCTCCCCACACTAAGGATATGACCTCAGCATGTTGCTTCCCTGTGAAACAGACTGCTGACTCACAGGGTCTATGTCTGCCCACAAATGGTGATCCAAGGGCGAGTGGGAGCAGCCGCCGCCCAGTTTCCAGGACCTCAGAGACCACCACCTAGAGGGGTCTGTCAAGTTCAAAGGAGAAGCTGCAGTCTTCCAGCATCTGCCTGCAACACCTGCCCCTGAGCCCTCAGGCTCTACCCCTTTATATGCAGGGTCACCCCGGTTGTGCCCGTGCAGCTAGGCCTGCAGTGGGGGTGGGGGTGGGGGCCCAGCCTGGGCCTTAGCCTCCTGCCTCTCCTGGTTAGGGGATGCGAGCAGGAATGGCTCAATCAGAATATAATCGTTTTTAATTAACGTGCGGATCATTTCACAGGCTGATCTCCTTGGAGACCAGAGGAAAGACGGTCTTTTAAGATTTTCCTTTGCCTCCCCCCACCTCTCCCAGTTGAAGGCCGCCCCAATTCACCCAACCAGCCGCAACCTTGAAAGCAGCACAGAAGCTTAATGCCTGGATCTCTCTTGGGGCCAGCAGGAGGGGAGTGTGTGCTCACACACAGACAGACTCACATGCGTGCCCAGGCTCGGGCACCCCCTTCAGAAACACACAAGGGCATCAGGTACACAGAGACGCATGCACATGTGTCCAAGCTGGCAAGCATCTGAGACACACAGACATGACACATGCACGCACACACTCACAGGCATGCTACATGTGAAGACACACGCAGACATGGATGTGCACTCATAGGTGTGCCACACATCCTGACACACTCCGCCCATGCACACTCACAAGCCACACCCACAGACATACACCACACAGACAAAGCTACACACAGGCCCACACTGGCAGGCTCATGAAGCTCAGGAAGGCACAAACGGGGTCAGAGGTACACACAGTCATGCACACACCTGTGGGCACATGGAAGTGCCCCAATTCCCACACTCTCAGGAGGGTTTGCCTCACCTCCATGAGGCCATGCTGTCTGACAGGGAGATGCAGAAAGGCCCTGGCCCTCTGATTTAGAATCAGCACAAAAGGCTTCCTGGCCCAGGTCTTGCCTCGGCCTGCTCAAGCTCCCTCTGACCCTTAGTGCCCCTCTGTGCCTCCCAGCCCCTAGCAAAGAACCATCCTCCTGAGCTCTGCAGTATCCACCCCCTGTGGGCCAGGTTCCCAGCCCAGTCTGGGGCTCTCTTCCACAGGCTCAGAGTCACTAAGGTGTTGGGGGGGGGCGGGGGGGGGGCTTCTCCATCCTTACTTTGAATATGTCCTTTGGAACATGCGATTTCTCCTCTCTTCCTCCTGGGTTTCCTTCCCTCCTCCCCATCCTGCCCCCTTTCCTAGTCCTTTATCCTCTTCCACCACATCCTGTCCACCACTCCAACCACACCCCTCCCCCTGCGGGCTCTCCTCTCTTCTGTTCTGCCTCCCTCTGTGACAGCCCCCCCCCCCAATTCCTGGGCCTCTCTAAGCCAGAGGAAGAACTGAACCAGTAGCCTATCTTTCCTCAGGGCTCCTTGGGTGGGGCAAACAGCCCACTTCTCAACCACTCACCAAAGGACTGGGGATTCAAGCCCACGGAGGTCCTTTGGAAGAGAGGTTGGGCCATTGGCTTTGGCTTCGGCAGTCAGGGCTCTCTCTGACACCAGCGGTTGCTCAGGGTCAGAGACAGCTCACTAGCCATTGGTTTGGAGCTGGTTTTGTCCATCCCTGTCCTCACTGCCCATGACACTTCCTGTCCCCTGGCCTTGGGACAAGTAAACTGAAGCACAGGACAGTGGTACAAACCCCTGGGGTCCTCTACCCTGAGGGCTTGGGGGCTCCTGAATCCACAGCCCTCCTCCCAGAATCTTCTTCCGATTCTCAGCTTTTCCTTCTGGGAGACGGGATAATGACAGCCTGGTGGCTGGCCAACCACAGGTTGGTGACTTGAGTGACCCCAGGTCCCATGAATGTGACCAGAGGGCTGAGGGGCCTGGCTGGGACTCCAGTTGTTAGAACTGGGGCAAGCTGGGTCTTGGTGCCCCATCTGCGGAAGGGACCCTTTTCAGCATTCAAAGCCCAAACCTCACTGCCATCAAGTTGGTAGCAACCATAGGACAGAGCAGAACCACATTTTTGGGCTTCCGAGGCTTTAAACCTTTATGGGAATAGATGGCCTCCTCTTTCTCCTGAGGAATGTCTCGTGGTTTCAAACCGCTGATCTTGTGGCTGGTTAGCAGATCGGTGCATAACCCACTATGCCACCTGACCTCCTCCCTTCAGCACGCAGACCCCCAGCAGCAGAGGAGCAGCCTGCCATGTGACCTTGGGATCACTGCCTGCCGCTCAGTCAGATGGGGGGGGGGGGGCGCACAAGCAGGTGACTAACCACGAAGACTCATTTTCTGCTCGGAGGAAGATTCTAGATTTTCAGGAAGGAAGGAAAGCTGTGTCCCACTTATCCAGGGAAAATCACAGAAGCTGGTTCCTTCCACTGGAGGCACGGTTGAGCCTCCTGTACCAGCAGCGTCATTTTGAGGAAATCATCTTAAACATCAGAAAAAGCCCTGTGCACAAAACCGTCTCCTGCCTCACTCACTGGGCGCCTCCGGAGCCTTTAACAAAAGGGGAAGACGAAGCAAACGAGAATGGTACAGCCGCTGAATGGGAGAAGCCTGAAGACACTAAGCATGGTGTTTACGAAGCAACCGGTACAGAACAACAGGAAAAGGCTCCTGTCAGTGAAGAAAGCAATCGTTGTCCGTCTGAATGCACAGCATGAGAACAGTCTGTTAAAAAAAAAATGAACCAACAACCAATTCAACGACAACCAGGAAGAACCACATGAAAATGATTACATCGTCACAGCCTGTGAAGATGGCCAGGAACCCCTTTCACGGATTTTCTCCACTTATTAGGTTTCCTATGAACCATATTTTAATATCTATCTATCAAAAAGGTCTTCAAAATGCCTCCAATTGAGAAATGCTGTCCTTTCATTCATTTATTTATTCATTCATGATGGATTCATTCACTCTTATGTTCGTACTGCCAAAGCTTTGTGCCCACTCTGTGCCCAGCCCTCCTCCATGCACAGGGGCCACTCGCCTGCAGGGTCTGAGAAGGGGAAATCAGCCACACAAATTACACCCAGGGACTCTGGCTGTCCTGGGGGCCCACAGGGCAGGCAGGGAGGAAGGCACTCTCCACTGGGGGCCCCACCCCAGTCCTGGGGGAACATCCCTGTCAGTGCCAGGTAGCCTCCAGGACCCAAGGCCACTTTCCCCAAGGACTCTGGACAATACTGGGCAGGTCCTGCCTGATGTAGAGGCGGAAACTCTGCCTGCTCCTGTCACTGGATGTCAGCTGTTAGCAGGTCCATCAGCCTGTCCCTGCTGTGTGTTTGTGTGTGTGTGTGTGTGTGAGAGAGAGAGAGAGAGAGAGAATATCCTGGGGGAAGGTTAACTCTTTCCATTCCTAGTCCAAGTGACAGAACAATCTGGGGAGGGGGAAGCACTCCCTCTCTACCAAAAGGTGTCAAGAAGGTATCTTCTCTACCCCACCCCCCTCCCAATCCTGCCTGGTGGCCAGCGTGGGGTCTGGCCTCCTGCTTATCTTACCCTACAGGAGCGCCTCTTTTCCACCCTGGCTGCTTTCTGGGGAACACAAGCAGATTTTCAGAGCCCACTACTTGTACCCTTGGAGGCGGGCCCCATTAATAACCCACCCCCAAAGGAGCAAAAAGATGTGGGTCTTTGAATGTGAGGTAGCTCTAACCTAATGGCCTTCCTCTTTCCAGTTGACGCCCCCTCCCATCCCCCCACCCCCACCCCTGGGACAGCAATTCCAAGAAATTCTCTTCACCAGCACTCCCTTCCCATGGCCTCCAGGGGGGCGCAGATAAGTTCCCACTGCTAGTCCCCCCTCTCTTCATCTTTTTCTCCCCTCTCCCAGCCCCTAGGGGGAGGGCCTGGATCTCAGGGTCACAGGAGCAGCCAGCTGTGGATGACAGGAGACAAACACTTACACACACACACACACACACACACACACACTTTACCCTAGGGATCGCCTCTTACAGTCCGCATTGTCCAGCAGGGGGGGGGACTCTGCTTGAGGAAGGGGGCTAAGGCGAGAGGGCCCTAGACGTGCCAGAAGTCATTAGACAATCACCAAGCCCCCAGGGGCTAGAACCTGGGAACCTAGGCCTCTAACCTCCTCGAGTGCACCTCTCTCAGCCTGGGTGCCAACCAACGTCAATATCTCTCACCCAAACAAGCCCCTCCCTCTCTAAGTCCCCTCCCCCTCCCCAGCTGGGGATCAGTAGCCCAGAAACACCAAGTGACGACCGTCCCCCACAAGATGGCAAAGGCGTGAGATTTCATTTTCAACATGACCCCACAGAGCACGAAAGGCGGGGGCGTGCTCCTGGCAGGCTCAGACGGGGCACGGGAAGGGGTCTCGGGGGAAGTGTTTGCAGCGATTCCTCCAGCTGGTCCAAATCCGGAAGGGGCTGGTGGAGGGAGGAAGGCGGGGGTGGGGGAAGCGCGACCTTAAGCGCTGCGGGCAGCGAGGAGGTGGGTAAAGGCACCGAAGGAAGCCCCCCACCCCCCACCCCAGGCATCGGCGGCGGCTCCGAGTCCCCTGGGAGGCTGCGCTCCCGGGAAGTTTCCCACCCACTGTCCGAGCCAGCACAGGGTGCGCAGACTGGCTCTCCAAGGCGCGACCAGCTCCCGGGCAGCCGAAGAACTTGAGCAAAAGTCTCCTTCCCCAGGCACCCCTCACTTCCCCCCTCCGTGGCCCCAGCTCCGCCATCTCAACACCATGCCGGTAACCGTACAGCTATGGCCAAGACCTCTCACCTTGGCACTGTAGAAAAAGAATATGGGGGGCGGGTTTCCCCCAACACAACCAAACTGCGATCTAAAAAAATAATAATAAAAGAAATTTCTTCTCCTGAGATGCATTTCCTCCACCGGATTAGAACACCCTCCCCCCTCCAAGCAGGAGCAATCAACAACTCCAGCTCTGACCGAGCCGCTGCGCACTGGTGCCCGACCGTACAGACGGCCCGGTGGGCGCAGGTCTCAGCGGGGCAGGGGCCGGGAGACCCCCGAAGACACAAAGCCCCCGCCGCCAACAATACCTGCGGGCTGCTCCTGGGTCTCGCGGCTCGCGTCTCGCGTCTCCGGCCGGGTCTCTCCGGACTCCCTGCGCGTCCTCTCGCTCGCTCGCCTCTTCCCGAACGAGACGACCAGACGAGGTCCTTGGGAGAGAAAAAGGTGAGCGCTCGCGGCGCGCTTCCTTTCTCTGCCGCCCGCCGCTCGCGGCGGCCTGGGCTCGCTCCTTTCTCCCTCCCGTTCCCGCGCACGCCGCGCCTCGCACCCCGCGTTCCCTCCTCAGCCGCCCCTGCGAGCACCCTTAGGGGTCATTACACTGAGCTGCTGGGGGACAGGCGCTAATTAGAGACGGCCAGTGGCCGCAGCCACTCGGCCAGCGCGATGCGGGCGCGGGGCGCGCGCGCAAGAAGGGGCGCGCGGCGAGGGGGCTTGACTGCGTTTAGCCCGCGCCCCAGACACGGGGGAGGGGGAGCAGAGGAAGGAGGGGCGGCAGCGGGGAGGAGTGGCGGGGTTCGCCAGGCGGGGAGGAGGGGGCGCAGGGGGACGCTCCTGCTCTTCTCCCCGCGGGGCCGAGGTCACAGGCTGGGATGCTCAGAGTACTGTAGGACCGGTGGTGTGAGTGCGCGCGTGTGTGCGTGCGCACGCGCGCGCCTGTGTGTGCACGCGCACGCGCGCTCATATCAGGGTTAGGGTGGGAGGAAGGACCGCTTTAATCTTTTCCCAGGGACTTCCGCGCCCTGGTTCGTGGGGGTGGTCCTTGCAGAGCGCCTGGGTCAGTGTAGGCATTCATGCAGTGTAGCTTTCTGGGTTGTGCTTACGTCGGAGTGTCCCCACCTTTGGGAGCCCAGGGACGAGCTGGGGGACGTGTTTGGGGTCTGGGTAAGACTGAAATGATGCGGTGCCAGCGTAGGATGGTGTCTGTGGGCGATTGTTTACAGAGAGAAGGCTTCTGCGTGGGTGCGATTGTGCGGGTTGCGCCCCAAGGGGTTGCATATCCGCGCGTGCGGGGTGGTTCGGTGCGTGTGGGGGCTGTGCTTTCGTGGGGCTGTGGGAGTCCTAGGGGCGCCGTGTGTCTGTGCGGTCGTGTTGCTCCGTGAGATTGCGGTGGTGTAGGGCTGCGTGTTGAGGGTCACTGCGCCTGTGCGAGCGGTGGGGCTGTGTTCTGCGGGCGGGTATGAGGCCTGCGGGCGGGGGGCGGGGGAGTGGGTCCGCGTGGCATCCATCCGGGATCGCGCCGCAGCACAAGAGCCGATTAAGGTGCGAACAGGCGGCGCTGGGGTCGGGGCGCTACGTGGACGTGGAGTGGCGAAGGGGAGGGCGGAGGCGAGGGGAGGGGAGCCTCCATCCTCCCTGCCCACCTCGCCGCACCGAAGACGCAGCCCTGGAGAGCTTGGCATTTGCGGGCCCCGCGGTCCTAGAGGCTCTGGGTTAGGGGACCCTGCCTGACGGAGGAAGGAGCCTACAGGGTGGCGAGGGGCTGAGATTCAGATACTGGGAGCAACTGAGACGCTCCCACAGTGCATGGCTGGTGCTGACCCAGAGGCAGCTGATGATCTGACCCAGACAAAGAGCGGGGGTGGGGAGGGGGGAGGGGGCGGGGAGGGGGGGTGAGCTTGCTGCCCGGCCGTACCTCAGGTTGTCTCCACGCCGGTGGAGGACTAAAGCCAGGGCTTACAGCCCTGCGGCCCCTCCTCTCCCTATTTCCGGAACCCGGTCCAGAGCCCCAGTGTCCACGGAACTGAGTGCTCCGGGTGGGGCTTGGGGGTGTCTGTGCTGGGCGGTGGGGGGGTTGGAGGGGGCGGCGGTTGTGATTGAGCACTCCACTGGCTGGCCTTGCAGGCCGCCTTGCTGCCCACGCAGCCAACCATTCATTC
The DNA here is from genome assembly GCF_050624435.1 of Tenrec ecaudatus. Classification (NCBI taxonomy): domain Eukaryota; kingdom Metazoa; phylum Chordata; class Mammalia; order Afrosoricida; family Tenrecidae; genus Tenrec; species Tenrec ecaudatus. The sequence goes on along the minus strand of NC_134539.1, from coordinate 88,193,408 downwards.
CTACATCCGTCTCTTTATCCACCCACCCACCCATCCATCCAGTCTTTCCATCTAGTATCCGCACGAGGTGATGCCGTGCGCCCTGGAATGACTAAGACGAGACTCCCCTCAGTCTTTCTGCCTCTCCATGGACCTACCTCCATTTCTTCCTAAGCCCCCTCCCATCTGTTCTGACTGGAGGGGAGCAGCGCGCCCCAGGACCTCTTCCACACTTGGGTTTTGCTGCTCCACAGCCACCCTCCCTCCCTCTCGCCTGCCCCTGCTAAAGCGGCCATACATCAGATACTTCAGTAAAGGGTGGTTGTGGTGGGGGTGCCCCCTGCCTGTGCCTGCCTGGCCCCTACAGAGGCCTGGGGCCATAGGGGCTCCACAGAGGGTGGGTCACCATACTTCCAGAACTCTAGAATAATGTCACTTCACCTCTGCCACCTGTAGTTTGGGGGAGGGCAGAGACCCCCAGGTCCTCCAATATGTCAACAGGAAAACTTCAAAATAACCCCCCCCCTCTCCCCCACACAATTCTAGGTCTCTAAGCCCAAACGGAACCAAATGCCCAGAGCCTCACACCTACTGTGTCCCTTGCCTGGGAATGGGCATTTTGACAGTCGGGCTTGGGAGCAAAGACTGCCCAGACAACCTTCCACCGCTTCCAAAGGCAGGAAAGCAGGGCTCTGAGGCCCTAGAAAGAAACCTTCTCATGGCTACAGACTTACCTGGTAAGGATGCAGTAGGACCCCCTCCTACCCAGCAGGTCCCTGGCAACAACCCCCTTCTCTAGGCTCAGGTCTCCCTGCCTTTGAAATAGAGCAAACCCCTCAGTCTCTATCTTCAATATCTGACCTGGGACCAGGGTCACTCAGTCCAGACTGTTGAGTGATCCCAGAAAAGCCCATTGTGTGGTCATCAAGGCTGGAGACCACCAGGCAGCCCTTAAGTAACCCCTTAATCCTGGTTACATGACTCTTGATCCTTACCCTCAGCCTCAGACCAGCCTGTCACATTTCTGACATAGCCACCTCCGCCACGCAGCTGCCCACAGGGCCAAACTCTAGTGTGAATGTGAAGGTGGCAGTATGTGGCCATTGCCCTGGAGGGCAGGGACATACTTGTTCCTGTGCTTTCTAAATGGTCAGAAGAAGACAGACAGTTCTCACCATACCATAAGGTGGGACAGCCTGTACAGTCAGTACTCCCAACCTCGTGGTCCACCAGCCTGCCCTCCCTCCCTTCCTCACTGCCGCCCAGCCATGTTGTACACTTAGTGCTCTTTGAATTCACCAGGTACACTCCTGCCCTACCTAGGGTCTTTGCCCTGAGGAACCCTTCTGCCTGGAAGGCTCTCTCCCACCTTTAAATACACAATCCATGTATTTCTGATCATTTGCTCACTGATAATGCTTCAAATGGTGCCTGACACACAGTAAATACTCAGTGTTTTCTGAGTCAATGAATGAGTAAATGAGTGAGACTGGTCCAAATTGTCCCCTGATCAAACTGGCCCAGCCCAGAGAATTTTCCTCTGAACCAGTAGCCCCTTAAAGAAACATGGACAGGATGGAGAGAGAGCATCATGATTTGCATGACAGGTCACCTGCCCTGTTAGAAGTCACCTGGGAGAGCTGTTCACAGGTTCCAGGGAGAAGTGGGCTCTCGTAAAATGGGGTGGTCGTGGGCCGCTGTTCCCGGGCCTCTGTTATTCCTTGGACAACACACACAGCAAGATCATCTCAGCAAAACCAGCTGGCCCCATACATTTCAACAGAGGGTTTCCTGGCACATAGTAGGTGCTCATAAATATACATTTGTCAAATGGATTAAGTGGCATCGTTACACAGAAGGCTGCATGGCCCACAAACCTATGCTTGGACCTACTGTCAGGAGTCCAGTGGGGCGAGGGGTTGCAGCAATAGTGCCTAGCTCACAGTAGACATTCCATCAGGAATGTTGCAGCTGGCTGTGCCCTCCCCCCACCAAGTGAGTCCTAACCCCCCTCACCCCCCAGCTTGACTCGCAGGAGAGCCCTGTGGGGTTGTTTGGGGCTTCCTGGGCAAGTTATGGCTGTACTCAGCAAAGCCAAGACCTGGAGACCCTCTTGCAAAATGCCATTCCAGGATTAAACGACTAAATGAGAGATGGATGAGGAGGAAGTCGAGGGAGGAAAGCTGGGGATCAAAGGGAGGCACTGAAGGCAGGAGAGGGCTCCAGGGACAAGGTTAGCCAGGGGCTACTCAGGTGGGCACAAAGGGCAGTAAAGAAGAGGTGTGAACACCCACTAGACTACAGTTGCCACTGAGACTTGAAAATCACAGTCAAGGTCATCCCCTGGTCTGGTAGCTCCCAGGTACTCCTAGGCTGGGATGCCATGGTTCTCCAGGAAGCAGGCAGAGTGCCAAGGCTGGGGACAGAAGCGGGCCAGGGTTTGATACATATTTATTGAGCAGTAGGGCAGAGATCTCAAATCTGTTCCCCTGGTCGGTCACCCTTCCCCTATCAGAGTCGGGATCCCTGAGGTCCAGAGAATTGCCTTGACCATCGTCTTTCAACTTGAGTGTGCAGAAGCACCTGCTCTCTCCACCCCCACCCCCAGCTAGGCAAATAATTACAGAGCACCTACTATGCACTATGCACTTCTCTAAAGTGTTGGGGGTTCCGAGCAGGGTGTGCACTAGAGCTGCCATTCTAGCTGGGGCGGCTGCATGTAGCAATAAGCAGTGGGGAGCAGTGCTATCACCTAACAGATAAAGGCACTGGGCGGCAGGGGGGGGGGTACCTGGCAAAGGGTTGTGATTTTACATTGGCGCACCAGGGAAGTTGTGCCTGAGAAGGGGACATTTGAGGGAAAAAATGACCCAAAAGGACCAAGGGAAGGATCCATGCAGATAGCGAAAGTTGTCCAGGCAGAGGAACAGCATGTGCAAGGGTTCTCAGGCACACCATTCCCAAGGGGCAAAGTGTGGCCGGAGGGGAAGGGAGGGGACCAGGGCACTGTACACCAGTGTCAAGCTTTGGGCTTCTACACAGTAAGATGATGCCTCTTTGTAGGGTTCTGAGCAAAACAAGGATGGGATCTTAGATCCAGAACTGCCCTGCCAGGTGGCAAGCAGGTTAGCAGAGGTCCTGGCGGGTCTCAGCAGGGCAGGCCCGTGGAGAGGCTGAGCAGGCTCCAGGTCAGCTGATGAGTCAGTTGTGGACAAAGGCAAAAGAGGGCTGACCAGTGGGGAAGGAAGGAGCTGCCAGGAGGGACAGAGTGCACCTCGGCCTCCATGCCCCCCTCTGTTATCTAATAGGACTTCTAGGCTAGCCTGTTGCCTCAGAAAGCTGCTGAAGAGGCACCATTTTTAGCGGATATGCTGGGTGCTTTTTTTGCCTTGTTCAGGATTGCTGAGGGGGGCAGGGGCCGGGGGACTGCCCAAGTCTCTCATCCTGAGTCTCAATGTCCCCCTTAGAGAAAGAATATCAGTCTAGGTCAGAAGATATCAGCACATACACACACACACACACACACTCCAAGCCCGTTGTCATGGAGTCATTTCTACTGCACAGTGACACGCGTGAGTTTCTGTGGCTGTGATCTTTGGGATGTGGATCACGGGGCCTTTCTTCCCAGGCACCACTGGGTGGACCTGGAGCTGAGGAGCCGCTGGTTTAGTGACTGACTGAGCAGAGACTGTCTGCTATGCTTATTGCCCACGGCTTCTGGTTTGTCTCTTGGACCAACGGAGCGGCTTCATTCAGCACCTTCATTTTCTAGGTGTTTACAGGCAGCCACCGTGTGCCACAGACAAAAGCCTTGTCCTCGCAGGTGGGGTAAGTCTGAGAACCCACGCGCCTGCCTGTCCCCGCGTTTCCGGAGGGGCCGGGGCAATACCTCGTGCACTAGAGCAAGGTTCGCCTTACAGAGTAAAGGCCTTGATGTGATAGCTAGTAGTGGTAGCCATTTCGCTATACATTTCCACGTCCCCCAGGTCCCTGGATGTCCAGGACATTGTCAAGTGGATTGTTTTCCCCGATCCTCCCTACTTGCTACTCCAGGGGACCAGCAATCAAGACTGGAGGAAAGTCAGGAATCCCCTTATTGAGATTCTGTTCAAAACGCTTGGACTTGTGACAGGGGAGGGGCCCACCTCCCTCTCTTCCATGGCTGGGCACTGGAGCCTACACCCACCAATGCCCTTGATCTGAATGACCTTTGATCTCTTCTGCTGTGTGGCTTTCTCTGCCATCTGTCTGTCTACCCATCATTCCTTACTGGACTGTGGGAGGCCCCGGATGAGGCCAGTTCCACCTCAAACTCCAGAGCTGAGTCTATGTCCATGGCCCTTCTTTAAACTACCTGTACATGGGGGGGGGGTTCCACAAAGAGGAGCCTTACCCCTCACCCCTGGGTTCCGCTGGGTCTCCCCAGTGCAGCATAGAGCCCCCACCTCAGTGGTATGCCCTGTCTTCTCTCAGCACTGGTGTCTCAGCGAACTAGAAGATGCTGACCTTGGAAGCAGCCAGACCCTGGAACTCGAGGGTAGCGGCTATAGGAAGGGCTCAAGTTGGGGAGAGAGGCTGGGGATGTGAATGGGGACAAGAGGGCCTGGGAGAGAAAGCAGAGGGCCAGTGGGATGAGAGAAGAAGACAGGGAAGGAAGAGGCAGGAGAGAGGGCAGAGTGCAAGAAGAAAAAAAGAGCCAGAAGGCGGAGGGTGGGGGACTCCTCTCACCTGGTGCTAGAGAAGCTGCCCTTGCTCTAGCCTCATGCACCTTCACTCCTCCTTGGGGCAAGCGCTCAATCCTGGCACTGGGCCTGGCTAGGATTTCTGGTTACGGCCATGAGAATCAAGCCTGCATTGTACCCAGATGGTGCCCAGAGGGGCTACAACAGCCACCACTGCATCCATACAACACTGCAGCTACCTACTGTCCATTTGTCCAGTGGCCACCACTGGGGACTCGCCTGCTCTCCTGCCTCGGAGTTATCCGGGACTCTGCAGACGGATGCAGACATCCTCTGCTCCACACATGTTCCAGCCACAGCCACATTTTGACCATTGACCCTAGTCACCAACTGACCCCTGACTTCAGCCACAGTGTGACCCTCTCCTAACCCAGTCAGAGACTAGCCTCATCCTCCATCATAAATGGACTTCTGACCCCAGCCACAGCCCCTCGCCAAGGACTTCCATCTGGATCCTGCTATGAATTGACCTCTGACCCTAGTCTTAGCCTGAGCCTGAGCCCTGATGCTGGCTGCGGCGCAGCAGGGTGGTAATTCCATGAACACATTTCCACAGGAGCCATGGGGGAAGGAAGAAACCTGAAACCCCACATGCCAACTTTGGGGCTGCAGTGGTGACCAAGGAGGACCCAGAGCAGGGTCCAGCGACACTAGCAAGAGAGGCTCAAACGCAAACGTGTTGAGAATGATAACAAATGTACAAATGTGCTTGACACAATGGATGGATGGATTGTGATAAGAGTTGTATGAGCCCCCCCCCCCCATCAAAACAAACAAACAAACCAGAGGCCCATGAATGCATGGTTCAGGGGCTGGTGCCAGTGGCCTGGAGGCAGGGCTCAGCTTCTAGGAACCCCGCGAGTGGCCAGCTCCCACAGTGAAGGCGCCCCCTCCCGGAGGTGCCCGAGTCCTACTAGAAGGGACGAAAGGAGATCAGAACCAGCTTTTGGAGGGTCTGCTGGACAGATGCTCCGTAGGGCAGAGCTCCTATATTCTACCACGTGAGAGTATTATAAAAAGAGGAAGAAGGGAAAGAGGAGGAAGAGGGTCAGTAAGATGACTCCACGCGCTTCCTACAAGTGTGGCTTCATCGCTCATCCACTGTGGGCCCCTGGAGACCAACTCTTCCAAGGCTTTCCCAGGGAATCCGATTCTGTGACTAGATGTTCCTGGTCCATTTTAGGGATGTGGAAACTGAGCTTCAGCGAGTAAAAGAGGCACGAGGCCTCTCGGCCTAGTGTGTGGGAGCCAAGATCCAAGCCCAGGTCTAGGGGTCTCCTGGGTGAGTCAGAGTTACTACCCATCCCATAAGCATCTCTTGAAGCTGTGCCTTCATTCAGCCTGACTCCAGTCCAGCCACTTCTGTGTGTGTGTGTGTGTGTGTGTGTGTGTGTGTGTGTAAGGAGTGGGCCTGAACAATGGGGTTCCCTTGTCCACGAGTCCTCTGACCATACCCTTCCACGAAAAGTAAAGTGATTAGTCCTAAGGGTGGGACAAGCCCACTGAAAGCCTCACGACCGTGCCTCATTTATGCTCCAGAAAGCTGGGACCCCACACAACCACCCCAAGGAAGGATCGGGTTCAAATACTTCCAAAGATGGGGGTTCCCAGTCTGAAGACCGCCCAGTTGGAAGGACTTTTCAGGACCATGCAGTCCATCTTCCCAGATTAGGTCTCAGGAGGCAAGGGGCTCTGCCAAGAGTCCACAGCGTCTCACGGACACTTCCAGGGCCATCTCACAAGCCCTCCCAGACCTCCACCCTTGGTAAGCACCCACCGAGGCTCTGGAAGGCCTTCCACGAGGAGACTGGAGTGCCCATCTCCGGATGCTGGCCGTGGACCTCCAGGAGAATTATTTTGTAAAAGAGAAGGCCCCAGTCTCCCCTCTGCACGCCCCCCAAACCATACCACACAGTATCCCCGCTGCCTCTGCGCCACGCAGGCACTCCCTCTGCGCCCTAGCCTGCTCCTGTTCACCTTCCGGGGGCTGGGGTGGGGGGGCGTGTAATGTGGGAGGGTTGGAGAGACAGCCTTCCCACAGGGGTACAACAGTTAGCTGCTGACCCAAGGGCCGGAGGGTCCCACTACTCAGGGGTCTCCAGTGGGAGGAAGGCCTGGTGAAACGCTCCCACGACCACTGCAGCCTGGAAAACCTCTCAGGGCAATTCTACCCTGTCACACGGGGGGCCACTGCTCTGACCTCGACCACCCAAAGAAACAGATGGGCATCCTGTGGTCTTGCTCCCTAAACTGAGCATAGAGACGCGAGGTGACCCCCCCACCCCCGCAGCCAGAAGCAGACAGGACCAGGACTGCTGCCGTGCACTGCGGGGGGGTCTGGCTCAGCCCGCCTGCCCAGTCCTTCTTTCTTTCCCTGTTGCCTTTATCATCCTTGCCCCCCGCCCCCCCCCCGTCCCTGTCCCAGCTGCTTCCCGTTGGGTGTCCTGCCCTCAGGGCGTGCTCCTTTCACGCGGGGAGAATTCCAGGAGCTACTGTGAGGGTGGCGTGGAGGATGGACAGAGGTGGAGTCACCGCGGGGGCCATAGCTCGCCTGTGATGGTGATCGCCTTCCATGGACTATGGAAAAGACGGAGCTTTCAACCGCTGCAGCGAATATCAGCATCCACATTAACACAGGCGGTCTGGGGGTTCCATTTGGAGACCCCACTCGACTGTGCAGCTCGTCCTCCCTGTCCCCCCCTCCCCCAAACAACCCTGGGTGTGTGCCCTGGGCTTTGCCCTTGTAGGTGAGGGAGCTGGGGAGGGGCTGAGGAACCCCATGAGCAGACCCAGAAACTGAGGCTCAGAGAGGGAGCTAAGGAAGGGCAGAAGCAACAGGAAGACAGATTCCACCTCCATATAAGGAAGAGTTTGCAAACAGGCAGCGCTCCCAGAAATAGAAGCGAGCCTCCTCGGGAGGTGGTGGGGAAGGCGCGCAGGCAGCAACTCCACGGTGTCTGGGAGGCGGCTTGCCACCAGATAGCAGAGGGCAGGGTAACCTGTAAGGGACCTGCTGGCAGCTCGGACCCGAGGACTTGCCCAAGGCCCAGTAACAGCGCTGGGGACAGAGAGCGAGTTGTGTTCTGCTCTCAGCCACATGCTCAAGCTGTGTTCGTGCGTGTATGTGTGTGTGTGTGTGTGTGTGTGTGTGTGTGTGTGTTTCTAATGGAGGGTGTCAGACCGACCTCAGGGATCCAGAGCAAGGGGTTGAGCCCCTCAAACAAACCCCTTGTCCCTCCGAGGTCACAGGAAACTTAGAAAGTATGCCCAAGTAGAAGGAAAGAAACCTGCAGAGGTTCCCTCACCAAGCGACAATGACTGACTGACACTTTATGTGCATCCATGAGCAAGGCTGGGCGTGTGTGCGTGTGTGTGTAGGAATCTACCCTTTAACGTGCATGATTCAGAGGTTTTTAGTGGGCAACCTTCACTACTGTGTCAATTCAGAGCATTTTATCAGCTCCCCCCACCCCACCGCCACATGCGCACACACATACCCCCAAAAGCCCCAGCAACTGTGAGCAGTCAGCCCCCCCGGCCCCCAGGAATCTGCTTTCTGTCTTGATGAATTTGCCAGCTCTAGACATTTCAAAGCAATGGAGTCACACGATGTGTGTGGCCTTTTGTATCTGACACGGCTATGTCACCGTTCCCACATTGCTACCAAATCCTTACAACCGTGTCATGTCAATGTTTGCACACCATGGCCGGTTTGTACCCTGGTTTACCCTATCACCCCCAGACCAATGCAGAAGCCTCCTGGCCTCCATGCCCCCCTCAGCCCCAAAAGCAGCCAAAGGGAGCCCGGGAAAGTATATGTCAGCGCACACACACACCCCTTCAGAATCCTCCATGACGTCCACCTTGCACAAAATCAACACCAGGCTTAGTTCTTGGCCTACAAGGCCCTGAACATCGGCCTCTGCTCCTCTCCTCCCGCTCCCCACTTCACCCTCCACAGCCTCGGCACGAGCCATACGGGTCCCTTCCTGTTCTCCACACCGATCTCAGAGGGGTGGGGTGGGGTGGTGATGGTGGTAGTGTGTGTGTGTGTCCCCTGCCTCAGGGCCTTTGCACTGGCTGCTCCATCTGCCAGATATGCCAGCCCCCTCCACGACTCTCTGATCCTGTTTTCTTTGTCCTTCGGAACACCTGTCCCCTGATATAGCTGTCTGCCTGTCTATACACTGTTCCCACCCCTACCAGGAGGGCCCCCGCTCCCCAGCACGCCATGTTGCTCCTTGAGAAACTGTGGCACCTAGCACAGAATGCAGCTCAGCGAATGGCTGGGCCATTTCCAGTAAAGTGAACAATGGTGAAGGGATAGATGAGGTCCCCCACTTGAGCTCCAAAGGCCCAGCATCCCACTGAGCAGATGCTCTAAAGGGAGAGTCCTCCGCCTGTGGCCAGGTGGCCCCATACACTTTAAGCCACGCTGTGCCTGTTGGTGCTCACTGAGCTGGCATTTTAAAAGCAAGAGAGTTCATGGAAAAATCTGGATTCAGTCTTCTCTTAAACACACAGATCTCGCCATCTGGGGCTACACACTCGTGTGTGACCACCATCAGCCGGCCCTGAGAGGCCAGGCCTGGGAGTATCGCAATCCCCCCACCCCCAGCCCCAAGTCAGCAGTCTACTGCAGGCGCAGTCTAGCTGCGAGGACCTTTGGAATGCCCCCCCTCAGAGGCAGACACCCAGGATGGAGGTCCCACATCCTTCCTCACCCTGTGTCCACTGCGGGGTAAGGAGGGGTGTCAAGGGGCACTGACTGAGGACTCAGAGGTGCTGGCACTTGAGTGACCCCATTTTGCCCCACTCCTTTCAATTGCTCCTGCCTTCCCCGGGCTCACTCTTTCAAGTTGTGCACCACACCACACCACATGCCCCCTGCTGCCACCACTACCCCTCTGCTGTTCCCACTTCCACCCTCCTGTCTTCTAGAGGCATGCTGCTGCACCTTAAGGCTCAGCTGAGCGGCTCACCCCCACCCCCGACCATAGCTGTCTCAGCTTCCTTCAGACGAGAGGGACCCAGCATGCAGTATGCGGTAGGCCTTCCGGAAACCTTGTTAAAGGACTGAATGAAAACTGGCTAAGGAAACAGGGTCTCCACTAAGCTGGCTCCCAGGGCAGCAAAGAGCATTTGCACATCACCTACTGTATACCAGGCACAGCAGGGCACCGAGATAGAGCCCCCAGGAAAGCTCTGTCCTAGGCAGAGAGGTCCAGCAAGGACTGGCAGCTGCTCCCAAACGTGCTGCTGTGGCAGGAGGGCAGGCCAGGGTGCGTGTGTGCATGCGCCTGTACACGTGTGTATGTCAGCGTGTGCCCAAGTGCATGCATGGGTGTGGGGGAGGGGGCTCCCTAGCCAGGCAGAGTCTGAGGTCCCCCTTTGGGCCTCAGCCTCCCTACCTACACCCAAGGAGGGGCTCCACCTCCCTTCCCCCAGAGAGAGGAGAGATCCCAGGCACTGCGGCCCTGCCTTCCCATCCATCAGCATTTTGCTGCATTCCTGTGAGTCATTCTCTAAACAAACCCCTGTGCTGGAGAGGAGGAGGAGGGGAGGAGGAGGAGGAACAGGGGAGGGGAGGAGGGAGGTGTGGAAACAGAGCCAGCCCTGCCTCCTCCCTCCTGCCTGCCCCCTCCACACCCCCACCCACCCACCCCCAGCACAAAAGGGCTTCCAGCAGAGCTCTGGGGGGAGAGCCTGTGCAGT